>NW_027040554.1:0-392500 GCF_037179485.1 Ochlerotatus camptorhynchus
GTTGACATAGAAAGCTTTCAATTAATTACTATGACTGAGTTCTTAAGGCATACTGAGTTCTTAAGGTGGTATGGTTCAGCGTCCACAAATCATAGGCACTTTCACTGCCACTTCTAGTTTTCTAGGGAGTTAATCACGGGCACTATTGTGATTTGAGGCACTAAATTGTCATCACAGTTTTGTTATTGTATGTTTTCCAGTAGCAGATCATGGACTCCTGGAAAAAGCGAAGTGGAACTAGAGCCCGAAGTTCTGGATCGTATCACCTTAAAACAATTTCTATGTAAAGATCCCTTCAGACCGATCGCATTTGTCATAGTGGTCTTTGGTTTTTTGTTCATGATTCCGTTATAAAAAATCTGGGACTTTGAACAGTTATCTGAAGTCTATGACTTGGAAAATTGGTAACTACACTGCAATGCTCATTTCTGTTTGCAAACTTTGTAAACATATCAAACAGAAATGAATGAATAGTGTATTACTGAATTATAAGTGGGGATGGGTGGCATTCACTAGCCCGAGAATACCCTCCAGTTGCCAACCTCTTCACCAACCATACATCACTACACACTTATCGAGTCAGTAATTTTTACCGAGTTTTTGAATTGCGGAACTCTTCGGTAAAATTTAAAAAATCAGTGAAAAATTCAAAGTTGAGAAAATGTGTTACGAAAATTTACAGACTAACTTCTGTTAACCCTGTGTAATGATGAAAAATAAAAAATTTCGATTTTATCCAATCTTTACGAATAACAGACATTTGAATTTTAATCGAGTCAGTAATCCAAACATCCAGTAAAAATACTAACTCCTGTAAAAAAATCTAAGTGTGTATACAGAAGCAGCGGAGCTCCTCACTCCTCGATCGAAACAGCACCGCAGCTGAGCTGCGAGTGCTATGAAATTAAAAGGACATCGACTTATTACCACTACCTACTTCTCTCCCTTCCGCTCTCAGAATTCACCGATTCGGTGTCTCTCGTTGTGTTTTCTGCTGAGACTGAGCAATATTCGATACCGCGAAACATCTCCGCAGTTATGTTTTCTTTCGGCGCAGGAGATGTGCGGTAATCAAAAGTTAAGAATGTATCTAAACATTTACAATAACATTCTACCATATGTTCATGTGTGTAGTCCACTGCAACAGCCGAACGTACGAACGAATAGGGTGACTATAGCGCATTTTATGAAAACGTCACAAGTTTTTATGGCTGTTTAAAATCAATAATTACAAAGAAACCATAAAGCCTACAAGGTTACTACCAAAGGCACAAATCTAGGGAACGGCATGGAAAATGTTTTGTAGAACAACTAAATAAACAGAAATGAAAATTTTCAACTTAAAAACACTAAAATGTATGAAATTTCACCAGTTTTTTTGGTACTTTCAACATACTTTTCAATTTTAATGTATGATAATTAACTTTAATCGAGTTCTTTTTCAAATAGCATTGATAGCTAAGGCTTTAGTCTTTCATTTGGTTTGTTGAAATCAGAAAACCACATTAAGATTATAAAAATATAACTAACCAAAATGGGCAATACAAAAAAATATAAAATGTTGAATAACTCACTTAGCAGTCATTTCCGACCCTATGTTTCATGGGGATTTTTTCATAACTTTAGGAGCCCTATCTACCCTGAAAATATGTAAAACCCGGAACCAAACACCCTGTATAATACATTATCTTTGCACTTATTTTGACTAACGGAAGTCTTGATCTTGGAGTTCCAATTGATATTTTGACCATATTTTTATATGGTGAAAAACATCATCTTCTATAGCTTGTTTTTGTCGTGAACACATTTTATTCAAATTAAATACGATTCAAATGATCAGCATTTCAGTTTATTTTGCAGTCAAATAAGAAACGCTTAACTAGAATTACTCAAACTTTATGTAGACTCATCTAATCAAGCTCAAAACTACACCGATGAACCTTGAATAGTTGATCATCCTTCAGCAAAAATTTGACAAATTATAATGCGCATACTGAACAGTTGCAGCTTCTTAAACTTTTTCGGCGAGTAAAAAAAAAATCGCGATCTTATACAGTACTTTTTCGTTTACTGGGCGTTCTTTAACTTGGCTGTAGCACAGTTAAAAAGCAGTCATACGTCAAATATAGACGTCACATTTAGGTTAAAATTTCGTTGTGAAAATTAGTGAGGGGCATTTGAACGGAATATTAAATGTTAATATAAATAAATTTGATTTTTTTTTTCATTTTACGCTGAAATCAGGACTTTAATGCGTTTTTAGCGATGATTTCTAGGAACTCAAGGCATTCCCACGTAAACCATCATAACCGTCGGGTAAGGGCAGTCGTCTCCTACCCGATGGTGTTGTTGATTTGCGTTGACGAGCCTTAACTTTCTAGAAATCATCGAAAGAAGTCATTGTTTACAAAAGCTGTTACGCCCTAATTCTCCTGCTGTATCTAGATATGCGTGTAGTCCAGGAATTTACGGGCTCACTAATTTCTCAACTTCCCTGCGCATGGAGTATCGTTGTACTCGTCGTTTGGCAGCAGAGAAGGCGCAAAGACGAACAGCAAAATAAAGTTCATCTGAAATGCAAGGTGAATATGATGCAATATTATCAGCCTAACTGTCAGCAGCGGAAATATAAACAATAATTAAACACCTAAATGAAAAACATCAGCATTAATTACAATGCGCTCGGTGCACATCCTACGTTGCTAAATGAATCAAACATTATTAATTTCTGTTGAATGAATGATTCAAATATGAATCTAGGAACGACAAATCTAGAATCAGAGATTGGCATCCGGTACATTTGGGTTAGTAATGCGACATACCACCGGAGACGAACATCATCTCTTCGTGTTATCAGTGCACGAGTAAATTTCGCAACATCCACTGAATCCTCCTTTGACCTAATCACAAGAACGATAATCGAAAAAAAAGCTTAGCAACGTTCAGCTGATTGCTATGTTAATGTGAAAAAAGCTTTACTGAATGAACAACATTGATAAAGTCCCCAGTTTTAGACGGCTTTTGCAAACCAGGTCGGGAATTCCGCGCATGCTGAGGTTTCAAAATACATCCCTAATCATACACAAATGGACGTTGCCAGTTTGAGATTGTTGCACCCGTTGATTAATTACTTGTTTTTGTTTGTCTGAAGCTTTCGTCGCAAACCCGTTGGTGGTGGCTTGATTTACGACTTAGTTTAGAAAGATCTTTCGGTGCCTACACTGAAATAACTTAAGTTTTTATCATTGTTAGTTGGAACAACGGATAGTTTGTTGATAGTTTTTATAACGCAATAGGAAAACTATTCGAGAATAACAACAATAACTTGTTTGTCTGTCAACTATACCTACTGATGATCACAGATCACATTACTAAGACGTCAGAAATGCAACGTAAAATGAAATGCCCATCAGTTAGCTTCTAAAACGATGAAATTTGATTAAATACGAACGGACGAAATGCTGATGTCATGTCATGTTGCTATCAAAGGAGTACCGTAAAACGGGGTATCTTTGATAATGCGGGTAACTTTGATAGTATAATGTAAAGATTAAATTTACTCGTTGCGCTTTTTCCAAATTCGAAACATTGGTTCCATATTGTAGCTTAGGGTATTCCCGTTGATATTGTAAATAGTTTTTATATAGTATGTATTACATATTTTACAAACATATTAATAAACAATTTTCGTGTTTTTCGCCTGTTTGAAAAAGCACTCAAACCATTACTTATGAAATGTATTTCCGAAATAGCCATCACAAATTCAATGTGGTATTCTTATTGCTTATGATGTTTTCTGATTATATACTCATTCAAAGTTTCATATTCAAAGAACTAAATTATATGAGTTTCAACCATATTTTTCTACATTCATCGAGCGTTATCAAAGTAACCTCAAATCAAAAAAACTCAAGTTCGGTCACAAAACTAAAGAAAATAGTACAAATGATTTAATTTTTTTTAAACATATTACTGACGAACTGACTCTTGGATCCTCAGTACTTATTTTAAAAATACAAAGTTTGAAAACCATTCATTGCTGTAAATATTATTTAGAATATACTTTAAAAAACTATCAATGTCACCCTGTTTTACGGTACAAATTTGTGTCGTTTTTGTTTGTGCAGTTTTGCTCAACCGATTTGCAAAAATAAAGTGATTGGGATAGTTTTGTGCTCAGTATGGGTGATAGATTATGTCTTCTTTTTTTTATCTAGATCGTTATTTAAAAGGCTCAATCGCGTTAGCTTTACTGAACCGATAATTCATTGTTCATTGTTTTTAACAAAATTCACTTAATTCTACGTCTAGTAGGAGTTGGGTCGAATACTCGCGGCTTACCCGAGGTTAGAGGGGTACATTGTCGAAGGATAGGATCAAGGGAGGAGCTTGGGGATGAGGTTTTGTTGTCTCATCAGAGCATTGTTGACAGTATTAACATAGAGGTAACTCTAAGACCACTGGGTCCCGAAGAAAATCATTATTATTTTTGGCTCACTCAGTACCAGAACAACGGTCCCACGCAGTCCCAAGCTATTTCACTCACCCCTGCATGTTCTGCATGAATCCACACACCCCTGATGTTATCTGTCAAACTTTCATAGCGAATCAAAACAAACATAGTGTAGTAATAGAATTTCAACTAGAATAGGGTACGTTAATCGTTTACTTGGGACCAATAGGCTACTAAAGTGGTGAGCCAATTTAAAATCGTTACTTTCGTATTGATTGTAGGTATTAATCTGTATAGAGATTAGTGACGTTTAACGCACGCACACTAGCGGGAGCAACGCCGTGTAAAGTTGTTTATTATTTTCCTCTGGCTAACATAAAAAATGTATGAAAGTAGATCTGTCAAAATGAGTTTGACATCGATTTGTTATGTATTTTCCTCGGAAACTCACTAACACGCTCTCACATATCGCACCAATACAACCGGACGTGAAAATCTCTATTAACAGTAGTGCGGTCAATGACATTTATATAAGGTCTGGGCCAAAGGGCTTATTGGTGTTAGTGAAATGTGCAAATGTTTAGTGGTGTTCGTATTTTATTGCAATGTTTATCTTTTTACACTAAACAGCTGTCGGCAGTGACGTATTTCTATCTGTTCTCAGTATGTTGGCAGTGACGTATTTCTATCTGTTCGCAGATGTTCAGTAATGTTTACAACATTTTTGCTTCTAACACCAGCAAGCTGCCTGTTGGCCCAGACCTTATATAAATGTCATTGTAGTGCGGTTCTAGATCGATGTCAATTACACTAGTTTACAAAACAACATAAAAAGTGTGAACTTTAGTGGTTGACCTACGTTTCTAATGCAAAAACCTACGCTGAATTTGATGCCGTGGTCAGAAAAAATTAAAGTAGAGCCATTTTTGAGTTATACAAAAATTTTGATTTTTTGAATTTTGGACAAAAGTATGATTACTAAAATGTCAATATCTTTAGAACTAGTGCACCAATTTTAAATCTTTTTTTTATGAAAATGAAGCTAAATAAATTTGCTATCGTTCACTAGAATATTATGTCTTGATTAAAAATTTAATTTTGAAGTCATTTAAAAATTTACAGAATTTTTTTTTATTTTTCCTGCGAATTTTCCATAAAAATCTTGTTTTAATCAACATTTTTAATGGGATTAAAAGATTCAAAAAATCATTCCATAATTTATTCTTAAAGTCCATTAAAAACTGGAGAAAATGAGCCTTTAATGGATGTAATCGGTTGGAAATTGTCGAAAATATGAAATTTTTTGTAAAATCATGGAAATTGAATGTTCCAAGATTGGCCGTTGTCCCGCTCCTAGGTTCATGCACCACTTCCAGTAAGCCTTTCTGCGGACGTGTACGCATACGGTGCATTTCACTAACACTACCAGCTGTCACGCAAAATTAAATGGGATATTTTCAACAATATAATTTACGCTAGTGTTTGTGAGACCGCTCGGCGAGAACCTAACGCAACCAACTCAATTTGACAGCTTTCTTTCTTTAACATTGCTTAACGATGTATACGACAAAACGTGAATTCAAGTGTAAAAATCAGTGCTAACATTTGAAAACGGCGCAAAAGCCATTTGTAAACAAATGGTTTGTGGGCCCTTTACTCGCTACCCGAAGAACGCCCACGCAAACCAACAGCATCGTCAGGAAGGGGAAAATTTCCCCTACCCGATGTTGCTGTTGTGTCGCGTGGGTGTACTTCAAGTAGTGAGTAAAGGGCCCACAAACCATTTGTTTACAAATGGCTTTTGTGCCGTTTTCAAATGTTAGCACTGAAATGATCCTCAAAAGTTTTGTTACGCGTGTGGCAACTATATATTTACAAAATCGGTCAATTTCACTGCTTCGTTGCAAACTGCATACAGGCTTTATTTTAAAATTGATCCTGGAGACTTTGACAAACCGTGGATTCCAAAAGTATTACGTAGTTCGTGCAAAACGTGCTTGGCTAGGTGGATGTCAGGCGCAAGGTAAATTGATTTTTTGAATAACTTTCATATAAACAATTTATGTACAGCATGGTAGTGCTTTGTTCTTTCCTGATCGACATTATCTTACTTCATCTATTTTTGATAAGTGTTAATGTCTTACTTACTAACTCACTTATTTGTTATCTGTCAGTCGCTATTTGTCTTTTGACATGCCCACCATATGGCGTCGACCGTTTTGTCATGTAACGGATTGTTATTTCTGCTTGACAAAAGTTAAGCAACAAGGACGTCACAAAACAGTTGAGTATCCACAAGTGGCTTCTATGACAAAACCTGTTCCACATTCAAGTTCGGTCCCGTATCCTGTTTATCCAAAGCGGAAACGAGTGCCCTCTGTTGAATCGACCGTTACAAAAAGTGAGGAGGAATTCAAGGAGGAATGCGAGGAAGACTTCGAGGTGGAATTGGAAAGAAACCCAAAACTGTTTACACAATCCGAATTTAATGATTTGGTGCGAGACCTCGACTTATCGAAGGAGAAATCCGAATTGCTGGCATCACGCTTGAAAGAACACAACATGCTGAGCAAGGAGGTCAAAATTTCTTGTCACAGGAATCGTCACAAGAAATTTGACAAATATTATTCTACAAAGGACAAGGCATGTTTTTGCCATGACGTAAACGGCTTGTTTGAAGAGTTTGGTGAGCCATATGATCCAGCTGAATGGCGTTTATTCATCGATAGCAGCAAGTTGAGCTTGAAAGCCGTTTTACTGCATCAAGGGAATGAGAAACCTTCTATTCCATTAGCTCATGCCGTTAATATGAAGGAAACGTATGAATCAATGGCTCTATTGCTCAATTTGATAAATTGCAATCAACACAATTGGAAAATTTGTTCCGATCTTAAAGTGGTTGCCATGTTGACTGGATTGCAACAGGGATACACAAAATATATGTGTTTTTGTGTAAATGGGACAGTCGAGCTCGTAAGGAACACTACGTCCGAAAAGATTGGCCAAAACGGGATAACTTCACAATTGGTAAAGCCAACGTTAAAAATGATCCTCTTGTGGTAAAAGAACGCATAATACTTCCACCACTACATATAAAACTTGGGCTATTCAAAAATTTCGTCAAAGCGTTGCAAAAAGAAGGGCCGGCATTCCAGTACTTGAAATCAGTATTTCCAAATTTATCTGACGCAAAGATAAAGGAAGGTGTATTTGTTGGCCCACAGATCAAAAAACTGCTCAATGATTCCGCATTCAATACAGTTTTGACACCAGATGAGGAAGAAGCGTGGAAATCGTTCCAGCGTGTTGTCACAACCTTTTTAGGAAATTTCAGAAGTCCAGATTATGAGGAAGCCGTCGATGAATTGCTCAAAAATTATGAGAAAATAGGTGTAAATCAAAAATATTGTGTTTGTTGCATATAATTAATTTCAAATCCTTTTATTTCACTGAACACAGGTGTGAATATGTCTTTGAAGATACATTTCCTACATTCTCACATGGATTTTTTCCCGGAAAATCTTGGTGACGAGAGTGATGAGCACGGCGAACGTTTTCACCAACAAATGAAGATGATGAAACGTCGTTACCAAGGGTTTTGGGATGAAGCAATGATGGGTGACTATTGTTGGTTTCTGATTCGAGAAACAAGTTCAAAACATCGAAGACAAAGTCATTCGATTCTCAATCAGTTTTTAATAAAACCTTAATAAATTTCTTTTGTATCAACTCGGTTTTAAATCCTGATATGCCTTAATCAAATTGATATGCAGAGAAAAGAATCTCCCATGAAAACTTCACATGCGATTTGGATGCTTACAACGACACCTAGAAAAAGAACTCTAAAGCTGTTGTATTTCAGCAACATTTTTAAATGTTTTACAAAAATGCTCATAACTTCGACAATTTCCAACTGATTTCATCCATTAAAGGCTCATTTTCTCCGGTTTTAAATGGACTTTAAGAATAAAATATGGAATGATTTTTTTTAATCTTTTTATCCCATTAAAAATGTAAATTTTTAAATGACTTCAAAATTAAATTTTTAATTAAGACATAATATTCTAGTGAACGATAGCAAATTTATTAAGCTTCATTTTTATAAAAAAAAGATTTAAAATTAGTGCACTAGTTCCAAAGATATTGACATTTTAGTAATCGTACTTTTGTCCATAATTCAAAAAATCAAAAATTTTGTATATCTCAAAAATGGCTCTACTTTAATTTTTTCTGACCACGGCATTGAATTCAGCGTAGGATTTTGCATTAGAAAGGATCATCACCTTACCGAGTTCAAAAATGCTGTAAACTAGTGTAATCAATCATTTTTTATATTTATTTTCAGAGTCAGTGGAAGCAACCAGTTCTGAATCGTTTCCACCTACAACGCGCCTTTGTCGGACGAAAATGAATTCCTTATACAACTTAAGGATAAATATAAAGAAACAAGAAACAGCAATGAACGATACAGGATTTTAACCACACTTCCCAAAAGTTGGTCTACATATAGAATTATGAAGGTGTTCAATGTTTCCCAACATATGGCCAACCAAGCAAAAGCACTGCAGCAAGAGAAAGGAATAATGTCGGTGCCTGTAAAGAGGTTAAGCAGAGCTTCATTAGAGGAACAAACGATAATGCTTTTTCGTGATTTTTACAATAGTGATGATATATCGCATGCGTGATAATGTTTACACCATTAAACAATGTCAAAATTAAAAATAAAAACCTCAAAAATTTCGTTTTCGAGTTTTTTTTTATTTATTTAAGGAGGGATGTTTCTCAGGGTCTTAAACTATGTTAATCATCGACCGAGTTTCCACTTGCTGCAATTACGGCCTCCACACGCTTCCGGAATGCACGGCAGGTTCTAATAACGTAGTCTGGATCCATTTCTCTCCAGGTACGGGTCAATGTTTGTCTGAGGCTTGCTGTACTCGAGTGGCGTTTAGAACAGGCCTTGGCCTTCATGACACGCCATATTGAGTAATCCAGCGGATTAAGATCGGGGCTGGATGGCGGCCACATATCCTTCGCCCAGAACGGAAGATGTTCTTGCAACCACTTCTAAGTGAGGTTCGAGGTGTGGCACGGAACCCCATCTTGTTGAGATACAACATTTGGCTTCAGACCATACTGTTCTTTGATCCACGGAAGAACATACTTACTTAAAATCCCGATGTAGACCTCCGTGTTGACCTTGTCGCCTTCTGGAATGAACACCGAGTCCTTTTTTTGCCATCGGAAGCCACCAATCCAAACACCATTACGCTAGCAGAATGCTTAGTTAGATACATGTTCTTGTGCTCGACTTCGCCCCGCAATCTTCCTTTACGATCTTCCGTGCCGTAAAATCACTGATCCCGTGTTCCTTTGCCATTTTCCTTATTGAACGCACTAAATTCACCCGAATCTTCCTTTTGATAGCAGCGATAACCCTTGGAACCCGAGCTGACCCCGGACGACCTGTGGCCACCTTCGCGGATAGTTGTTCTTTTGTTTTCTCGGTCTAACACCCTTTTGACGGTCCACCGGGACACTCCCACGGTGATTGAAATGTCTTTTTGCGACTTTTGCGCGTGGGACAAATTCCGAATACGCTGCCACTTCGTCATGGTGCAACTGACAAACTAAGTAAAATCATTTTCTTTTATACACAGCCTACTACGGTATGAGCTATGCAGTATTTTACGACCGTTTATGGCCGCCACAATCTGGCTGAGTTTCTGGTGGGGAGCATAAGATTTGAAGTTTGGGTTGTGTCGTTTGACGTGTAAACGATCAAATTTGAACGTTAACACGTCAAACGACACAACCCAAACGTCAAATCATATGTTCCCTACCAAAAACTCAGCCAGTTTGTAACGGCCATAAGCGCTCGTAAAATGCTGGATAGGTTACGTGCATGCAAAGAAAACCAAGGCACAGGTTTGCACAGGTGAAACGGGAACCTAATTTGTACGATGGTGCAAACATTATCACGCATACGGTGAGTCGTGTTTTTCCGGAAAAAAGAGATTATTTAATATCTAAAAATGTTGAAGGTGGAATCTACGTACAAAGAAGATAAGTTTTGTGTAACTTGCAGGAGTCGTACTCCATCTTTAAGAATAAATATCCTGATATTAAAATAGGATTTTCAATGTTCGCCAGTAACCGTCCGAAACACTGCATTTTGGCAGGGACAAGTGGCAAGCATACCGTATGCGTTTGCATATATCATCAGAACGTTAGACCTATTTTTAAAACACTACACTGATAAAATTTCAAAGATTGTTTTTATGCGTCCCACACATGAATTTTTGCAATGTGATCAACAAATGATATCTATGTTTCGGACACATATTTATGGACATATTATGGTGGATTCTGTTTATGTGTGGTCACATGAAAATCATGTGCAATTTCACATGGAAATTCGTCAATAAAAATGTATGGAATTTTATTAGTGTACAAAGCAGACAATCACTCCCAGATGGTGTTGATTCCTATCACGATTTGTTTACAAAAATAATTTGTCAAACTCCAAGTGAACAATGCTGGCTGCAGTGTTGCGAAAATTGTTCAGGAACGCAAGTGGAATTTTTTGGCAACTTGTCATGGAAAGGACCCTTGTGATGCTTTGGGAGGAGTATTGAAACGAAACGCTGCGAAAGCGAGTTTGCAAGGCCACCATATAACAACGGCCCAAGAACTTTATTCATGGGCTATTTTTAAGCCAGATTCAAAAATACACTATCAGTTTTTTCGGAATCCGATTACAATAAAATGGAAAGAAAATTGAAAAACCGTTATATACGTGTGAACCAAATTTCAGGACACAGTCATTCCACAGTTTTAAGCCTCAACACGAAAAGTATATTATTGTCAAACGGTATTCATTTTCAACGGAAGAAAAATGTGTGAAATTGTAATTAAAGAAAATAAATTCTTCTTGTTTTACTTATTTATCTTCGACCTCGTCAGAATTTTGATGTAAAAATTAATAATGTCAAACTGGGGCCTGTTTTAAAGCCACGAAGACTTCAATGGGGGAGGGGAGTCCAGTCAAAGTATACGCTCGGTAAAAAATATTTTTAAATTTTAGTAAAGTATACGAGGGGGAAGGTAGGATCTGCAATATTTAAAAATTGGTCTATGTGGCTTATGGACAGCCCCCAGGCTGAACTGAATGTTGCACCCAGCTTGTAAGTTACTCATAGATTTCGTTAGTCACAGCTGCTGTGACTCGATGGAGACGCATTGTGAACTACACACTTAGATTTTTTCGCCGAGATGGGCACCACCGAGCAGCTCGGCGTTTTATTTTGCTGGATCTCAGTGAAAAACTTGCCGAGATTCAACTAACAAACGGGAATTTTGCCGAGATCTCAGCTAATATAACATATTTTTGCTGAATTTCCAGCAAAATAAAATGCCGAGCTGCTCGGTGGTGCCCATCTCGGCAAAAAAATCTAAGTGTGTACCTTGCGTCTTCATCGTTTCCATGCACGTGTGGTGTATATATTGCGGAACAACGGAACAATGACCTTTTATTTAAAAAAAAATGTATCTTCAAAACTACTTCTCCGACATCGCTAAAATCGCTAATGTAAAATTAAATGATCTTTCAATTAAAAATACTAAAATAAAAAGTTGTTGAAGACCCTCGCAGTGAAAAAAAAATCATTTGTAACGTATTTTTTCCTACAAAATCAAATATCTCTGAGTGTTTCATAACTTTTCTCAAAACTACATTAAAACATCTTTCATTTGAAGAGTCAATCATAAAAATCGGTCAAGAAGTACAAAAGTTATGAATTTTTGAAAAAAGGCAAAAAAATAGGTTTTTCAGACCCCCTTTAACACGGAAATGGTCACCCTAATGGCGGAATAAAAGAATACGAGTCTAATATTTTTTTGATAAACAACTATACCAATTTTCATGAAATTCTGATACTCACTAAAACTTTTTTCTATGGAATTGCTGTATATACAAATATATACAAATTTAATGTCCTAAGATTGCAAGCGCTTATCTGTTTTACCCTCTACAATTTTGAAACAATTCTTCATTCCACGTAACCTTTCCATGGATAATTCAATTTATAACAAATCATTTGCTAATTTGCTCAAATAGAAACAAATCGATTTAATACTGGCGGATGTTGTTTGAAGTGAGTCGCAAACTCTTATCAAATTAGTGACGAGCCTTTTGGTTCTTTTTGGGCAATTATCAACCGTATTTACCAAACACATGTTTCTGCCTTGTCTTTCCAATCGCCTGTTTCAAAGAACGGAAGCAACGAGCGGATGTGGGAATACAAATGTTCGACTAGCATTTCAAAGCATTATAAAGCTAAGTCGCCCTGATCTATTCCCCTAACAGTCACTTCACGTCATACAATCTGTCTTGTGGCCGTGCAGTTTCGCGCAATGATTGTTCTAGAACTGTATATACACATACACTACTCAACGAATGCATTATAATTGCTACGCGTTACTTTCACACCGTTCGTCATTCAAGCAAAACAAAGATAACGTCAGACAGACAAGCCCACTGTCTGCCTTTTTGTTCGGTGTCGTCTCAGACGGGGGAAATAAGTTAACCGTAGGTACCTACCTACATAATTCGGTGCGTTGACATCGATCTTGCTTGCCAAGTATCAGATGACTGCAGCTTTGGAATCCATACAAACAAACAAACAAACAACCAGTGCGTGGAAGTTGTCGTCGTCGTCGTCGTCGTCGTCTGCAGCCAGAAACCTTGAAAGCAACTCCATAGTCCGGCTCACTCAAATTAGATTTGTTGATTATACTAACTAACGCAACAGGACTGCTTCGATTCCTACTTCCGAAGAAGACGTCAACCCAGTGTCAACGTTATCCTTGAATTTCAGCTGTTGGTTTTGTATGCACGCACTTTCCCTCGCAACGTGTTGCAGCTTAGCTATAAGGGAGGAAATCCCTCAAGTACCAATGACCTCTAATTCTATGCAGACGATTCAGTTATGCAACACAGACACCCCTGGGGCCTCCCTTAGCTCCAAGCAATGCTGGGGCGGCTGAGATTGAGCGAATGAGAACGCCTCAAATTTGAGATTAGTTTACTGATAACCGCTAAAAGGGCAGGAACTCAGCGATGAGTAGATTTGCCTCATGTTTTTCTGTGGAAAATCTCAAAAATCTGCCGGAAAATAAGAAAATTTGACGAAAATTTTACTCCTTTTTTGTAATCTAAGAATAGTTCCAATGTATGATTGTACTTGCCACATAATACTAACGCAAAAATGGTACTGGCTTAGAAAGCTCTCAATTAACAACAGTGGAAGTGCTCAAAGAACTCAACATTGTGTACCGGCGTAAAGTTCCAGTAGGGACGTAATAAAGCCACAGAAGAAGAACATAGATACCCTATGGCCCGTATTTGCCAAAATCAATCACAGATTACTTCTAATTAACCACGGGTTCAGCCCGGATATTCCCGGTATCACCCGGTGAAAAATGAAAAAGAACTTGAGGTAGGTCACACAAGGTTCTCTTCTCGTACCACTTGCTCTGGCTAGGACTGGGAATGCAAATAGAGTAAAACCTTTTTCGGATTAGATTAATGCGCTGCGTTTGCTATTGTAGTTATCAGCTTAATGGTCTCACGCTTGGTAAGCAGAATGCGAGGAACGTTCACACTGCAGGAGATTACATGTGTGTACATTAGACAGACGACGCGGTCCAACAGTTGTTTAGTAGTGCAATGAATGTTCCGTCACTGTGAAGTTCAAGGTTTCAACGTAGGCTGGGTGAGTCAGTAGACTGATCCAAAATTTTAAATTGTCGCTCCACAGTGCTCAAACGGCTTCAAATCAGGTCCTGATTAGCCTCCCAAAATTTAAACTCATTTGGTAAGAAACTGACTTGGCACAAACTATTCGAAACTAAACTTTTTGTTCATTTTCCATATTGCTTTTACGAAAATTTCTATAACTATTCTTACGGGAAATTTGCTAAGCTACAACTTTGTCCAATATCGTTTTCAGCCAAATGACAAATTAAATTGCTATTAATTGTTTCACAGATTGATAATCTAATGGCATGATCAAGCAGTTGTTCTGTGGGCAACACTGTATTCTGTAGTGTGACATAGTAGCCATGATATTTGTGCTCTATTCTTTGCCCCAGAAACACCAATATTGCCTGCTGAACAGTTGAATGAGCATAATCATAAGACATCAGTGACTTAAATCATTAATAACTTTTGTTCCTTACATTTGTGTTCTATATAACATTAATAACTTTTGTTCCTTACATCAGAATTTTACATGTGGTTTTCAACAAAGTTGGAGCTGAGAAAATTTTCTACAATAACTGCTATCATTTTTAAAAGCTAAGCAGGACCCAATTTGAAACCGTTTAAGCACTATGGAGCGAAAATTTCAAATTTTTGCATCAGTCTAGTGAGTCAGTGATGAAGGAGCTAAGAAATTTGAGTAAAACAATAAGCGTTTCATATTAAGGTTTAATACTTTATTGCTCTAATTTGCTGAAAAATACAGATGAATTTGGGCGTCTAAGTGGAATACACTGAAGTCTTGTTTTACACGGTTTTTTTTCACGGTTTTTTTTTCACACGGTTATTTTTACACGGTTTTTCGCGATTTACACGGTACGTTTTTAAAGATTTCTCGACAACGATACAACGTATCGAATTGATTCTAATCACATTATCCGTTTCAAGCTATAGGTAATCGAGTGACAGAAAAAATCACATTTTTTTTTGTGTAAATACAGAAATTTTTAAAATATGTCTATATGAACCATAGCATGCTATAATTGCAGATGGCATCAAAATCCGATTTTTTTAAAACATTTAAGCATGTGAAAAATCGAAATCTCGTAGGTTTTTTTACACGGTTTTTTTTTTTACACGGTACGTATCCCCCGTGTGAAAAAAGTCCTGAGTGTACCTGTATAATGAGAGAGAGAAGGATTAGTAATTTCCATTTAATTCCATTACTTTATTTGCTTATCCTTGACAGATACGCGTATTTCGTCTGCAATGTGCAGACTTCTTCAGTGTCTTGTACTAATACTCGACTGTATTAGTAGTCCAGTATTAGTACAAGACACTAAAGAAGTCTGCACATTGTAGTCTAAATTGACGTTTGAAGTCGTTGATTACAAAAGCAATTACTTTGGATTGAGTATTTGCTTGAATCTGTCAGAAGAAACATCAATTTCATCAGTTCTGCATTAAATTTTTTCGCTCCTAGCGAATCCCCTTTTTCTACGTTTATCCGTAGGACGAAAGAAATCTTATGACGTTTCAATGCGTTAGGACGGAATTTAAACTCGTAGGACCAATTTAGAATCAAGAAGCAGTAGGGTAGAGCGCTACTTCGTCGTAAACGCCCATTTCCGTTCTATCGATCAGAAAAGATCAATAATATCAATGATTTCACCGTGCACAAATCAATCATGGGTTTGTTCCGATGCGCTAGTTCATTAGCTGCAACATAAATCATATTAGAGCGCATTGTATGAATAGTTACGCTCATTGTTCTCAAAACAAAAGAAGCGCTTCTAGCGAATCGCCTTTTTCTACGTTTATCCGTAGGACCAAATAAATCTTATGGCGTTTCAATGCGTTAGGACGGAATTAAAACTCTTAGAACGAATTTAGAATCAAGAAGCAGTATTAGATTTTAAACAATATCTCAACAATTAGTGACTCTTTATCAAATCCAACGGTACGTATGGAAAGGTGAATAAATTTAGGAATCAACTTTGACAAAAATATTCCATTTTTTGTTTAAACTCGTTCAGAAAAGAGAGGTAAAGCGCGGCTTGTGCTTAGTAGGACGTAAATTAGATCAAAAACCCTATTAGTTTTAAACAATATCTCAACAATTTGTGATTTTTTATCAAATCCAATGATACGTATGGAAAGGTGAATAAATTTAGAAGCCATCTTGGACAGAAATATTCCATTTGCGTAAAGGTAAAGCGGAGGTTGTGCTTAGTAGGAAAGAAATTAGATCGAAAATCATATGAAAAAAGCTGAATGACGCGAAAAGTGACGCTTGCTTACCATTTAAAAATTCTCTTCTTTTTGTGATGTTCAGATTCCACAGTGGGCCAGAAATGCAATAAAGCTTAACAAAATAAATAACTACTCGGGGTAATGTCGTAGAAAATTGATGGTTTCGACAAAGTTGATCAACTTTTTCAGATTGGTAGATCTATGTCCAACCAATTCTGCAATGTATATTTTTGGTTTCTTTGCATAAGTTGGTCTTGATATTAAAGGGTGATACGGTCAAAATTTGGTCAATATCAACTTGACGTATTTCTTTCAATTTTGCATTTAAAAAACCTGAACACCCCTCATTTTGAAGGTGTGTGTGTGTGTAGAATGTTGCTCCTATTTTGATTTTGGAATTCACTCTTCAGTTGTCAACATGCCGTCCAAGCAAGAAGAGCAGCGTATCAAAATTTTGCTCACGCATCGCGAAAATCCGAGCTACTCGCACGAAAAGTTGGCAAAATCGCTAAAAGTTGCCAAATCAACCGTTACAAATGTAATTAAAGTGTTTGGGGAACGTTTGTCGACAGCCAGGAAGTCTGGATCGGGGGGAAATCGAAAACCGGAAGCCGCTGAGACGACAAAGAGAGTTGCCGGTAGTTTCAAGCGAAACCCTAACCTCTCTCTCCGAGATGCCGCAAATAAGCTGGGTGTATCGTCTACAACCATGCATCGAGCCAAAAAACGAGCCGGACTATCGACTTACAAGAAGGTAGTGACTCCAAATCGCGATGATAAACAAAATACGACGGCCAAAGCGCGATCCCGGAGGCTGTACACGACGATGCTGACGAAGTTTGACTGCGTGGTAATGGACGACGAAACCTACGTCAAAGCCGACTACAAGCAGCTTCCGGGACAGGAGTTTTATACGGCAAAAGGAAGGGGAAAGGTAGCAGATGTTTTCAAGCACATGAAACTATCAAAGTTCGCAAAGAAATATCTGGTTTGGCAAGCCATCTGTACCTGTGGCTTGAAAAGCAGCATTTTCATAGCTTCCGGGACTGTCAACCAAGAAATTTACGTGAAAGAGTGTTTGAATAAACGTCTGCTGCCTTTCCTGAAGAAACACGGTTGTTCCGTACTGTTTTGGCCGGATTTGGCATCTTGCCATTACGGTAAAAAGGCCATGGATTGGTACGCCGCCAACAACGTGCAGGTGGTTCCCAAGGACAAGAACCCTCCCAACACGCCAGAGCTCCGCCCAATTGAGAAATACTGGGCTATTGTCAAGCGGAACCTAAAGAAGACCAAAAAAACTGCTAAGGGCGAGCAGCAGTTCAAGGCAAACTGGCTTTCTGCGCCGAAGAAGGTGGACAAGGTGGCTGTACAAAATCTGATGGCAGGGGTCAAGCGTAAGGCCCGGCAATTCGGATTTGGAAAAGCGGAAGCCTAACTGAATATTTTTCCTGAATTTTATACTAATTGAACTTGAAAAAGAAATTTAATTTGATTTTTTAAATAAACGATTTCACCGATATACACGCGTTTTCCCTTGACCAAATTTTGACCGTATCACCCTTTACGTTGAAAAAAGTTACTGAAGTTATCGAAACGGTCAGAGCAAATTAATGTCGAGTTAAAGTAAATTTTGTAAAACATCCACAAACTATCTACTTTAAACCCTCGTGTATATTTTTTTTCACTACATCTTTTCCTGCACACTTAATTCAGATCATCGAGGTCGGTAGAGTTTAACTGCGTGTTTGAACAGCAGAACAAGTCGGTAAAATTTCCAAATGACCGTTACACTGAGAATTCAATAAGATTGACAACGTAGACGAACCAGCCCAAGGCTGAAAGTCTCATTAATAAAGATATAAAAATTAAGATTGACAAGGCAATCAGAATCGTGCTCTCTTGCCGTGCAGATCTATTTGCTTTTTGCTGAAGAAAGTGTCACTGCTACCTATATCTTGTTTAACAGATTTAACAAGTTTTCGTCAAAAAACGATGTTTATTGACATTAACATAAATATAGGAGAAAGTGAGACAGTATGGAGAGTATGGATAATCATTGATGATACCAAATTCAGTGAAAAATTCGAATGATATTTAATCAAACTGATAGTTTGAAGCCCCATGTACTTTTTGTTTCATATTGAACATTAAAAGATAACTGTTGAATCTTATGAAATAAATCTTAAAACATTTTGGACATTTAGAGCTAGTCTTTTCGAACATTCGGCACTAGGAATTTTTTTTTAGACTTAATTTCAAATGGATAGTTCAAGTAGGCTTTATAACATTAAGCCTGCAACAGATTTTTTGAAATTTATTTTCAATAAGTTGATTTTTAAGCAGGTGGCCACATTGTCCCATTGGAGTAATTGCCCTACTTTCCCCTATGTAGGTATTTTGCACGATTACACTTTCATTTCTCCTACATTAAAACATGACCTTTATTGCTTTCTTTCCCTAACTGAAGATATCAACAAAATTATATTATATGATTATATATTTGGAAAAAATTGGTGGAAACTTTTTTATTAAAGGATTAAAAGGGGGACTCGTGCAAAAATGTGCTATTAAATGAATAAAGGTTGAACACGAAAAAATCCGGATACGAAAATCTTGTTGGAGCTTAAAAATGCATTTTGTTTTTCAATGTTCAATGTAGTATTAAGTATATATAAGTAGGTATTATGCTTATTGTAAGACCATTGCACAGTGGTTTCTGGCTGGCCAAAACCTCAAAAATTAAAGTTAATATTTTTTTGTCAATATTTTTTTTATCATTTTTACATGTTAAGAGTATCTTAAATTGAACGATTTGTGCAGTTCTGTTCATTATTCATTTTTTATGGTTTTTATAGTGTAGCGATATCATATTTTTTTACTTGTTACTGTTTTGCTCAAATATAGCAAAAACTATTGTGTTTATCAACTTGGTTGCTTGAGAAAAAATGTTCCTCGGCTTATTTCACGTTAAATGGATGGTAAAAGAGTGTTTGCACTGTTTTTAGTGACAGTAATAAAAAAAAATAGCAAAAATATACCTTTTTCAAAGCACACCAACACACACACACATACACACACGCACCATATATCTATCTCTTATGGTTCATGAGTTATGATTTTTTTTTTAAACAAGCAGGTTAGGGTGGCCCCTAGACAATCGGCATTCTTTAAATATCTATATCTTTAACGTATAGTTCATTTCTCGTGAAATTTTTATACTAGACGCTTTAAGAACTTTTTATGACGCATATTTTTGCTAACTTGTTATCTCTTTTATTTGAAAATGTATGACTAGTTTTGTTGAAAAATATAACTTTTTTTTAATTAAATTAAATGCTTAAATCAGAAAAGGCTCTTGCAGTTTTTTTTACCAAAAATTAAGAAAAAACTATTTTTCTAATGAAGTTAAATGTTTGAAAATCGGTTTGTTTCATTTTGAGATATTGACAATTGAAAAGAGCTATTTTTTCGAAGATAATAGCCTTTAACTTTCTAATCAAAAAAGCTAGTAACCTAGTTGCTTGAGCAAAAATATGCGTCATCAAAAGTTCTAAATGTAATCAGAACAATGTTTTAACGAGAAATTAACGCATGAAAAGATGTTCAAAGAAAACCGATTTACGTTACGGGATGTAAGATCTACCACCGATTCCTAGTTTTGACAACTTCAAAACAAGAAACAGGATTATCGCTGTCATTTCTTAATGTTGTTGCTTGGAATCCAATTTTGACTGACAAAGGGGCGCGCCTTTGGAGGGTGTTCCAACACTAGAGTATAATTATCGGGACCTTTCAATTAGAATCGATTCCTAGCGATGAAGGCAAGAATGACAACTGTATCAAAACCGAATACTTCGTCATTTCTCAAAATGATGGAGTAATACGACATGCACTAAACTAAGGACACGGGATATACTGCAATAGATCAAATTACTGGTCGCAGCGGTGTTAGGTCCCGAACAGAAGAGAAAAAAAAGAACGCCCTCAGATACCACGATCAACTAATTGAGTGTTTTGAATGGTTTAAAGCGCATTTTTAGCGAATGAAACGTGCAATTGAGAAGCTTCCAGGATGTACAGCTTCGTTCAAATTCCTCGAAATAGCTATCGTTGGGGAAAAAAATCTGAATGTAGATACTCATTTCAAAGCAAATTTCAAACAAAACGGCTACTGATAATTATGCATCTTATGCAACAGTCAAACAAAATACTGCATTATCTTTCAACAGTTTGCAATTCATGCCATTCTCATGACTCAAAGCTATGTGCCCAGGAGGGACCAATTTGCCTAGTAGTCCCGGTACTTTTAGTAGTAGTAGTATAAGTAGCGAATGATTAAAATGCTGACCGGTAATTTGAGGCTCATTATGTTAGCTGATAGTCTTTTTCGACCACGAACCACCACGCTTCAACGGTTGCATGTAATCGGTTTAACTAGTAACATACATTCGTTCGAATCATGTCTGCCCGTTCGTATGTTCACACCACGGGCCGGGCACTCCACCTATCAAAGGCAAAGAGAGCAGAGGCAAAAGGCCGAAAACATTCGAATCCATATCAAATAACGAAAAATGTAATATTATAAAGCATTCGGAAGCCGCAGGAAATCTGTTAGTGTTATTCGGTCGTCGGACGTGCAAACATCACTCATTGATATACCTTTTGCTTGAGCTTATTCAACACAGTTCCTTTGAAGTTAAACTAATCGGATTTTAAAATACATTGGAAGCAACCGTCATCGTTAGTGCACAAAAGCAGATGTCTTCAGCGGATACCCAAGTCCTGAACGGTGTTGTCGTGGACGTTCACAAGACCGATGAAGTCAAGACGGCATCGCTAGTGAACGGCCAGCAAAGCGCCAACTTCTTCCAGTTGGCTATGACTGCATTGCGTCTCACGGCGGCGACAACGACGACGATCCCCAGCAACGATCGGAACAACAATAATCTCCGCTTGAGAAAACAAATTACGCTCGACGAGGTGGCTTATCATGACACCATGAACGACTGCTGGATTGTCCTCTACGATAGGGTATACGACATTACCAACTTTTTGGAGCTGGTAAGTGAGCGGCGTACGCACCTAGTGATCTATTTTTGAGTGCAGAACGTGTGCATTATGCGGAAGAAATTTGTGAACCACCAACGAACAAGGCCAATGGATAGTAGATGTGCTGACGTTGATCTCACGTTTACGGTGGATGCCAGACAGGCGAACAAACAGTTGGGAAAATATTTACAAAGTGCAGCGTATGTGCTGTGCATGCGAGTGGTGGATAGTGTAAAAAGAATTGAATTTTGCATCATTTTCGAGTAAGTGGAGAGAACGAATTGATAATATTTGGGATAGTTGTTTGACAACGAACCAGTTCTGGGTAACGTGAATCTCAGTTTAGAATTGCGCTGCGGAATCCAGTTCATTCTGAACAGGAGAGATTATCGCGCATTTGTTTGGAAAACATCGCTGTTTGAACATCAGATTCCTGCTTCGGCTTGAAGAGACAGCCGAAACAGAGTTTTATTTAGCTACTCAAAGACTATAACAATTCAACAGTTTAACAAAAATAAATACAAACAGTAAACTAAATTAAACATTCGCCTACTGAAAGGGACTTTTGTTTTATAATAAAATTTACATCTCGACATAGACACATTTTGACCACATGCAAGATGAGATGCGGGGTAGTCAAAGAACAGATGAAAAAAGCTGTGATGTATAATATTAATCATGAAGTTCCTTTTAGTCAGTTAAGTACAAGATTCAACAAACAATTAAATAACAAAGACTAACACTACACAGTTCGAAAAAGTAGTGTAAATTTCTGTCACTTTGATGAACTGAAATGGAGCGTCGCATATCATACAAATTCACATTTCAGATCGTGTTAATTTATGAGTCATGTAATGAAATATTGTATGCAACCATCCATATTTGTAAGCAATATTTCTTGCAAGTTGCTAGTTTACGTGAAAAGGATGTTTACATGCTTCAATTTTAGCATGCATGGATATTTACATTAAAATTCATAATTTTTTGGTGTGTAGATAAAAAACCGTTTTTGAAGATTCAAACTGATTTTATTGGCTGCTTATGGATCGTTGTTGTTTGGATGCAAATGTATGCAAGTTTGGCAACTATTGTTCATATTTAATAGCAACATCCCTCCCATGGATTAAACAGAATAGGACCGAAATCATAACTGCAGTATGTTACTGTTAGCAATTATTTTGACGTTCTGGGATGTTATTTTAGTTAACGTCAGATTCTGACCACACAGAAAAAAAAATCTGGATTTTTCCACTCGTTTAAATTTACGCTCAAGCTCGCATGTTTTACAAACTTTGCATACAACACGACTCGTTTATGTTATACGCCAAATCTACCGTACACCGTAGGTACGAAGTACGAGGAAGTGCCGGAATACCATAAATCAAATTACGAAGAAGCCAAACGTAGACTACACAGCTAAAAAAAAGTAGTGTAAATTTCCGTTACTATGATGCACATAAATGGAGCGTCATAAATCATACAAATTTACATTATAAATCGTGTAAATTTATGAGACATGTCATGCAATATTCCATATATTGTATGCAACTTTACACCTTTGTTTGCAACATTTCTTGCAAGCTGCTAGTTTACGTGAAAAGGAAGTTTACATGCATGAATGTTTGTATGCATGGATGTTTACATCACCAGTAAAATTCAGATTTTTTTAATGTGTATGTACAATAAATTGGCAAAATTTAATAAGTATTGAAGGAAATGTCGATACTGAAGTAGAAAAATTTCACTCAATTCTTCAAAGCCTAATTTTAGTAACTGTACTATCACTATCAAAAAAAAGAAGACGAACACAAAACAATAAAGTACCCGCATGGTTCAATCCACAACTGAAAAATTTGAAGAATAAAAAACAGAAAGCTCATACAAAAAAGAAAAAACTGAAACCAATTTGCGAAACTATGCAACCAATTAAATACAGCCATCAACTCTGCATATGAGGACTATAACCGCAAAGTCGAAAATGAAGTCAAATCATGTCCTAAGAACTTTTTTAATTATGTAAACATGAAATTAAAAAGCAGCAATTTTCCTTCGCGAATGAATTTGGATGCAAATGTAGGTGAGAATTCTTCTGACATTTGCAATCTCTTTGCAAATTTCTTCCAAGAAGTATACACCACATTTTCCGAAGAAGATCGTGATCGCGATTTCTTTGCATTCATTCCTGAAATTTCTAAAAACATCTCTGTCAACCAACTTTCTCAACATGAATTCGCGTCGCGTCGAAAGGGTCTGGACCTGACGGCATCGCACCCATATTTTTGAAAAACCTTTCTGAAGAACTCGCATTTCCTCTAGAGCGTCTTTTCAACATGTCTCTGAAAAATGGAAAATTCCCTGAAATTTGGAAATCATCTTATTTGGTACCTATTTTCGAATCAGGTGCAAAACCAGACATTCGAAATTATCGTGGAAATGCTATTATTTCTTGCATTCCAAAACTTTTTGAATCAATCGCAAACGGCAATATTTTTCAGCAGGTGAAAAATCTAATTACAAGTAAACAGCACGGCTTTTTTGAAGGTCGCTCAACTACCTCTAATCTTCTAAAATATGTATCTTTCATTATTAAAGCGTTGGACAGTGGCAAGCACGTTGAAGCGCTATACACCGACTTCAGTAAAGCATTTGACCGCTTCGACATACCATTATTAATCCTCAAATTTCAGAAAATAGAAATGGAGCCTGGACTTTTGAATTGGCTTCAATCATACCTAACACATCGCAAACAAATAGTCCGCTTTCAAAATAAACTTTCAGAACCAATTTCAGTCACCTCTGGGGTACCCCAGGGTTCTCACTTAGGCCCACTTCTTTTTATTTTGTACATAAACGACATTTCCTACATACTTAAAAAATAAAATTGCTTGTATATGCAGACGACATGAAACTCTTTATGGAAATAAGTAATTCTAGCGATGCAGAAGAATTCCAGAATGAAATCAATATATTCCACGCCTGGTGTAGTAAAAGTCTACTTCAACTGAACGTAAAAAAATGTACTGCTATAGCATTTAGCAGAAAAATTGAAACACCGCATATTGAAATATCATTAGGCAACCAAATAGTAGAAAAAAGCAAAATTGTAAGTGATCTAGATGTAATCCTAGACTCCAAACTAACTTTTATAGAACATTATAATACTATCATTAGTAAAGCAAACAGAATGCTAGGCTTCATCAAAAGGTTCAGTCATAATTCCGAAGACCCCCCAAGTAACATTGCAAGTTTTATCGAGGTTTTAAAGCATGCTACAAGTCTAAATCATGGTCTACACAACCCTCATAAAACCAAAATTGTTACTTGGGCCATACACTATTAAGCTATTATATACCACATATGCAAGGCCAATTCTGGAATACTGCCACCTAGTATGGAATCCATACATTTCCATACACGAAAAACGCATAGAATCTGTCCAAAAACAATTCCTTTTATATGCTTTACGTAAATTGAATAGGACTGCATTTCCATTACCATCTTATGAAGCGCGCTGAATGCTCATCAATATACAAACACTTAAGGAGCGCCGCCAATTTGTAATGCTTTTCTTCATCAACGACATTATTTCAATGCGCATAGATTCGGCAAAATTCTCGCACAATTAAACTTTTACACACCTTGTCGATATCTTAGAACACGGAATTTATTTTCAGAAAAATCGTACAGAACAAACAATGCAAAAAATAGCCCAATCAATCGAATGATGCGCCTATATAATTTGCATTGCGGAACTATTGACATCACTATGTCCAAGCAGCAAATAAAAACTAAGCTAAAACAGAATAGAATTAATGCATAGTATGTAAGTTAACATTGTAATAATCATTGTATGCAGTCTACACTGGCTTGACGAAATGGAAATAAACACATCGTAGGAAAATTTCATATTATTTTCTGCAATATATACGGCGCACGTTATTAACGCTGGATTTAAATTTAAGCGCAATATCGCATAAATCTTGAATATTGCATACAAACTTGTAAGCAATTTCGATGTTTATGCCAACTATAGCTCAAAATTATACGAAAGAAGATTTTAAGTTACAGAATTTCCAGAATTTATTTCTGTGTCGCTTATGTATCGCAAAAAATTACATAAATGTTTCACACGGTGCACTTTCCCGGTTGTAAACGGAACATGTTTGGCTGATTTGATTGTTGTGGAGGCCAATGTGGTCCTGGAAACTCAATATGACCAACATTTAATTATCAAGTGTTTTGATATGTCACATGATGTGTTTGGCACGTTTGACCCTTATACACCAAAACATATCTCCGGAATCAGTTGACCGATTCCAAAACTTTTCAATACCGATCCATGAGACCATGGTTCATTTGGCGGTTATTATACCTTATTCAGTTTAATGGTTGCCAAGAAACACGACTATCAAAATTTTGTAACACACACACACACACATACATGCATACATTTTCCGATATCTTTGAGCTGAGTCGAATGGTATATGATATTTGACCCTCCGGACCTCGGATCTAATGTTGGATATCCAAGCGGTATACCTAAATTCCCTTCATTGTATGAAGGGTAAACGATGAAATTAATGATAATTGAAATAGGGGGCAAAGATCGTCAATTTTTCTAGTGACGATGTCAAAAATAATTGTGTCAAAATCGCGTCAACTCTTTCAAAGACAGTGATTCTGGGAGCCTCATAGCCTAGTCAGTAAAGGCACGGCATTACCAAGCCGGAGGCGGCGGGTTCGATTCCTGGTCCGGTCGAGGGAATCTTTCGGGTTGGAAATTTTCTCGACTTCCCTGGGCATAGAGTATCATTGTGCTTGCCACGCAATATACAAATTCATGCATTGGTATTGGCATCGAAAGCTCTCAATTAATAACTGTGGAGGTGCATTTAGAACACTAAGTTGAGAGCACGCAATAAGCTAATATGCGCTAAGCAATAAGCTTGATATGCGAAAAAGAAGAAAAAGAAGAAAGATTCTAGGATAAACATCCAATTTTGTTTTGATTTACGGTTTAGCGACTTTGCATTCAATTTAATTGTTTATGAGAAAGTTTGAACATACTGAGAGGTAAGCACATATCATCGGTAAGAGACGTGTGTGTTAGAAAATTTGCGAAAAAATCTAAGGGTACCTCTGGGATTCGAACCCACAATTCCCATTCAGTACACGGGTGCATTGGCTAATGACATTAGAGTTTCGAATCCGTTTCCCACTTTTGTCTTTTTGCGCAACCGTTCTCTAATACACAACAATCGTCTATTATCGACGATATGTGCTTGTACCGCAACCACTACAATTTTGTTTCGTAAATCTGAAAAATTACGATTTTATTGCCCAGAATCTTGCATTTTTTTTTCAAATCCCGGAATCTTTCATATTTTGCTTGGCTGGAAATCTAAAAGAGCATGAGTTTGATTGTATATATTATTATTATATATTATCCAATACCATCAATTACTGTCAATGGTCGAAAGGTACAGTAGCAGCACCTACCCCACACGTGTCCCCTCGAGATCGTCAAGTCGACGATGACAGGAGCACATATCGTGGTAGGGGTAAACAATAATTGCAATTTCCAAACCTACGACTGGATGCCTTCCTTCAAATAACAACTGAAGTGCGGTAAAAATCGGTAGAACTGTTTCAAACACACAGTTGGTACTTGAGCGGGTCGGTTTTCATCTCTTTTTGCCAGTGGTGGCGGGGGGGACACCCCTCACCATCCCTCTCCAAAGGAGGAGTTTGGTAAAGAGAGATGAAAAAACCGATTTGTACCTTCCTTAAAAGTTGTTCTAGCTCGCTATTCTAATATCTATATGCAATCTTCACACTGTCGTTCTCTAACGGAACTATCAACTATATGCTTTCATCTACTCCATCTATCGTATAAAAATTACCACTACAGTCTGTTATTTGAAGTTAGCATCTTCAACTATATATTATTTCTTTTTAAATTCAAATAGTATAAAATACAGAAAAAAAAAATTCAGCTAAGCTTCCAGTTGACCAAATCCGAATTTCTGGGCCTTTCGATTAACTCCTGCCATCAGATTCTGAACAGCCACCTCGTCCACTCTGTTTGTCGCAGAACGCCAGTTTGCCTTAAACTGCTTCTAGCTATCAAAAGTTTTTCGGGTCATCTTCAGGTTCCGCTTGACAATGACCCAATATTTTTTTTTTCAATTGGCTGGAGCTATGGAGTGTTGGGAGGATTCTTGTACTTGGGCAGCACCTGCACGTTGTTGTCGGCATACCACTCCATGGCCTTTTTTCCGCAATGATGGGATGCCAAATCCGGCCAGCACAGCACGGAACAATCGTGTTGCTTCAGGAAAGGCAGCAGACGTTTTTCCAGACACAATGTTCACGTAAATTTCCTGGTTGACGGTCAGGGTTGCAATTCAAATGTCACTTTTCGCGCCACAAGTACAGATAGCCTGCCAAACCAGATATTTCTTAGCGAACTTTGACAGTTTCATATGATTCCTATGAAGCCTACCTTCACGTAGGATTCGTCGTCCATTACCACGCATTCTAACTCCGTTAGCCTCGCCGTGTACAGCTTCCGGAATCGTGTTTTGGCCGTCTTGTTTTGTTTGTCGTCGCGATTTGGAGTCACTACCTTCTTATAGGGCAACAGTCCGGCTCGTATTGTAGCTCGATGCACGGTTGTAGACGATACTCCCAGCTTGTTTGCGAGATCTCGGACGGAGAGGTTAGGGTGCCGCTTGAAACCATTTGCCACTCTTTTTGTTGTCGCTGCGGCTTCCGGGTTTCGAAACGTTCTCCGAATATTTTTATAATGTTGGTGACAGTTGATTTTATTTATTTATTTATTTATATGACTGAACATCAACAGGCGTAATTTGCCCCAATGATGTAACTTAAACTAAACAAACAAAAACAACTAAAACAAAACATCAATAAGTACATAGATAGTCATCTCGTAAAAAAAAGGAACATTACTAAACAAACTAAACTGATCTAGGAAAAAACGAACTAAACCTCCGGCGAAGCAGCTGGCGAGTCAGGTCAAAATCAAACAGTGCGGAGACCAGGGGTTGAAACGGTTGACGTTTTTTTACGACACTCGCTTCGTTGTCGTGCGCGACAGTCCGTTTGTATTCGTACACTCATGCTCTACTGTCGTTTTTCTCACACAACACGAACGGTAGAATAACATTCGAGCTAAAAGAAATTTATCAAATAACTATCATATGACATGTGTGATTTCGATGTAATTCCTCAATTTGGTGATTAGAAATGTTTTAACTAATACATCATTGCTTGCTATTTTATGAATTCACACAAGCACAACAACTGCAGCTCTTATTATAAGAAAAACCAAAATACATACATTCGTGACGGTCTTCGGCGACAGTGTCGTATGACAGAGCCTGTCATATGACATTTTAGTTTGGTACTGTACTATGATAGCTTGTTTTGCAAGTGTCGGAGGCAAAGGCAGTCGATTATCACAGAAAATGTGTCGACTACCGTGACCGCTTACAAGACTGGCGGAGACCCTATTGAAGAGTCTCTGTAAACCACCGATTGCACCGAACATGCTATAATTAGTTCGCTGTATGGGCAGGCGCAGCATTGAATTATTCCGTACGGCTCGGGGTTGAACATTGATGTCAACTTGCTCAAGGAGGACAGGGCAATCGGTGCGTCATTGCAAAATATCCGCAATTAGAAATGCCCTTGCTGTAGCTCTTCGGACCAACAGGCGCTCCAGATGGATAAGTTGCAAACGACTTTCGTAGCTAGGCAATCGGAAGGGATCCGTCCATGGCAGTTTACGTAGCGCATATCTCAGGAACCGTCGCTGAACAGACTCAACTCTTCCGACACCGTTGTTGTAGTGAGAAGTCAAGACAAGGAGCAGTACAACGATTTAAGGCAGTAGATATCCATGAAGTCTTTGGCAATCCTGAAGATAAACCCTAGAATTCTGGAAGCTTTGTCGACGGCGCGCGAGATGTGCTGCTTGAAAGAGAGTTTTGTATCCATAATCACGCCTAGGTCCTTAATTTGGCTGACGCGCTCAATTTCAGTGCCTAACAAAACATACTTGAACATAATAGTCTCTTTCTTGCGCGAAAAAGAGATAACCGAGCATTTGGGCGGGTTAACCTCCATACAATTCAGAATACACCAATCAGCAAAAGCATTCAGCTGACGTTGAAGGAAGCAACAGTCTTCAATTGAGTGATTTCGGAGGTAGACTTTAAGGTCATCTGCGTAAGATAATCGTGGTCCCTCAATTACCAGATTCACTTCGTTGAAATAAATCAGGAAAATCAGAGGTCCCAGGTGACTACCCTGGGGTATGCCAGATATGGCAGTGAACGTACGGGACTGGTGATCACCAATGACAACAGTAAAATGGCGATCGGTGAGGTACGACCAAGCCTACCAAGCCTGTCCAGTTAAGCGATTGATATGCGGTGATTCAATTTATCGAAGGCAGCAGATAAGTCAGTATAAATGACACCCGTCTGAGCACGATCCGACATACTGTTAGAGATGTAGGAAGTAAGGCACAGCAAGTTAGTGGCAGTGGAGCGACCAGCCATGAAACCATGCTGGTCGATACTACTTCCATAACAATGAGTTCGAACAATTAAGCAATAGCGTTAAGCGAAGTAATGCCACGGTAGTTGCCAACGTCCTGTTTGTTGCCTTTTTATGTACTGGAAACATGAGCGCTAGCTTCCAACAGGATGGGAAAACACCGACGTCCACAGACCGTTAAAAAACGTGCAGCAGTGGAGACAACAAACTGTCCAAGTGCGTTTTGAGGAACGTCGATGGAATTCCGTCAGGACCCGGATTGTACGATGACTTGAGTTTCGAGGAAGCCCTGAAAAACATCTAGGGATTTATGTCAATTCTGCTCATGGTTTGACCAGAGAGTGGTACGTAACTGGCAGCCAGTCGGGCATGGTCGTCACTCAGTCTCTCGTCAGTGAAGACACTAGCAAATTTTTCAGAGAACAGCTGACAGATATCTTGCGTAGATGCGGCCACGTTACCATTATGTGTCATAGACGACATCAGACCAGCTTCATGACGTTGTTCGTTGACAAACTTCCAAAACTGCTTGGGACGTGACTTAAGCTTTCTCTGCAATCCACGTCGATACTGAAGAAAGCACCGTTTCTCAACTCGTTTGTATGCGTGATTGATCCTGATATAGTGACGGTGAAGGGATAGTGTGCGGTGCTTGGTGAACTTCCTAAGAGCGGCTCTCTGTCTGGATTTCAGTCGACGAAATTCGCTCGTATGCCATTGGTGGATGGGTCGTATGATGATGAATCTTTTTCGGAACGTGTCTGTCAATGATGTATGCCAAGACATTGGAAATAATTTGACCGGCGGACTCAATGTTAACGGTGTCCAATAAGTCATCCCAATCTAAATTGGAGAGTAACTCGGCGATACTGCCATAGCCGGCGTTGCAAAAATCGTAGGAAACGGTGACAGGTGAAATATTAAAATCATGCATCAGCTTAGTACTTAACGTCACCAGAAGCGGCGGGTGGTGACGATCCAGTCTCACCAGAGGAGTGGGCGCCTCGCATAAGAAAGGAGCCATGTCCTGGGCGCTTACAAAACAAAGATCCAAACTGCGGTTGTTCTGGTTAATAACACTTTCAACGATTTCACTAGCTTCGCTAAATTTGATACGTTCCTCGCCATTTTAATAACTGAAGAACAAATGTCAAAATCAAAATACAGGCATCGTTCTGCATGCACACACCCACAAAATGAGGTGTATTCAGGTTTTTAAATGCTCGAAATGCGTCAAGCTAAGGTCGACCAAATTCTGATCGCAACACCCTTTATGTAAAAACTGATGATCTCATACTATACAATCGGCAATATCAGCGCCTGCCACGTCCGAATGGTGGTTTGTCATGATACACGCTTTGTTTGGAAGCCGAGAAATTCTCTACATTCCCACAAAATATCACTGGGATATTTGATAAAAGTCAGTTATGTAAATGTACTATTAATACAATGAAATTCTCGTTTAGGGGGTATTACACTCTGGCGGCCCGAGATAAAGCCTTACTTTACGATTTTTTCGGGGCTAAATGAACAAAGGAAATGCGTAGGATTATTTATTCATGACTGTAGTATGACGGAGATTTATTTCGTTCCTATTGGACCACTCCCGCGACCGCTGCACCAGGGGTCATGTGGCCGCTACGGATGATTAAGCACGGCTTTTCAACCCCTGCAAATATTTCTCGGATTATCTTCGAAGTTTCTGCTAGAATTTCCGCAGGATTTTCATTGAACTTCGTATAAATTGTTTTTATTTTATTTTTTGAAACTAAGCTGAACAGATGGTAGGAACTGTGGTTGGCAACCTGTCACGGTAGTTTCATTTTGGGATTAAATATTTGTTTCATTTAAGTAAATAACAAACAAGTAATATCTCCATTATCGCTAACAGCACGAGCAATACTTTTCATGCAATAAATTGCACATTCTCAAAAACCACATTTTTGGTCGTTAGATAAGAAGGTGCATTCGTCTATATTTGGCATAATGCGCGCAATAAGCCAGGAAAACAATAATCCTTATCATTATGCAATAAAATTAAATACATGTACAAAGCCGCACCCATATTTCCATCTGATAAAGCTTTTAGAGACAAGGATTCCCCACATTTCAAATCAATCCTCATTGGCACACGCCACTCGGTTAACATTCTTGTAAACTTACTATCACTTTTTCTCCTCTACAGCACCCTGGAGGTCATGATGTACTGCTGGAGCACGCCGGACGGGACGCAACGATTGCCTTCACCGGAGCGGGTCACTCGAAGGCCGCATTTGCATCACTCAAAATGTACGAAATCGGAGAACTGCCACTGCATGAATGCATGTACCGCTGCCAGGGAATGCTCAAAGCATTTGTTCTGCCGGATTAGAAATTTGGACGAACCCTGGGGAAGCAATATCCTCGTTGGACGTTGAGACTGACTTGAAGATTCGTTTGGTTATCTGAACCGTTTTGGCTCACTTTTGTTTAATCATTTATTTTTACTGTAAAACAGTTTTGAATTAGTTCCAAGAGCTACTATTCAGGAAACAGTTTTCGTTTTGGTAGCAAAGCTTTAATCCTACGGAAGATTGCCGTATTGCAGAGACATGAGTCCGAGTACGCTCCGTGCGACAGTATTTGAATGCGAATTGAGAACACACATGCATACACATTTAAGCAATTAACAGACACACACATATACAAACATTCATACTGACAAGAGATGTATCGAAAGCATCACAGTCGTATCATTCAATTATCATTGTGCGGTTCAGCGTATTTATAGTTTAATGTAAGACTACTTATTGGAAGAAATAATCGGGAATTATTAATTATGATGACCTTTCCTTAAGAGACTAGAACATACATAGGACGCCATCTGATCTCTGTGAAAAAAAATAATTTAGCATTAAGCATTCTAGTAAAAGTATGAACGATTGTCACCACAGATCTGAAAAAAAAAAAGTCGAACAAAGCAGTGCATTTTGACGGTTTGTTTGGAACAATTTTTGACAGACGTCCATACTTGTACTTAGAGGCAGGGTTGAAAAAATCATGAAAAAATCACCAGCATTCACTATGAAATGAATTTTTCATCCATAGTGAACTTTGATGAATTTTAGTGATTTTTTCAGCCCTGCTTAGAGGGCTTTAATCTAGCAGCAGGCTTCCGGAAATCTCACGCGTACACAAATGCGACAGCGAGCTGTGAGACGGAGCGTCGCATGACTCTCAAATCCATGGTGTGCTACATTAATTGTACAAAAGAGAGACCAGAACGATGCACGCGACAAGCTACACGCTCTCAACAAATTCGAGCGTTTCAATTTTTTTTGTCTCATCGCATTGCTCTCTCAATGCGACGCATGTATTCAATCACATGCGACTGTTTCATTGAAACATCTCAATGCGCTCTCTCAGGGCGCCATCGCCGAGTGCTGTTTCGCATGCCTTGACTCTCGCGGTCCCATCATATGTGATGTTGTCGGGTGACGAGAGAAGGAACTGCAAGGGTTTGTTCACAGAAGACTTGTGTGCCCTTTTCACATGTGGCTTTTGAAATGGGGTGAAGTTTTTAGATGGTTCCAGAAATATCTTCTAGTATAGATTTAAGCAGACTCAACACATGGTTCCAGAGATTTATTGGAATCACCGTAAGATCACCACTCATGCTCCTAGGAAGACACAATTGCTTGTCGAAAGGATGCTAAAGGAAGGTAAAGGAAGACTACGTGAGCGGTGGATGGCAGCCTTACGATAGTTGGGATACCGTTAGCATGTTAGCACCCCAAATAATACCGGAATATGTCTGGAACTATGTGTCCAGTCCTTATGCGGAAATCTTCTAAAATACATTTTTTAGAAGCCTCTGAAGCTTTCAGCCCATTTGGTGAAAAAATAAACAAGTTGTTGCGCATTTGCACCAAATTGGACTCAGAATCCCTCAGAATACTTTTACTCAGACCAGTAAAAATATAAATGGACGATTTTGAATGTAAACCAGTACTACATTTTACTATACAAGATCGTATGGTCGGCGTTAAGTCAGAAGGGACTAAGTATCAAAATAAAAACAAAAAATGAGCTAATGATATCATAAGATCAAGAATTCCCTCTGCTACATTTCACTTTTTCAGCCAGATTTGATAAATTAGAGTAGTAAGAGAAAACGGTCAATTGATTTGTCCCATTGCATAAGAAACAATATTGAACAGCCAACTTTAAATTCGTTTTTCTCGAAATCAAAAAAAAATGTCACTTAGTTCGGTCTGACTTGACCGATCATATCAACACGCTAGTAATGATAGAACTCTGAAGATTAATATTTGTATTCTGTCTGGCTTGAGTGAACAATATTTGAAGGGATTATTTTCAACGCAGAAGTGTACTTTGCTGCAAAAACGTTGGTGGTGACTTCTCATTACATATACACAAGTCTACACTTAAAAATTAGCCAAGTTTAGCATGTTGTAAATTTGTTCTGTTATGATCCATTGAGCTGAAATTTTGACTCAAAACTTGCTTTTCCATTGACGTTTGTCCGATCAGCTATGCACAAATTTTATTTTTATTGACAAAAAATGTGGTATTTCTTACACGGGAAATTCATCATATTTGTAGTTTTGCGTCAAGATTTCAGCTCAATTGACAATATATATGTACAATATGTTAAACTTGGCTAGTTTGAAAACGACCTTTGTCCGATCAACTTTTCACCACAAAATGCTGGATTAAGGTTGATGTAATAAATTTAGGAAAAAGTTGTGTCATATCTGTATTGCGGATTGTTGCTAAGCTTCTTGCTTCAGGAATTGTATTGAATATCTGTCATCTGTCAATCAACAAAACTTGCTACGGCAGCATCTGAATTCTTCAGATGTGTTAGTGCTCATAGGATAGTTCATACCAGCCACCATGATGCTGAATTGCAACAATCAATTTGCGACAACAGATTTCCAAAAAGTCCTAATGTTAGTACCGGGGACCCTCTTTCTTGTTCTTCTTCTTCTTCTTCTTCTTCTTCTTCTTCTTCTTCTTCTTCTTCTTCTTCACATTTTAAGCTTATTGCATATCGCATATTAGCTTATTGCGTGCTCTCAACTTAGTGTTCTAGATGCACTTCCACAGTTATTAATTGAGAGCTTTCGATGCCTGTACCATTTTTGCATTGATATGATTGTGTGGCAAGTCCAATCATACTTCTATGCTCAGGGAAGTCGAGAAATTTTCCAACCCGAAAAATTCCTAGATCGGACCGGGAATCGAACCCAGCCGCTTCCAGCATGGTCTTGCTTTGTAGCTGCGCCTTTACCGACTGAGCTAAGGGAAGCCCCGGGGACCCTCGGTGACATTAAAAAAAAATCATATCAACGAGCAAATAAACCACAACTTGATTGTACATTTCGCTTACCAAAGCCACATCTCTTCCTTCGTTCGTTATGAATGGGCTATTTTTCAAGTTAATCCTTTAATCAACGAAAATTGTCGCTAGGAAAACTTTATTGGTCATAGCCATCTGACGCCTCTTCTCCATGTTCGGTAAGAGTGTAGTAGCTAGGTCGCTTTCCATCGTTTTCAAAACAAAACAACACTTTTCCCACATCAAGAACACGAGTTGGTCTTCCAGTTGAGTTTGTTATTTCGATGTCGCATTGAGACGTCGCTTAGCGACGTCTCATTGAGAAAAGCGCATGAGCTTCGCCTCACGCGACGTCGCATGATACTCGTTCTCATGAAACGCATACATCCAGAAAACACAACAAAACTGAATAAAGAGAAACTATCAGACTGCTATGACTATGAGACTATTCGTATTGCGACTCGCATACGGTAGCGCGCGCACTGAAAGCCTGTCTAGCAGTCATGTTAGCCGATACGCGCAACACTGGCATTGCTCAAACCCTCACTTGACTTTTGTTTTGTTCACGTTTGTTGTTATTCGAGAAAACTTATTCAGTGTTGTTTTCTTTTTCGGTGATTCGATTTAGAGTTGGTCATCAATTTAAATCAATCGAAATCATTTTTTCATTGCACTTGGTTTAAGAGAGTATACCTGTAAACACCTGAAAAACTTGATGAAGCAGACCTCTCCAATCAACCCCAATAAGAGTAACAAATATTTTGTTTTGACAGGTCTTGTGCTCGATTGGAATGGCACTGACAGTTAAATTTTAATTCCCACAAAGCGTCTCTTTGTATATTCTAGTATCTCTAACCTTTCATTCTTTTCACTCACTCTACTAGCCTAAGCACCTCCAGTGGGGTCAACGCCTTTACATGAGCACAGATAGAATTCCTGTGTACTTTTTTTATTTCTTTGTTGAAGTCATAAGTTTCATAAACTTTAATAAAGCATGTAATCACATTTTCCAAGAATTTGATTTTTTTATGTGCAAGATTACGAAAGTCTTCATCTGGTTATTTGATTTTCTTTTTCAACTCCGTAATACCAACCGGTGGAAACTAACGATTAAAAATTGGCTCAATACTTGACTAGCCTATTGGTCCCAAGCAAATCGATTAACGTACCCCATTCTAGTCGAAATTCTAGTACTACACTATGTTTGTTTTGATTCGCCATGAACGTTTGACAGATAAAAAGAGGGGTTCGTGGATTTTCCTATTTTTCGAGGGGTGCATCGATTAGCTTGGGACCGAAGATAGTACCAGAGCTGAGCGAAAAAATTGAGCACGTTTCTTCGAAACCTTCTGGTCTTAGAGTTAATTCTATGGTAAGACCAGAAGGTCCCGAAGAAACGTGCTCAATTATCTTCGGTCCCAAGCTAATCGATGCACCCCTCGAAACATAGGAAAATCCACGAACCCCTCATTTTATATATCAAACTTTCATAGCTAATAGTACGTTCAGACTATGGCTTATATCATGTAATGTAGGCTGTCTTGCAATGAGCACTCATATATAAGATTTCCAGTGAAAACTAGAAGTATGAGTGCTCATTGCAAGACAGCGTATATTACATGATATAAGCCATAGTCTGTACGGGGTATAATCAAAACAAAGTGTAGTACTAGAATTTTGACTAGAATAGGGTACGCTTATAGATTTACTTGGGACCAATAGGCTATTCAAGTAGTGAGCCAATTTAAAATGGTTAGTTTCCACCGGTTGGTAATACCACAAACGAAGTGACAGACGACTTTTTCCGAAGAAATTAATTAAAATAATGTGGTTCTCTGTAATAGAATTTTAGTCCACCTTTCGCCCCTCACCGCCAGGTTCGCTAGTATTTTTGCTTTGAATTAATTCAAGTTGGTTTTTTGTGCAATGATCTGGCAACCCGCGTTCTCGCTCGCGTTGACGAGGTGCTGTTTTCTCACTTATCAAAGGAAATTTTGATTAGAGTGAGAAAGTAAGAAACAGTCAGCGTGGGAACCGTGTGCGTTACTTAGGTGCGGCAGAAGGAATGTAGACAACTCTTTCGTTCTCACGGTGTTCTTACGCATGATCCAACTTTACGTCACACTAGATTATGCATAAGAACGTCGTGATAATAAAAGAGCTGACTTGTTTCCTTCTGCCTTACCAATCACATTGTCCTTACATTTTGTTCTGTTCATTCAGGTTGCAATATTGTGAAGTAGTGTATGCTTTAGTTGAAATTAAACTATAATTCAGTTTCAATCACAACTTTGTGAGATAAAAAATAAACGTTGACTACGACCCGTTGAACGTACATACGGATGCACAAACATTTAGCCGGGCTACGTCAGGCACCCAAAGAATGAGGAGGAATTTCGACTGCCGATATCTGGCTCATGTGAAACTGGTCTGGAAGTTGGGAGATGCTTAGCAGAACACTTGCACTTGATTGTGGTAAGATTTGCTTTTCTCGTGTTATTTGTGGTGATCATGATAGGTTTTTTTTTCCTTGAAGATTTGCCTACCGGTAGAAACCACCGGAACCAGATGCACTCGGAAAAACTCTGTGTGGTTTGTTGAATTACGGTTGCGCTCTATCAAGCGTTGACAATTGCACGATAAATTGAAGATTTCGAGGAAGATTTTCGAAAAAAAAAAATCAGTTGTACGAACACAAATGGCTTATACCTATTTATATTCCTAATATGCTGTTTTTTCTGCGGACGAGTGGAACGTTGTCATACTTGAACTGGGAAAACAGATAACCGGCCCATTAGAACAAGTTTTCGAGCATTTGCAGTGAAGCAGGTAAATGTTGCATTAGTTTGTTAATTTAGGAATTTCATTTCATGTTCATTTTTAGAAACATGGAACTGTAATCCAGACAAGGACCAAGGTAGTTTACTGTAGACTAGGAAAAATGTAAATTTTTTACGATTTTGACGTCACTCAACTGCAGTTATCTGGCGAAGGAGGTCCTGCCGAAAGTTTGGATGATCGTCAACTGTGTAGAAGATTCGAAGCAATCATATACAGCCATGCTCGATGGATCATTAAGTGTGTCCCTGTTGGAAAATATTGCCATAAGGCTTATGTATGAAAATCGAGCAGCAATCGAGAAACGCATTTCCGATGGTGATTCAATTTCTGAACTTACGGATATGATGCAGGATGTTAAGTGTTTGTGGGAGTTCTAATAGATCGGCAAGATAGTAATCGACATTATCAATATGGACCAAGAAGGATAATCCTCGCTTTATTGAAGAGAAAAAAAAAACGAAAATGTGTACCTGCAATTCATCTTTAAATAATAAAATACTTCTTATATAACGTAATAAACATAAAATATGATTATCATGTGTCTCATAGATTAAATTCTATTGTAATAAACACTCGGATACGTACGTTACATCTAATACATTTAAGTCCAACAGCATAAAGAATCTATGATCACACATAGAACCAATATGGAATTGAACTGAACTTTCCTATGTGTGAAGCTTCATAAATCTTAATTCTGGATCAACAATAGAAAAGGACCCATCAGCATTTGTAAACAAACCGTTACAAAGCCCTTTACTCACAAAGCGAAAGCAACCAACACAAAAAAAATTGCTTTAAACAAAAAAGGCGTTAAAAATTAACCCTTTAAAGATAATGATATTATGTTGTCAGCAGAATTGCTTTACAATACGTCTACTTTGTGGTTCCGATCTGTCGTTGAATGCGACCCACTTTGAGAAATATTCGAGGGGTGCGACATATCTAAATCTCGATTTTAAATGGTCGAAAAATTTCACACTAGCGAATCAACCTACGAAAAATCTTTTTTTCATCTCTTGCATCTAAACTGATCGACTCGCATCGCTCTCGACCTTTTTGCAATCTTCAAAATCATGATCAATCGTGTTTCTATCTATTAGGCGCGAGTGCATCTCACAACAGCAAAGCAAAAATTTTCTGCATCTTAGATAGAGTCACCCCCCTAGGAAATATTATAAACTCACAAGCCAGCATTTTTCAATAGGTTAATTTCTAACCTCCATTTCCTCACTCAGTACTCATTTTCCTGTCTCTATTTTTGGGAAACCAACCATTTAAGTTGAATTTAGATTCCGAACGCGAATTGGTTATGAATGAATCTCGGGATGTGAACGATTGAACATAGACATTAATTAGGAAATCTTGAAATTGAGAAAAATTGAGGTGCAGAGAGAAAAGCTCAAAGTCTAGGACAAATTTGTCAATTTTAAGACAAGCCATTTTAAAGATCTCGAATATAGAAACTTCTGTAAAACTTCGAACATAGACAAATGTTCATATCTCTGGAACCTAGATAACTGTTCTATATCGTAGTACAAGAAAAAATATCATTATTCTGGAACGAGACAAATTGTCTCACTTAGAAAGACAATATTACATGTGTTTATGTTTTAAAATCTTGATCTTGAAAATAGTTGTAAGATTCTGGTCATGCTTTGGCATGCACAGTTGTACACACCAACTGCTCATTTGTTAACAACTTTTCACTCAGTTGTTGAAATTAGTTTTTTTTTAAAGTAATTGATAGATTAGGATCATCGTTAACTATAGATATGCAAGGAGTAGGTAAAGCTTAACATTTGAATCAACACCAATGAATTTTTACACTTAAAGTCCGAGATGTGCAGTGAGAATTTCTCACTTCAGTTTTACAACGCAAAAACAAATACAGTGTATTACTAGAATTAAAATCTACTTTTTTTTTACGTATCTATAACTAGCTTAAACTCAATTCTATCGACTGCTTCAAAAAGAACTATGTCTCGTCAACTGTGTGCAAAGTTGTTAGCAAATGAGCCAAAACTGCGTATGCCAAGCATGATTCTGGTATACATTTTAGAGATATTGGACATTACAAACACTATTATTATTACAAACAAATTAAGAAAACCTAGAATAATTTACAATATGTAAGAATGTAATTTCACAGTCCTAGAAAAATTTAAATGTTTCTAAAATATATAAAAGATTTCATGATTTTGACATAGAATTTCTCTAAAATCTGGGCTTGGAAATTTCTTGATTCCGGAAATACAATTTGATGGACTAGGAATAGAACTTTTGAAAAAAAAAAGGCTCTACTACATAATTTTTCGATGTTTGGATAGATACTTAAGCTACCGGCCAGGTCTTCAGGTCTTTTAAAAATCCCTTACGCTTACGTAGGATTAGGACGCAGGATTGAGCAAATAGTTTTCTCGGCTTTCAGTCGGTAAAGGCGCAGCTACAAAGCAAGACCATGCTGGAGGTGACTGGGTTCGATTCCCGGTCCGGTCTAGGAATTTTTCGGGTTGGAATATTTCTCGACTCCCTGTGCATAGAGTATGATTGTACTTGCCACACAATTATACAAATGCAAAAATGGTAGCAGGCATCGAAAGCTCTCAATTAATAACTGTGGAAGTGCATCTAGAACACTAAGTTGAGAGCACGCAATAAGCTAATATGCCATAAGCAATAAGCTTGAAATGCGAAGAAGAAGAAATAGCTTTCAAAATTCTGAGACTTCGAACAGCTGTTAAGATTTCATGCTTACAAAATAATTAAGATCCGAGTCTAGGAAAACTCTTCAAATTAGAATTTTTGAGTCATACGGCACGATTTGAACCTTAGCTTGTTAACCGAGCTTGTGCTGCATAGGTGGAAAAGATTACTCCGTTGAAAACTTCATCTGCATGATGACTGGATAGTTTGATAACTGGTACTTGTCGATGACGATGATCTCGTCCAATTAACCAATTTGACAGGGACATCCACTCCGATACGAATGTTAGCTCCACTACCCGCACCCGTACCGGAAAATGTTTTACCTCTCCGGAACCGGTTCGAGATGCCAAACGAAAACGCCGCACACAGCAGTAATTGGAAGCCGATCGATTCGCATATTCGTTTCAATGGTTTCAATGCGCCGCCTGTTTGGAAAGGATTCCCCGCGACATGAGGGAGCGCCACTACGCGAAGCATACCGGCCTTACCTATCGGGTTGATATCGATCCAGTGGTCGATCTGTACGACACTACTGTCACGGTGATTATAACCATGAAAATGCACCGGCAAGTGACGATCTACTGCGACAAATGCAACGTGCCTAAGAAATCGTCTCTCGGATTAGTATTCCACCGGTTGGTTTGGCCGAGGGTTTGGCATGATAAAACTACCAGTACTCGCACTGTCTGGTTCTGCAGAAAAAAAGAAGAAGCTGAAGCAGACAAAACTGATAATGCAACAGGCAGCTTGGGTGCAACAAGCGCGAGTCATTGACTGCTCAACATCGTGTACTTGTAAGCAAATGTTAACCCTATGTGTTTACCCCTAATCATTTTGGCCTATGGTCTTTTATTATACAAAAGAAGTGCAGACGACATAATGACATGCTGTTTGACAACAGGCTCTCCCTTTCAATTTTCGTTAGAGAAAAAGAGATAACAGGTGGTACCCCGTACTTTAATCTAGTACATATGAGTAGATAGTGTTGCCGTGAGGTACACTCGAAAATTTTAAATGTAAGTGCGTCAAATCAAATTTCGAGCCGCTCCGTCTGTCACTTCGTTTGTGGTAATACTATCATTTTAAATATTTTTATTCCATTTTTTCAAATTCATCTAATCAAACCAAATTACAATTTTGTTTAAGCTCTTGGCAGATTGAAAGGATATTGAATCGCTTGTTGTTACTCTGACCTATAATACCTTAGTATACTCGGTATTTTTTGTCAATAAATACCTGTAAAACACTGCAATCGTGTTCATATGTCTTATCCATTTTCATAAATTTTGTCACAACACAGAACTTTTAATTTGGTTTTTAGTCGAATTGCATACCATATTCCTTATTTCTGATATTACGCTATTCAAATGTCAATATATCCAGTTGACTCTTTGAGTCACAAACTATACAGCTTGACCCAAGTAACCAAAAGTTCCGCATTCAACGATTAAAATCACTTCCAAGCTCCATAAAGTTCAAATAAAGTTCCGACAGAACTTTCAAAATCCATAAAGTTCAAATGAAGTTCCGACAGGACTTTCAAGTCACATGAAGCAATCCGCACAAGTCTTTATTAGTAACAAAATTGAATGTACGTAAATATGAAATAATCAATGGATCATAACTCTTAAATATTTCCAAACATAAAAAAATAATAATTAAAAAGTAATTTCCTGGATTCGAATAATTCGACATGCGATCTACGAACGCTAACCACTGCGCCAAAAATGTGTTGGAATACCATGCGGGCAAACACCAATTTAAAATTCATCAAGGTGTTGTGTTCCGTATTTAAGTCAGTCAGCTGGCACTGAAAACTCCAACAGTAGGCAGGACAACAGTTCACTTTAATATATCTCAGCTGACGTAGCGGTTCGTGCTGGGGCTCTCACGCAGAAGGACTGGGTTTAATTTTTTAAAGCGCTCCAATCCTACTACTAATGCTGATAAATCAATACACGTTCATACCTGCCTTTAGAAATAACTTTCATAACAGTGCGAACTAAATATAGAATTGGTGTAAAGGACAAAAACCTTTTCTTTTAATTCATTTTCTAACAGTTCCGTTCAAGTTTCGCCAGAAGCTGCTAAGAATGCTTTTCAATTATGGTACCGGAACTTTCAAGTTCTGATAACGACTTAAAAATGAGGCTGCTTAGAATTCTATAGACCACCTTCAACCAAGCTGCTTAAGCTACAAATAGCCATGTATCAGAACTTTTGGTTACTTGGTTACAGTTTGTTTTGAAATGTTTCCTCTTTCAGTGCTGAAAAGTTCGTAAAGATTTGTTTTTTTTTTTTATTTAAAGAAGTTATTCTTGATGGAAGCCGCGAAAATTAATTTTGGACACCCACTCGGAAAATCCTACGTGGTCTGGTTCAAAAATCGACTATTTGTGCAGTGTTATCAAGCGTTTCTGTGAGCGGCATACTATCAACCGGCAGGATCATAGCAAGCGTCGTAGTGGAACCATAGAGGTAACTCTAAGACCCGAAGGTCCCGAAGAAACGAGCTCTACTTTTTGGCTCAGCTCTGGTACTATCTTCGGTCCCAAGCTAATCGATTCATCCCTCGAAAAATAGGAAAATCCACTAACCCCTAATTTTATCTGTCGAACTTTCATAGCAAATCAAAACAAACATAGTGTAGTACTGGAATTTATACTAGAATGGGGTACGTTAGTCGATTTGCTTGGGACCAATAGGCTAGTCAAGTAGTGAGCCAATTTAAAATCGTTAGTTTCGTATAGATTGTTGGTGAAACTAAGGATGGGAAGTTGTATTTGAAGGTGTTGAGAACGGTTAGGGCAAACCCAGAACTGTCGGATTATGATATTGTCAAGAAATTCATTGCCAGCCAAAACACCGTCAGAAGTATTCGTCAGTGAGAATTGTTTCGATTTTATCGGGCCAGTAAGCAACCAAACAGGACACTGAAGCAGAATCTAGTGGCCAAAAGATGTGCCCGGAGGTTGTACAATTAGGTTTTTACAAAGTACGAAGGATGCATCCTCATGGACGATGAAACGTACGTAAAGATAGATAATGGGCAGCTTCCCGAACAAAACCTAATGTATAAAGTAATGGGCTCATAGAAACGAGTTCACCTTTACATTAGTAGGTTTTCCCCAAAATACCTTATAATTCCTAAAATAGTTTTGACTTTTCTGCGAACAATTTATTGGGTCACCCAAAAAATTTCACCTTTCTTCATTTAAAAAATAGGAACCGTGGATCCACTTTAACCTCTAATTCCCTATTTATTGTGGCCTACAATTCGCTCTACTTTATGAACTATTGTATAAAGGCATATTATTCAAAAAAAAATATGTAGAAAACACTAATGATTTACGAAAACTAAAGCAGTTAAAACATATGTTCTCGAAAATAGGATGAAAAGGTCCAAAATATAAATTTCTAAAGCCCTTCGGAAAAGTTATTGTTCATGACAGAAATCCAGCGTCCTTTTGAGATATTGAATTTTGAGTAGTTTTAGACCCATTTTTGCAGATAGTACAAATTTCAAACATCCTTTTCCTCGAGCCTTTCCCCTCCCCAAAATGCTTAAGCTATTATTGAATGGCCTATCACATGGATTGCTTGAAGCAAGTGAGTAATTGAAACCCATACTGACGGCAAACCACCCACCGTTGAAAACCTCATCTTCTCCGTAATAGTTCGGATCAAAAAACTCATCTAACATAAATCGTTTTCATAGTTTATTTTACTGCTAAAATTTTGGAGCAAATTCCTAAAAATAAAGATCAAATCACAATAATCTTCCACTAGGTACACACAGCTATTACTCCACTCTAGCAAGATTATTGCAAGTTACATCCACTCACAGCGGCCCATTTCGTTGCCCAGCTAAACCTTTAGTTGAACAGCTTCATCAACAGTGCAGCCACCATCAGTTGCAGACCTAAAGTAGCGGCCCCAAAGGTACCAGCCGCTCCAATCGATCCTTCCTCTTTCGCCGCTTCCTTTGGCGATCGTTGCTTCTGTGAACGGATCGCACAGGAATTACCACAATCCTCATCCTCGCAGATGTCACAAAGTCCGGCGACGGGTCCATTGTAGAACTGCCGGGCGATACGAGCTGGAAACATAGAAAGGGTCAAAATGTGGCTTGCGAAAACAGGCGGGGCATCAGAACTCACAGTTATCATAATAGTCGTAGATAACAACCGGGGCAGGCTTCTGCTTGGCGACCTTATGCGTTCGGAAAGCGGAAACCGTTGGGCACAGTTCGTTACGGTCTAAGCTATCGAAGTACATCACAACGATCGTGTCGCCGTCCTTCAACTCCACTTTCTGCAATTGAATAATTGTTGCTAATGAACAGCGAGACTCCACCAAAATCATTACGAATTTACCTTAATGTATTCCATATTCTCCAGCGAGGGAAGTGTGTCCGAATCGGCGGTGAAACCGCTGGGGAAGCCCACTTCCATGACGGCCATGTTGGATTTGTTCTGTCCGGTCGTTGGAACGAAGTTCGTGCACACAGTGAGATGCAAATAGTCCTGGTTGGAGTTCTTGTTTACCTGAGGATCCAGTACGAACCTCGGCCACTCTCCGGTGACATTCATGTTGTACTTGTAGCCCAACGAAACAATGGCGAATCCCTTTCCAGTTGCCTTGATGTCAATGTCCTTCGCCGACGGTGGTAGTTCAAACTTCTGCAAGATCATGTTGTTCTCCGTGTTGACCTTCATTTCCTTCTGTTGGTTGTCGTTGTATGTGACAACGATGGTGACGTCGTTGTTTTTGGAAGTAATCTTCGCGGCCAACTTGGCCAGTGCCTGTAGACCTACGACGGTATCCTGGGTGGACTGGAATCCACCCTTGTCGTTACGTTGCCCGATCAACCACTTCATGATCGGCAGGGCATCACTGTCCAGTCCTGCTTCGAGGAAAGCCAGCATTCCATAAGCGGACATTTCAACATTGACGGAATTCGGCTTGCCATACCAAGGATTCTTCTTATCGGCTTCCGGAATTGGCTTGTTCCACCATTTTTGATCATCATCGGTTGTGGCCTTCGTGTCCAGTAGAGATAGAGTGTAGTCTTTGTTGCTATGATCAGCCAGCTGCAAGGCGTACGCCGCAATTGCCAGAGCGTAGTTATCGTCCAACCCTTCCGTATTCCGAACGATGTAGTCCAGAGCTTTGTTGATGACGTTTTGGTATTTGGTGATAAGATTTTTGTTCTCCAGGAACGCAATCAGCGTGTAGGCAGTCAAAGCGATTCCCTGACCGGATCCACCTTGCATATCCGTGTGTGAAACTTTACCGACCTCCGGGAAGCTTCCGTTGGGAGACTGCTGATCACTGAGCCACTCCAGAGACTTGTCGATAATTTTCTCGTCTACGCTAATGTGTTCGGCAGCTTGCTTGAACGAACGAGCAACGAACGCAGTCAACCAGGTACTACCCTTGGGATCAGATTTTCCGAAAGCACTGAACGATCCGTCGTCATGTTTGTAGGTGAGCTCCCGTTGATAGCCAGCTTCCATGAACTTTTTCGCCTTTCCTTCGATGTTTGCCGTAAGCTGGTTGGTGTTCTTCAGATAATCCAGAACGACAATGTTCGGTACGAAGTTCAGCATGTTCTGTTCTCCGCATCCGTATGGCATGCGGATGAGTGAGTCCAGATTTTGGATGGTTGACCCCAGGACATCACCTGCAATTGGGATAAATGGTTGATCGAGGAGTTGATATGGGAAGTTGGAAAAAAAACTTACCGATAACGGCAATTTCAACACGCGTTGAGTCCGGAACGGCATTCTTCGGTATCTCCACCGTGAAATTGTTGTTCACCTCCGGTGTAGCACGCAGATCGACAAATGACGCCTTGTTAACGTACTGCGGAAGTCCTTCTGGTTCTACGAGCAGCTGACGCTCAACGCCATCTCCTGCCAGCGGGGTAGTGGCCGTAACCTTGATTGTAATGTGACCCAGCTTAGTTGGTTTGATCATGAACGGAATCGTTTTACCGCTGTTGGATGGAATGTGGATGCTCTTTTTGCGGAACAGTTCTAGCTCTGTGAACAAATAAACCCCACTGATGAAGTGAGTCAAGTTAACTACCAACAAGGTCACTTACTAGCATTTTCATGAACCTCATTCTCCACGTCGGTAAACTCAAACTCCTGCTCGGTGTTGTGGAAGGTCACATCGGCCGTTTGATCCGATTCCATGTAGTTGAAGATCACGATCGGAATCGACACGACCTCGCCTCGTTTGACCGAGTACGGTAGATTGGTGGATACGAAGAACGGCAGGAAGACGTTTAGCTTCCTCGGCTGTCGGGTCAAACCAAGTCCGTAAACTGGGCTCACCGAAAAGCCAGTTATTATCCAGGAGGTGATGGTATCGGGAACTTTTTTGGTGATGGTCTTTTCACCCGAGAAACTGTGTTGCATGGTAGGAAAATTTGAATTAGTACTTGAATCCAATCCGGAAGATCATGTCACACAAAACTAAAACTGTAGCATGCACGTTAGGTCATTACATTACAGGAACCCAAAGACACAACATCACCATTCATGCTAGATTACGTTAGTACGGAAATTTCTATGCTACGTAGTAACAACAATGCAATAAGCTTACAAACCACCAGTGCAACAAAGTCCCACACCCATCCCAGTTTGAAACAATTCGAAGTAAAACCTTCATTATCTATCAGCGGCATATTGTTATGCGATTTCATTGATTTAGTGGCAGTGGTTACTAAACCATCGTCCTAGAATTCTCTGTGGGGAACGGAAAGGATCGATCTAAACGATCATCCCTTCCTGTGCGGTGTGATCAATATTAGCGGCAGCAGCAGCAACAGCAGCGCATTCAATTAATGTTGGTTACGGGTAAAAAACAAATTTGGATTAACACGCCAATTAGTTTTGCGAATGCGTCCTCGCCTCTGCCAACGTGATATTTACCCCGAGTAGGCATTCTCAAACAACCAGGTGTCGGCAATTTCGCGGGAAAGGAACACCCGTGGAATGTCCCGATGGGGCCGCGGGATGCGACTGAACGCGAACGGCCCGGCCAGCGGTGGTCGAGTGTTGGTTTTGAACTCGTGCACCGGCAGGAAGCGGGGATTCTTCTCAATCACCGTGTACAGCGGAGTTCCGTCCGGAGCCCGCTGTACCTTGTACGTGATCGGAGGCAGCCGGCTGGCGGTATCATTTGCTGGAAAGAATTTGGTGATGACTTTGGTAATTACAGTTTGCGATATAATGGGGAGTGCGCAGCCGAGGCTTACCGTGCCTCCGCTGACACGGGGATTAAAAAGGGAGCAAAGTGTGACGTCATTTGTGATAAATAGAGTTTTGTTTAAAGAATTTTCTATTTTAAAGAAAATGTCAGCCATAGCTCAACATCGTTGGCCGTACTTCTCCATAAATTGCGGAGATAGAGTTGCTAAATGAAATTAATCACATGTGTGATCCTACGCTACATTTCGAATAAAACGCAGGCCCTAGTTCATGCTTAAAAGAAAGGATTACTTATGTCAAAAGTTCACGTATGTTACGTATGTCAAAACAAAACTATTATAAACTGAAGAATTAATCGTCTTACCATCCACCATATTAGATTTCATTTCAACTAAATATAATGCAACGCTAATTTAGAAATTTGCAAAAGCCGAATACTGATATCAATTCAGACAAAGTACCAACCCTTGATCCTCATTTAGACTGTCCCAGATCCACGACTCGGGGAAATCCTTCCTCAGGTTTACGCCACCAGCAGAGCCGGCCAAACCGCTGAAACCTCCCGGAGCAGCAAAGGCCACAGACTCAGGAAGCGCTAACACTGTAGTTAAGGTCATATTGAATATTTAGATTTTTTTATTGCAGATCCTACCATTATCAATGTTGGAGAAGATATTAGGCATAAAACATAATTCGAATAAGTCCAAACGCATTGATTATTTTGGAAAAAAAATCGTTCCGAATCAATGTTGCTGCTGCATCTAATACTAGATATTGATTTAAAAAAAGGCGTAGTTGTCGGTGGCCGCCATAGAGATCAGAGCTCTCTGAATTCCCACGTGATAGTGCAAACAAAATGATTCAAGATATAAGTGGAAGATACGCACTAACACTTGGTCATTCAGAGATCATTATTTCACGTTGATTTTGTGTTCCTTTAGTTGGTGATGGGAATTTGAAAACTTTATCGAAACAAATAATAAAAATAGATTTTCCATCGATTTCAATCAGAAACGGACAGACTGGTCTGTGAATACTGCTAAATTGTGGATGTGTATGCTCGCGGTGAAGTTGGTTGGACTGTAGTCCAGCGTACCCAAGCAACCATCAAGCCCACTATTACGAAAAGTGCAATATAAAGCGGATATAAGGTTAATTTAAAAATGTATAGCCGTATATCAGCCTTATATTGCAAAAACGGCCCTTATGGGGCTATTAACGGGCTTGGTGGTTACTTGGGTAGAAGCATCGGTAGAATTTCGAGGACCGAATACGAGATTTAACATTTAGCCCGTTATTCCAGCAGATTGAAGAAAAAAAAAACCAAGTTTGGAGAACCGAGATTGACACGAATAGACTTCTCGCTCAACTTTTAAAATAGACCAATTTTATCAATTCTCTTCATCGACTTTCTCTTTCGTTAATAACTCGGTTACATACTCGTTTCCTGATGTATTTTTTGTATTGGATGCTGGATCATAATTTCTATCACTGAACTGTGCGTCGAGCATTTCAGCAAATGTCTGTACACGGCCATGGCGATCCAAAGAGGTGATGAGATGAAGAGATTTGATAAATTGGTCTATTTGAAAAGTTGTGCGAGACTTTTCTAATTCACAAGTGTTATTTCAACACAAAAGAGGATGCTACAAGCTGAGTACTGCGAACTCAGCCGATTTTTTTTTCAAATTGTTTTTCTGAAACAGCTCACGAAATTGTATATGCTGTCAAATGAACTCTTAGCTCCTCCTCCTCTGCTCCAGATATAACGTATACATGGTGATGGGATTGCACCTGCCCACAAAGCTCACATGACTCTTATAAAGTTTGATTACATTCTGGTTTCAGTAACCCAGTTTTGGCATTATTAATATCAAATAAAAACACTTTTTCGAGCATCACGCTCAATGATTTACATTATCCGCCTACTAAGGTTGATGTTTCGACAGTTTCATAATTATAATTCTTAATTTGTTTTCAGTAGGTGGCTACACCTTTACTTGTGGCTCAAACAGTAACTACCTACGTGACTTCTGAGCTCTTTTGAAGGTTTGGCTCCCGTTTGACAGTTTGACTCGGCTCCAGGATGACAAGCATTTTGAGTTAGTTCGCAGTACTCAGGCTATAAGCATTAGTGCAACAAACCGAACACATATGATCGTTAATGCTTAGAGCAATCCTGGGGTTGCCATAGTTGGGGCTGGGAGGGTTCGCCCCATCGCCCCGAAGGACGATAGGTCGAAGGACGATAGGCCAAAATACGATAGGCCAAAATACGGTAGGCCAAACTAGAATAGGCCAAAGTAGACATGGAAAATCATTGGCATTAATTTCGCTTCTTTCTTCAACAGAATTCCGTAAAATTATGTGTATGTAGGTGTAATATTAGCTACAACTTTTGTGAATAACTCATTTATGTACCTCTTATACATGATGAACTAATGCAAATAGAGCCCACCACTTTTTCTCAGTGAAAGTAAATTACATTTATTGAAAAACAATAACAAATTCTTTCCGCTCTAATTCGTCATATATAAGAGATTCAAATTTGAAGTATTCACAGAAGTTGTGGCTAATATTAAAGCCTAAAAAAACTTCATACATCTTTTTAAGGAATTCTGTTGATGTAAAGTTAGAGGTAAATAAATGTAAATGAATATACGAAAATAATGTAAATGATTTACCATGCCTGGGACGAAGTACGGTAGGCCACAGCTCCAGACGAAATAGCAAAAAAAAAAAAGAATATGAAACCTTCTCAGATTTGCCTGAAACTTTGCATAATTGTTTGTTATGGTTATTCATATATATTTGGTAAAATTCAGTGATTTTGAATCAAGCAAATCAAAAATGGCGAATTTGATATTTTTCAACAAATCATACCTCGAAAATGTCACATCCAATCGACATGACGTCTGACACAAAATTATAGGAAAAAAAAATATTCTCAGCAAAAATACACTCTTAAAAAATTTCTAGCCATTTTGAGTAAAAAACCAAAGAAAAGTGTCGTGTACATAGTCGAAGGATAGGATCAGGGGAGGAGCTTGGAGGTGGGGTTTGGTTGTCTCAACAGAGCGTTGTTGCCAGTATGAACGGTAATGCGGTTCTAGATTCGTCTGGAGTTCGACCGTGTATGGTGACCAGTGGGCAACGATGAGGAAAAAAAACCTTGTGAAATGTTCATCATATAGAAATTAACAAAAATTTTGAAACAAAAACTTTTAGTGAAACTTTTTAACATATTGATTATAAATTATATTGCAAATTTTTGCACAGAAAACGATTTTTCAAGTCGTAAAAGTGTTTTTCTATGCAAAATTCCTACACTAGATGATCTTAAATTTGTCTAAAAAAATGTGTTCTATGATTCTTGTTAATTTTAAGTATCCAACATTGAAGTTTCACAAAAGATAGTATTTTCATAAGTTTTTTTTTAATGATACATAGTAATAATAATACTCAAACAATATTGAAGATGGTATTTTTTTTTTGCTATTTTCGTTTAAAAAACTTCTTTCAATTGTTTACTTAAAATTATTGAAAAGGATTAATCTTTTCCTAAAACTTTGTTTCAAACGTCATTTCGATGGGATGCTTTGTTAACAAATATCCCAAGCAAGCTTTATCGAGGTTTTAAAGCAATCTACAAGTCTAAATCGTGGTCTACAGAACCCTCATAAAACCAAAAATGCTACTTGGGATCGAATACGCCATTTTGAACTTATTTGCGAATTTTCGCTCATATGCAACATTGACCATAACAAATAATTCTGCAAGGCATCGTGCCATTCGGAGAAGGTCGGATCAGAGCGATTCACCATTTGGCGTGGAACTGCTAAAACCAACTGGGTCATTAGGGTAAAGTGCGTTAAGCTGATTGGGTCATTAGGCCGAAGTTTTTGATTCCTTTAAAAAATAAGCAGTTCCCGATAACTGTTTCAAAGGGAAATATTTTACTTTGTAAACAAAGATTCAAACGTCAATTTTTCGAAGCTATTAACAGTCACGCAAACTAAAAACACCATCAGAAAGAGTAACGTTTCCTCAACAATATGGTGTTGATTGTTTGTGAAGGAGTGCTAATAGTTTACAAAAGCAGATACGTCCCGTTTAAAAAGTAAACGGGAGTTCTTTCAAAGGATACTTTTGTTTTGATTTTTGACATTTGAGGCCAGAGATGCCATGTTTTCATTTTGAAGACATTTTATATCCCGTGACGACTCTTATTTTTCGCAGACATTTTGAAGACATTTCATGTTTTGTGAAGATTTTTGAAGACATATGAAGCAGTGACGTCGCGTCCACATGTGCAACATGTGCACGACACAGGTGTAATTAATTTTAAAAAATGTGTTCAGATTTTTATAGATTTGATGGTCACATTATAGCTGTATGTACTTCTTTACTCCAGACCACATGTGACCATGAATACACTATTTTATAGTGGGGTTCAATTAAATTTTCGACCATGGATTGCTTCAAAAATGATTAAATTCAGTTCGGATGGTCTGCCTAATCCCTAATGCACTGATTTCTAAGCATGTCGATATTACTACCATGACAAAACTCGTCCAAAAGTGCACCTAAAAGCGATCTTTTTTGGGTGGCGGGTGGCAAGTTTGTGAGTGGTCAAACGCCTGATGTAAGCCAAGCAGACCTTCTATCACCTCTTGAAACATACCACAAATTTTCCAGGATACATGGCGGTTTGCACCACTAGTTGTAATTGACATTTTCAGCAGTCACGCGTCAAACGGGAGCAACACGGAAACAGTAGTCTGGTACGCTTTGGACGTGTATCATGCAAGTATAGACCGGTTTGAATGTGTGACTTTAAATTAGAAGAACATTTATGATTTATGGGTGCCTAAAGTGTGCAATTCTCGCAGTGCACTTGGATATCTGATTGCAGGCAAAGAGAGTAATGGAGAGAGCGCAAAAGCTCGCTTTCACTCTATTTACAGTTGTAAATCTCTCAATTACCGATGGTTGCGCCGGTGCGCCTGTCAAAACTTATGAGCTTCCCCTGGCTCATTCTGATAGTGTTGTTTTGATGACTAAAGAGTTGGTTAATTCAAGTTTGCTACCCAGGGAACTGCATCAATTTTCTCTAGATTTTGACATTGTTTTGTATCAAACAATGTTTTCGGAAGTGTTTGACGGATATTCTTCATTACACTTCAGTCGAAAGAGTTAGCCTTGTGATAAAAACGAGAATTAGTTAGGTTTTCTAATTCCTCCTGCTTCGGTTAGAGCGAAAAGGGCCATACAAGTTTTGTTTACACAATATGATAGGCCCTTCACATGTTACGTTAGGTAGTGATTAATATAGTAATTGAGAATATCACCCTCGAATTCATGGTGGTGTTAAACTATAGCGAACAAAGCTAGGTGCACAGGTAAACAAATGAGGCACGCGACGCCTCTGATATGAAGACACTTGGAGGTTTAAGTAGCTTTTGGCTCCATATTTTAATCTCGATTTTAATCACCTCCTAAAAATGGTTATTATGAGCAAGGAACCAGGTTTCAAAGCAGAGGGCGAAAAATTTTGAATGAAGTGATCATATTTCAAAAGGAAGAGAAATCTGCAACGAAAAAACCTTTCATAGTCTCAGACACTCAGACAGACAGACAGTTCAGCGTCTTCAAAATTTTACAAATGCAAGAACCCTAAAATGCTAAGAAGTCTTAGACATTTGATTTATTTTAATTTAGCGATGTTAAAAAGTCCAGCATTTTGAATATTTCAGTCAATCATACATCTTTCAAATATTCATATAAGATCTCAAATAATTTAACTATATATGAGGACTGGCTCTAATGTTGGTCTATGGATCTAAGATTGGGCTTATCGCTAAAAATCTGCTATTTATCAATTTCAACTAGATGAACTCATCATTGGGACGGTACTCATGGATATTTTTGGTCGATATTGAAAATTTAGCTGAATTTATGTATGGGCCCATATTAGGGGCATTTAGGCCGACATTACATCAATTTCCCTTACTTATCTGCAGTCCCAGAATCTAATTTTTTTCCAAGTTGGATTTATCTTGAAACCTTTCATTGGTTTTATTTAACTTTATTAAAGAGATTTTTAGCCAGTTCATCTCATAACCTTTCACAGGATTTATTTATGATTTGTCTAAGAATTTCGTTAAACAAATCCAAGAAATTAGCCGGCGCCAGTGGTGAAGTGGTAAGCGTGACTGCTTTATAACACCCCAATGGGTCTGGGTTCAATCCCAGCCGAGGTCGGTAGGATTTTTCTGAGGCATAAAAATCTTTGGTCACGTCTTCCTTCGGAAGGGAAGTAAAGCCGTTGGTCCCGACCCATGTATGTTGTGAATGGGTGCGATATCCTACGCAGGTGTGGAAGCTGCCTTCCTGCACATTCGGTTGCCGTCAATGGATGGCAATCGATGTCCATCGGTGATTGGCACTAGATTGCGGAACAGAGACCGACGTTAAATAAAGAAAAAAAAAATCCAAGAAATTAATCATAGGACTCCTACTTTCTATGGGAATACTCACACAATTTCTACAAAATATTCTAGCAAGTCACTTAAAACTTCAAATAATTATAGAATAACTACTTCAAAATTCTTCTATGTATTCTTTTAATTTTTTTGGAATTTACCACAGGATTAAGTATTACAAAAAAACATCGATGGAATTATGCCTTAAATTACGCTTCATCTGCAGTCAGGGAGTAGTCCCGATTCAGAGCTCCAAGCTCTAGCTCAAGAGGGACGCTTTCTTATCGATTGGAGGATTATGAGACCGATGAAGGGATGATCTTTGGGAAAAACGAACAGCCTCTAAGATTTGACATTTAACTGCCGATGTGAGATCCATTTCGGAAGTGTGATAGTGAAGAACAGTTCACAGACAAGCAGACATATCTCATTTAATATTTCTCACTGTAAAACATCGTCGCTAAAACATTACCGCCATCTGTTGAGTACACTGTGGTGGGTAGTACGCTGAACTGATGGCGGTAGTGGGTAAACGTCAAACGCAAGGGAATTGACTATGCGCGCCACAGGTGGTGGTACTACCAACTACGATACTTTTAAATTGGCCGTTAAATGCTTGTTCGATGAACAACTTGCGTGAGTTATGTCTGTTTATCTGTGAACAGTTTATACAGCTTGTATTATACTCCACGTTGAGAATTAGCAAATATGACACGCAGTTTGTATTTACGCCCGAGTTCAGTCCGTCACACGAGTTCGCAAGTATTGAGCAGATACGGGCAAGGTTGCAAATACTCATTTCAGCTAAAACAATGTTTTTTTTTTTTTTTAATTATGAAATAATAAGAGGCCATGATCATATTTTGAATTGGTAGGATACAAGAAGAGGTGGCAAAGAATGTGTTTGACATATTAAACCTGTTTATTTCACTTCATGAGAGTCACAATCAGCGATTTTTCACACACTCACCCACTCACTCACTCAGCGATCAGCAAATCACTGATTGCGACTCATAGAAAGCAAAATTTACAGGTTTGATGTTTCAAACGCATACTTTGTAACCTCTTCTTTTAAGTTACAAGTAAAACATGCCATCATCCCATCTTTTGGTTTTATTATTCCGAAAAACATTATTTTAGCTGAAATGAGTATTTGCAAGGGGTTCGGTTTTTTCGATCTATTGGCAGTAAAATCTGTGTCTACCGGTGTTGTTTTTCTCATATTTCTGAGCTGCAAATCAAGGATTCGTATTTAGCTTCTGTGAAATAATATAACAGCGATGGATTGAAACAACCGAAATCTATTTGGGGGTCTATGAGTGTGAATAAAATATCATTGTGATCTGAAAAATGAGCCCCTTTCAGATTAAGGCGTCGTTTCCCAACCTTGCTGTTGTGAACCACCATCGAACGAAAAGTACATAAAAAATCTAGGGAAAGTGAGCATGATCATTTGGTAGCAGTGTTGGCAAAATCATCGATTGCTGCCAGCAGTGATGGAAGTTTCGGTTCGCATTCCGATGTAAAGCAAAACTCATGAAACTCCAAATTCACCACAGTTTGGCTAGAATTGTAGCTGGTGAGTTTCGTCAGCATGATATCCGCAACTACGATATCACAGCTTGTAAGGGTCCATTCAAATATTATGTAACGCAAGAGGGGGTGGGGGTAGTCTAGAAATGTGTTAACCACCATGCATTAGGTATAAGAACAGTGCGTTACATTATATTTCAACGGGCCCTTAATATCATCCGCAGTTGCTTGCTTGTTGATGTTTGTCTACGACAATCAAGCGTGATCTTGGGCATTGGTGAGATTAGATTTTTTATCTTGGGCATTGGTGAGATTAGATTTTTTATTTATTTTCCCAACATTGTAACGTTTGGAATCGTAAGATAGGGCCAGTCTAAGCGGTCACCGTAGTCGACACATTTTCTGTGTTAATCTAATGCCTTTGCTTCCAATACTTGCAAAACAAGCTATCAATTTACAGTACCAAACTAAAATGTCATATGACAGGCTCTGTCATACGACACTGTCGCGAAAGTATGTATTTTAGTTTTTCTCATAATAAGAGCTGCTGATGTTGTGCTTGTATGAATTCTGAAAATAGAAAGCAACGATGTCCTAGTTATAACTTTTCTGATCAGAAATGGATGAATTTACACCAAATTGAGGAATTAGAATGAAATCACAAATGTCACATAAGTATCATGATAATTTTCTGTTTTGCTCGAATGTTGTTCTACCGTTTGTGTTGTGTAAGAGAGACGACGGTAGAGCATGAGAGTACAAATACAAAAAAAAATCAACCGTTTCAACCCCTAGATAAGGCATAACATTCACATTTTTTTTTTCAAAATCAAGGAACCCAATTTCCATATGAACTTCTACCTCCTAGGTCAGCCCTCCATTTTCGAAAAGGTGATCTAATTTAAAACCCATTGCACTGTGTGGATCTAAACTTTAATCGACCAAAAGCGCATTATATTTAATTTGATGTATCATTAGAATAGCAAATATTCAAAAGCACATTTATTATGGTTAAACCTTCACAAACCTCTCAAATTGAAGCCAAGGCCACGTTTCCAAAAATAGTTTGCGAACAATTGCAACTATTCCCTCGCTTTGTTTAGAATGCATCGTTGAACTCATCTCAAGAGATTTTCCCCAACGATATCGTCCTGCCTAACAATAAAATTACCAGTGATCAGTTTAAAGTGTTCAAACTAAGTACTTCATGGGTTTGAAAACTTTCTGAAAACAGACTTTTTTACAATACGAAGATTTAACAAACAATAATCAGCCGGTGTTTTAGAATTTGAAACAAGCATGCAATACAACTTAATCAGGTAGAAAGGGCTATTATTTAACTACGTAGATCATTTTTTGGGATTCTTGCACCCCCCCCCCCTTCCTCTGTGTAGACAATTGTCCACACACATTTTTTTTTTTTTATAAAATTTGTTTGGGCCGTGGATGATTGCCAACCCCGTAAACTGTCTACGTAGTTAATGAAAAGACCCATAAACAAAAATAAAACAACCACCAACACCATCACCATCACCACACCACATTGAATTCCATCGTAGTTTTCATCGATATTCAGACTATCCTACGGTGAACTTAAAATCAAAGTACAAACCCATCATTCCCACTGAAACTCGCCCAGATCCACGTCTCGGGAAAAGCCGTGCGCAGCTGAACACCTTCAAAAAATCCACCGCCACCTGCAGCTCCGAAAGCCATCGCATACTCTGGAACTGTCATTGTTGGTTAATTTTAAGAAGACGTCTGCACGGATGCATCTTTCCGTTGGATACATAGGGTTCAGCGTTTAAAAGAAAGTCACAAGGAAAAACTGACCCAGCCTCACATTAAAATGAAGTGAAATCCAAATCAACCGTTTCCGGTGGTGCAATGAGCAGCAAAAAGGAAATTCAGTGCCAGTGGTGATACCAAAAGAATCAAAATATATACTTTTACCGATCGTCAGCATAATAGAACCACACGTGTGTAAAATGTTTTCGGATCAGCGGTTCCTGATTTGGCAGTTGTGAATTCTTATGATGATTACTAGTTTGATGAGGATTATGTTTCCAACGTACATTAGCTCCTGCATTTACCGAAGCCATCATTGATTGTGGCACTTCACGTCCTGTGTGAAAATGTATGGGTGGATGATTGAGAGTTACACTGAGCTGATCAAAAATGGGAGCAATGAATGTCACGTGGAAAAATTTAATTTTAATGTTCTTGAAATGACAGTAGGTGTTCAGAAACAGGACATTCAGTATCCCTGATTGCAATGATCCATGAATGGGATTTGCGGAACGACATTTAGGACAGCGCACAGTTTGAAACGATGTTTGTTGATATCCAGGCAAGACATGTATGTATGGTAGCAAACAAGACTCTCTAAGTATAATGAGAGAGAGAAGGATCCTTCTCTCTCTCATTATACAGGTATTCCACTTAGACGCCCACATTCATCAGGATTCAAGACTCTCTAAGATTCTGTCTCTGGGAGCTATACTAAACTCACAAAGCTCTACACGTTATTTGCGACTGATTTTTTTCTTTCTGGAAGTTCAGGCTGTATGCAACCACACCGCACCGTCCTATTCGTTTCTCTATACAAACGTTCCAATTAGGTGTTCATGCTGCTTCTGATAGTACTCAACACCAGAGAACGAGCCAAAATATTACCCAATTCCATATTAAATTACAAGGCAAAAGGCTCAAGTAACCACCACGCCCGCTAGTAGCACGCTAATCACCCTTTTTGTGATATAAGGTTAACATAAGACTTTCAAACTTTTTATCAGCCTTAAATCAGCTTTACATTGTAATGAGGGTGATAAGCAGGCTTGTTGGTTACTCTGTAGAGTGCGAACAAAGCCATTCAATTGCCCAAGGAGCGACCGCTTGTTTTCACAGTTTGCGAAAAGTTCACTACCGGCCAAACTTATTGATCTTTGGACACGTTGATTTTAATTTGTGTATTTGCTCATTTTTCTGTGAGTTGCTTCTACCTTCACTCAAGCGCAGCGCTACTGTATCTTTCGCTTGGATTCTAGCAAAGTTGCCAGTCTTCTTGATATGATGTCTTCGATTAAAGGGCGTCCACGATAAAAGTGCATCACCTCCCGGAGATAGCTCTATACGTTTATTATTTGAGTTCAAATCTTTTAAAATTTGGGTAAAATTGTTGCAGCGTGTGATGTATTGTGATCATTTAGAGAAGTTACACAAATCTGTTCTTTCACATCGTGTCATCGGAAAGATGTTGTGAATCGTGCCAGATACTGTCGGGTGCAATATACACCGTCGTCATCGATGACGAGACATACGTAAACAAAAACTTCAAGCCAATTCCGGAGAACTGGTACTGCCACTCATAGCAAGTCCATCCCACACGCTATTTCAAAACTACCCAAATTTGGATAGAATCCATCCAGATCGGTCAAAACTGAACCTACCCCAAAATGGGTACAAGTGACAAGTTGACAAATGAACAAAGTCGATTGGATTCAAAGCACTCTTTCATGTACATCTGCCCATTGACACGCTTTGTTTTTCACACGAACAAATATACTATAGCTTACCACCGAAAAAAAAACACAGTACTGAATTTTACGGAGACAGTTAAAAAACAAACTATAATCGTTTCACTTTTAAGCAAAAAAAAAAACAACTCAAAACAAACTAAAAGTGCTTTTCAAGATCAATTCCACTCGCTTAAACAGTGCAACGGTAAAATCAACGCAAATGAACCGATTCACCGAGCCTACAGATTCACATCATACACATTGGCGTAGCTAGACAATTTATCTGGAGGGGGCCTAGATAATTCTGGAGGGGACCTAGATCATTCTGGAGACGGGCCTGGCACCCCCATTAGCTACGCCAATGATCATACAATGAAACAACTATTGTGATCCCTCTTTGATCAAACTCACCCCAGCCTAGGTGATTCGGAAGAATAAAGATCCAGCAGCGAGGAAAGTTCCTTCGCACTCTGATGGGTTCAACATTTTCAGAAGCAGAAAAACCAAATTCTACAAATTCCTGTGATTTCCTTTGCGCATCATTGACCGTTGGCGTTGACATGATGACACTTAGTTCCTTCAGGAGCATATGATCTTCTCGAGCGCTGTGACTAATAGCAGAAATCTCTGGAAGCTCCAAAAGAAAATTGAACTTTAGTGTCGCCATCGCAATAAGAAAGGACGTTCGCTAAAGACATCCTTAACCCTAAGTCTTTGGTTACGAAACTGTGCAATTAATGTGCAATACCAAAAAAATGACAATTCTGAGCAATTCAAGCATTGATAAATATCAATATTCGTGAGAATATTATCAGAACCGAAGGATAGTTTTTTGTCATAAAACTGGCAGTGAATGAACGTAATTTTTCCATATTCTGGACAGTACACGGCCACAGTATTCATCTGTTATTTGAGTTCCATGTAGCAATTTCCTCGAACATGAGTCTATGAACAACTGTGGCTTCAGCAAATTTGGATGAACGAAACTCAATTTGAGTAGAATTCTGTGGCTGTGTAAAAACCAACTTAGTTTGTTAAAATTGAAATCATCAACTTAAATAAAATAAATACAACTTCAACTTGTGGTGCATAACAACTGTATTAATCGAGCCACAGTAGTTTACATATGAATGACAAACAAGCATCAATAAATCTCACAAATCCATCAAAATGATTCCACATCTAAATCTCGGAAAACGAATGAAAACGAGATCTGCAAATTCAGTCAGCAAAAACAAAATCTTTGGGGATTTTCTATTTGATAAAACCAAATTGGTACATACTGCTTCTTCTCTGTCCAGATTTGAGAAGGTCAATTTTAGGCCATCCTCTTGAACAAAGCGGAAAGTATAGTTCTCAAACCACAATTAATTGGCAAAAGGTGGATACTATTCAGATTTGATGTGTCACAAACTAATAACAATGAAAATCATATAGCAGAGACTACCGGAAGACACAAAGACACGAACAAAACACAATATTTCACACACTCAACGACTGTCTTTAGGCGGTACTCTGCAGCAAGTCATGCAACGAGAGGTTTAGTGTTTGTTCAATATAGGACTATTTTAACTTGGTAAGCCTACGGTGGTAGACCTTCAACAAACCTGCCATCCATCTCCCAAAGCCACGTTTCCGGAAAGGTTTTCCTCACTACCACTACTGGTGAAGGTCGAGCAACCAAAGCCTCTTTCATACGAAGTGGTGTTTTGATACTGGGCTTTTTTTCAAAAGATCTTCGAGGAGCAATAGGTTCAAACCCGCTACGATAGGATATGTATGATGGATAAAAACCTAGTGATAAAAGATTTTATTAAAAATTGATCAATAGCTTTGAAACCAAGTAACGATTTTGGTTTTATAAGGATTCTGTAGACCATGTAGACTTGTAGAATACTTCACTGGGCAGGAAGAATGCAAATGTGTACAAAGAAACGAACATTCTGCCACTGACTCTATTGGAGACACAACAGTCACTCAGTAAGAACAATTCATTACCAGCTAAACTAAACGATTTAGACACGTTGAATTTCATTTCATTGAATTATACCAATAGTCAAAAATAGTTCGTCATGTTTGAAATTGATACATTGTTGATGTCATTCACGCTATGAGTTTTCAATTAAAGTTAAAATTGATTAAATGTTGACCGCAAACACCCGATTTATTTGCAATTCTGCTGTCTTTTCTGCTTTCACCGCTGTTGCCTGACGTGACCGTGAGAGATAGAGCATGCTTATTCTCTTTCGATGAAAACTAATAGTGGAGAGAAAGCAATATGCAAGCAAGAATCTGTAAATCTAGAAAGCAGTCATACTTTGAGCAGACTGCTAATTCATTGCAATCACTTTAAAATTAAATTAACTACGAACTATAGTAGCGAACTGTGCTGAAAGATGAAAATCCAAACATTTGCAGAGTGTAGTAAAATAGAAAGCACTTCTGAAATATCCTTACACGTACACGATCAAAACACAAAAGGAGTGTTCACGGGTCTATTATGACCGTCACTTCCTTGTGGCCACCGTGGCAGAAAAGCGACTCAAGTGACACTGATAATAACTCCAGTCCCGCGACAGTCAGGTAAAGTGGAGAGAGAAAACGAAATATCCTGACGCGATCAAAACAATGTTTCCCACATTCAACAACTAACAAACATTTACCTCTTGCTCTGTGGCAAGTCATGCAACGGGAGGTTAAGTTACTGAACATACCCAACCCATGCGGGGTAGACCTTCAACAAACCTGCCATCCATCTCCCAAAGCCACGTTTCCGGAAAGGTTTTCCTCACTGCCACTACTGGTGCAGACAGAGACACAAAAGCCCCTTTGAACCGCAGTTGTCCTGGCATGGCATTCACAGCCACAATAGAACTCCTATCAGCAAGCATACCCATACGTCGAATCCCGGTAGTGTAGGATGAGGATAAGTATGGATAGAAACCTACTAAGAAAGATTTTTTTTAAGATGGAGCTTATCATCGAGCTTTTACGACAAGAAATAAGAAACTAACTGATGCAAAAAACTGGGCTTGTAGGTTTCTAAACTAAGCCCTTGTAACGAACCTTGCTTAACAATTATATGCCAGATGGGTATTTGCATGCAATATATTAAATATTGTATGTAAAACTGCTTTATTTCTTGTTGAAAAACAAACCATTTTCTAACGGTTGAAATTTAGGAGGTTCTCCCAAAACTATTCAGAAATTCAGGGATCAATCCAGGATACATAAAATCCCTTTAAAAGAATTAAAAAAATAACTCAAATAAATTCTGGAAACACGATTTGAAATGGAAAGAAACCATCATGGATGATTGAAATCTTCCCGACATGGATTCCCAGATGTGCCCACCACAGTTGCGAGACGTTCCAGGCGGAGATTCCAGACGTTTTCCATGGAGATTCGAAATTTTGCCTACTTGGATTCCAGACGTGCCCGAACTACTGTAGATTCGAGACGTTCGAGACGGAGATTACAGACGTTCCCGACGATGATTCCAGACGTTAGAGACGGAGATTCCAATCGTTTTCGACCGGAATTCCCAACGCACCCGCCAGAGATTGCAGACGTTCCCGACTTGTCTTCTAAACGTTCCCGAATTAGATTCGAGACGTTCTAGACGGATCTTCCAGACCGTACCGAAAATGGTTCCAGATCTTTCTGACTTGCATTACAGACGTGCCCAATTGAGATTCGATTCGTTCCACAAGACTATCCAGATGTTCCCAAAATGGTGTGGATTTTATGAAAATTCCAAACATTTTAAACGGGGATTGCAGACATTCCAGGCGAAGAATCGAAACCTTCCTGACTTGAATTACATACATTTAAACTCGAGACGTTCCAGGAAAGAATCCTGATGTTCCCGAGTAGTATTTTTTACCCGGGACATCCCCAGATTTCCGATTCCCGAGCATTTGTTTTAATTTCCCGAGAAACAATTTTAGAAGTAGTTTTAAGTAAAATATATAAAAACTATCCCAGAAGAGTTATGGTAAACATCTATGGAGAAAATTTGCAAAAACGTCCATACGAAGTCTTTTTTACGTAGGATTACGTCTTTCAGCAACATATTGGGAGTGAAATTTCAAAAAACCAAAATTAACCACATCGAAAAGTGGTCAGGTTTTGACCACATATAACTCTGTCAATAGTTGATAGATTTTAATTCTAAACAAGCCAATCGATTGGAAATGTTTCTAAGAATCTGTTAAAATGAACGATTTATTAATTTTATATCGGTCACCATTGAGAATTAAACAAATGTCCAACTGTTGCAATGGTATCAAAATTATCACCGATTGCCTACAAAAAGCGCTTTCCCTAACACAGATTTCAAAATCGAATTCCATACGGTCTCGCCGAACGGTGTTTATCCAATCACCGCGTGTGGTGAGTGGTGGTGTCCGGTCATCAGCATCATCAGCAGCAGCAGGGCTTGCGGCACGTGGCGTTGTACATTTTTCTCCAGTACACAACGAAAGGGGGAGCAAGCAGCTAGCTATCAAGGCTGCCCTCAAGAGCCCTCGATTTACCGAAGAAGGAGGAAGAAGCCGCACCGCTACTGATCGGATTCAGTAGCTCGTCGTGACACCTAGCGTGTCACCCTTGTTCCAAACAACTTACAGCTCGCCAGCCTCATCCGTGTTGAACACCATAATAGCTCAGCATTACGACAAAACGGTTCTTTTCACGACCACTCTAAATTATTGTTGTTTTCATTTAACGTTCACTCGAGTGTTCACTCGGCTGTCGACAAAAGCAGACCACTCTCGATGTGTGCTACGCGATCGTCTGTTTTCTCGGCAGCAACCATTGTGTGGTCCTCCTCATTGTTCTTCATCAGCAGTTCTTTCGGTCGATGCGTCGTCGACTTTGGAAAGCAACCGTTTCGTGATGAGTGTGTGAGTGCTGACCACGTTTTGCGTCCATTGCTGCAATGGACGCGCTCTGACCCTCGTTGGCGTACAACAGTTTGCCATACAATGAAACTACTGGAAGCGGCTCCAGTTCTGATGGAGGAGGCTTTTTGGATAGCGGAAGATAAAGTGTTTATTGTGTTGTACCTTTTGACTATATTTTTAAGATGTATTGTATAGTGACCAAGAATCCTCGGCTCTGTAAAGTTAATTCGGTTGAGCCTTACCAAATAAATTAATAAAAAAAAAAAAAAAAAAAAATTTAACGTTCACTCGCCTTGCAGCCAGCTACATCACCCCCAAAGATATTCAAAAATGTACCTACCCAGCAACCAAACGTTTGTGGTCAAATGCGTCAGTATCGAAGTGGTACATAAAAATTCTAGCAATGACCGAATACAACATGACCTTGTTACTTTACCAGAAAGACTTCGAATTAAGTTAAGGTTTTCTCCAGGACGCTAGCAATAATAAAAAAAAACACGATTTTTTATGATTGATCGCGAATATCTCGCAATTGGAAAATTTTAGCAAGAAATTCCTCCAATCAATTTTCGCTTTCTGTATTATCAATTGAATAAACCAAAAATTCCGTGCGTTTTGTTCACAAAAATGCTAAGTTTTGTCGTCAGAAAACGAAGCGTTTCCATGATGGGAAAAATTGGTTTCCCTAACACAGTCGCCGAATGTTGATACCGAGCACGTAATTCTACATCAAAATTACGGTCATGTCTTGGATACAATCTCTTACTCTTATCGAAAAAAAAACAAATAAAGGTTAAACATAAGCTGTACCACCTTGAATGTTAATGGAATATCGATGAAAATGATCGATTCTGTAGTTAGTTCTGTAGAAGTTTTCTGCTATGATTATTCAGAGATTTATTGACAATGTGCAGCTAACTACAACCACTACAGCTGCATCAGAACCTTCTTCAAAATTCAGTACTACCAACCGGTGGAAACTAACGATTTTAAATTGGCTCACTACTTGACTAGCCTATTGGTACCAAGCAAAGCGATTAACGTACCCCATTCTAGTCAAAATTCTAGTACTACACTATATTTGTTTTGATTCGCTATGAAAGTTTGACAGATAAAATGAGGAGTTCGTGGATTTTCCTATGTTTCGAGGGGTGCATCGATTAGCTTGGGACCGAAGATAGTACCTGAGCTGAGCCAAAAAGTTGAGTACGTTTCTTTGGGATCTACTAGTCTTAGAGTTACCTCTATGGTACTACAATTGAATTATTATTTTCAACCCCGAAATCAGCTGTCAAAGTGTTCGGCTTGACAGCGGTTTTTTTTTTCAACCAGTAAAACGCATGTATTAGTGAAGCTGCTCACTAATGCTAACGGTGGTAGAGAACTCTATTCGAAGTTAGGCATCTTGATCTACCTCAATGTATGTATTATTGAATCACCCGAATCATTGACACAACTGCCCAGTTACATTCTTACATATTTCCAACAATGTTAGTCAACGGTACACAAGCATAAAGGGGAAATGGCTCTAATGTTGGCCTATTTATCAATTTTATCTAGATGAACACGTCATTGGGACGGTACTAATGAATATTTTTCGTCGCTATTGAAAATTTAGTCGATTGCTGAATTTTTGTATGGGCCCAAATTGGGGGCATTTAGGCCGACATTACATCCATTTCCCCTACATAAACGGAAAGAGCCTTATTCAAACGGTTAATTATTGTTAAACTACAGAAAACACAAAGAAACTACACGAACCCATCGTCGGTATGATCCCAAATCCAAGTCTCGGGAAACGATTTACGAATGGTTGGCGGCGCCGAGGATGTTGTGACTTTGCTAGCATAAACGAGAGGACTATCTACGACATCGATATCGGCTGTAGGTGAAGCTATCGGAATTGGCCTGCTGTGCTTTTTGTACAATATTTCACGATCTTTATTGATGAAGATTGAAATGATTCGTTAGTATAAAGTGCGATTTGCATGATTTAGAGCAAACACAATGAACAGTAACTGTTCCGGGGAGAAGTTCAAGCAAAACGCACTTCAAAGCTCAGTAACATGACTGAATTAGTTGTGCGACCAACGCTGATTTTAAACAGAACTTCAATCACCATACTATGAGGTTGAAAGGAATCACCGTTAAATATTACTGTAATTAGCTCTAGTACCGCAATGTGTGGTATTTCTTCGAAATATAAAAGAACCAAGTTTTCTAGTGCCATTTTTTGTTCAGAGCAGGGGAATTGTACGGCTGTCAAATTTCCTACGTTCAGTTTGAATTCAACTTTTCTTCGGTTTTTACGTTCTGGTACATATGGGATTTGACGTACCTACCAAAAGGCATATTCTTATTCAATGGAAAAAAAAATAACAGGTTGCTTCAAAATTGCATCAACAGGAAGGTCTCAAAATGTGCCTCATGGTTGCTTTAAACCTGAAAACTAGTGGTCCGCTAAAATAAGGATCAATCTCAATTTAATACCAATTTGCTGAATCGAACAAAACATAGGTACGCTATACTGAAAATTATCTATGGTTTAGTAGTTTTTAAAGTAAAGATTTAAAAAATAGAATTAGTATGCATAAGCGCCTGAAACATGACACGACTTGTTGCTCCCAAATTAATTCGATAAGTCTCGAACAGATAAGACGTATTTCAAGATCTCGAATAATCTCGACAGTACAACTGTTGGTACAACTCCCTATTCGATTATTGACATACAGGCATACATAGCAGGCCATGCAATGCTTCATTTTAGACCCATAAGAATATCTGTGCGAACAAACCTAGCATCGATCTCATTCCAAAGCCACGCCTCCGGGAAGGTTTTCCTTACCACGACCGGTGGTGCAGAAGACATGGCCAATTTTGAAAACGGTGCTCCTGGGAGTCTGATCGAAAAACTACGTATAGCTATTCCTTCTGGCCCAACTTGCGGGTAATCTGCCACGGCATAAAAGCCGGGATGGGAGCCTAGTGATGGGATTAAGCGTCATAAATATGCTTGGATAATGTGCTCGAAGTCATCTGCATTTGTGTTGATAAACTTGCTGATTCTTATCATATTCAATGTTTTCATTACATTAATGAAGAAAGCTAACAGATAAGGATGGAAAATTTGCGAGAATCTAGTACTAACAAAGAAGACAAAGAAATGGAAAATGACAAAGACGGAGACCAACAAACACCCTATTTTGAGAAAGTGTAAATTAGGAGCTAACTACTCGAGTCGTATGAGAGCCCTGGGAAGAACCAATTCCAAGATCCTTTTTTTTTTTTCTTAAAACACACCACTGCGCATCCGAAAAGGCCAACCAAATCCAAGACTCCGGAAATTCACGTCGTAGTAGAACGGGCAAATCAACTTTATCCGGCGCTACAGCCACCTCCGTTTCCGATTCAGATTCCTGCAGCATCTCCGGTACACGTTCATCTTCGGGAAAGGGCAACCCATATTCGTAATCTACTTCTAGCTCTGAAAAGAAACGACGACTTATCATAAACCTTTGATGACATGAACTGGATAGAACCCACAAATGGCACATCATGATGGCTGACTTACAGTTTAAATTCTCTAGAACACAAATCTACTTTTAATTATTCGAACAAACATTTTTCACAGTTTATGTAATATCTAATAACCTTGTTGAAAAGGATGTTAGTTCCCCTTTTATATTGTTTCTTAGTTCCTCGAGTGATGTATCCATTTTGGGTTTTCATTTTTTGTTGAATCGATATACAAGCTGTTTTAGCAAGTTATAGCAACTGTTTTTTTACCAGAAAGCTTATAAAATATCGAATAAAATGTTCCATCCTACTGGACTCTGGGAAAAAATGGTAGCGTGAATTAAGAAAAAAAGAAGATTAATAGAAATAAGTGGAAGTAACCTTTCTAAAGATAGAAAAACATCAGAAAATGGATGGAAGAAATCCGACATACATCTGTTTGAAAAAAGCGTCGACTTAATTTTCAGTGTGGTGCTCAAAGAGTTAAAGTTTGCAGTAAGAACAAATCTTAACTTAATAACTTAAGAAACAATGGTTTCCATTAATTAAAATCATGACTTCCTTAAAAAACATAATAGCTCAATACTTTTTTTTTTATTATATTTATATCAACTGTAATCCTTGGAAATATAAAAATATTTATGTTAGGACATATTTACTTGTAATAAATTAGACATACTATTACACACACAAATGGTGTAGGTTTCTAAGTCATTCAAAAACGAATGAATTTTGAAAATTTATTTAATTATTAACCGACTTTACCACCCCATGATCGGGATTCTATGGATCTACAAATACTTCCCCTTATCGATACGAACGAACGTTTACTTTCTAGATGCATGCACCTCTTTAAGTCCCGATAGATGAACAACATATGTACATATTTTTATGTGCAACATTTAAAATTCCCATTGCCGACTATATCAGAACCTTAACAATACTGCTAAATCCTGCGGTTACTTTTGAAGATTAATTTGAAAAAAAAACATCGGACCACATTATTAGATCAGTTTAAAATCTAGTTTCCTACCACTCTAAATTTGCCATCGAACAAAATTCCAATCTTATTTTCATCCAAAATCACTATAAAATAAGTTGTTACTTATGTTATCCTACAAAAATTTGGAATTATTTTTTGGAATTTGTTTAATCGCTGTTAGAAGGTCATTCCAAAACCGCTTGGCAATATGATTAATTTCCTTTATATTACTCGGTCCTCTTGATGGATAAATCTTAACGATTAAAATTTGATGAACACAACCATTTAACACTTGACAACGGACAACACACAACACCAAGTAAGAAAATTTTCTTTTTAAGATGATACGATCCAGCGTCCACAAATCAGATTCTAGGGAGTTAATCTTGGACAGTATTGCGATTGTAGAGCATTCCAGCCTAAAACGCTAAAAAAAATCAGTGTTGTCTCGATCCCTTCCGATTTGAATGATACATTGCTCACATGTTCGCTGCTACCATTGGTTACAATTTTCATTTAAATATTGGTTTTTCCTAACAAGTAACCTTTGAAAAGGGCGTATTCAACAAATTGATCTTGCGGAATGCCTAACTACCTTCTAACCATTATTAAATTTTGTCTTGGCGAGCCGAGATCTGATAGATCTGAGGATTTAGTAGTTAGTGTCATCTTGTGTTCTTCCAAGTTGTTAGCAAGGTTGCAAAGACTCATTTCAGCTAAAACAATGTTTTTCTAAATTATGAAATAATTAGATGCCATGATCAAATTTTGAATTGGTAGGATACAAGAAGAGGTTGCAAAGAATGTGTTTGACATATTAAACCTGTTTATTTCACTTCATGAGAGTCACAATCAGCGATTTTTCACACACTCACTCACTCACTCAGCGATCAGCAAATCACTGATTGCGACTCATAGAAAGCAAAATTTACAGGTTTGATGTTTCCAACGCATACTTTGTAATCTCTTCTTGTAAGTTACAAGTAAAACATGCCATCATACCATCTTTTGGTTTTATTATTCCGAAAAACATTATTTTAGCTGTAATGAGTCTTTGCAACCTTGGTTGTTAGCTGCCTATCGGTGTACCCCCATGTTTGTCTTTTTCATCAGTATGTCACTTAGTTCGAGATCGAGAGCACATTGCTCTCCAAACCGTGTGTTCTCAATCCCTACCCTGACATCCACTTGTTACAATTTGTTAACCATAAGCCGCGAGTAATCGGCCCCCGCTTTACTAACGTTAGTTTTAAGTAATTTTATGATATAAACAATGAATATCGGCTCCGCAATGCTATAGCAAATAAGACTGGAAAAATAAACGCATTATAAAAAAACGCTACAGCAAATCGCTGACAGGATCCAAAAAAGTTTAGGCCGTTGGTTGAAAAGGCTTCAATCATTTCGTTTTGTCCAATGAAACAGAGCAATGATTCCCTAGGCTTCCGCACAAATTCTCCTCGAAACGCTAAGCGGTGGCCTTGAACTCCGTATACTCTGGAGCGTAACATGGATATGTTGTCAAAACTAACCTCGTCTAAAAAGGCGAGGTTGTGGTAGTCCCACTGAATGCACGGAAGTTCGTTGAAAAAATGGATTACATCACATCGTCGTTCCAAACATTCCCAGGTTGTGTATGGTGCGCCAAATGGATGAAATAGAGATTGTCGTCTTAAACTCCCGCTGGAACCACTTTTTAGATTCATGTTAGTAAAGTGTAGGATTTTGGAAATACAGGTTTGGACCATCCAAGGAAGTAATATCCATATTGAACATGATTTATGGTATTCACTGACGCTCTCTGATCTTTCACAACAGAAATAATAAATGCCATTTTACGCAATAGTAATTTTGCAAGTGTTTTTTATGCTTTTGAAAATTCAAAAATAGTTCATGATCGATGTAAAATGACGTTTCTTATTTATATGAACGAAATATTGTAGCTCAAAATACATAACGGAAATAAGGAAAGGCGAGGGGGAAAACAGTGAAAAATTAATAGCAATCTAGAGTAGCTCTGAGGAACTCTTTTGCTCTCTGATGAACGATTTTATTATCTCGATTATTTTGACAGCACAGCCCAAGCAATCAATGCTTTAGGTGTAGAGGAACGTTAGTTTTTTTAGCCGGTGATCTATGCCGTAAAATACACTTAATTCATCGGAGAACCTGCTATCTAATAAATGAGGCTAGGGGGCGTCTGTGGGAGTTTGGTGGAATAGTTTGTACGTTTGTATTTTCCTGTTCTAGCAACCGAGATCCTCACAGGATTCATCCTCAAGTACATGCTGGTAGTCGGTAGGGAATATCCATTCGCTTGCTCTAAGCATCTGGATGCCCAGTACTACGGTAGCAAGATCCTAGTCAATTTCATTACCATTGCAAAGAGAAAAGTGTCCTGCAGAAAGCCATCATCAGACTGTTTTAAGAAAATAGCCAAAACTTCAATGAACCTGTAGAAAACGAGATTATTTCCTTATTTAAATATTGCATCCATTTATTTTCTTCATTCCTTGTTTTCGTTTCATTATCGAACTGACATTTGCATGGTCAAATTCCAACACTATATGCCCTACTAATTCTGTTTCATCGCAAATTAGATCGGATCCCAGAGCAAACCAGAGTAGCTGTGAGCAACTCTTAGTAAAAGAGGTACTCAAATGAAAGCCGTCTTCCCCCTCGAGGAAAGGTGTTTGTTTTTGACATTTGTATCATGTACGAGCCTTCACAATTTCGTCGATGTAGTCTAAATATTCGTGAAAACCACAATAGTGTTTGGTAAAATATCAAATTTAGAATTCACGCATAATTTTTGATTAATGTGCACACATATTTTTTTTTCTTAACATCTGCCATTCTCTAGTTAATCCGAATTAAAAAAAAATACATAAATTTTCAACATTTCAGACCATTTTCAAATGTTAGTCGCGATGTTCAAAATTGTATATTAAATAACAAACAATTCATTCTCAGATATGGTGGCTGCCAGACTTACTCGTCTCTATTAGAGCGCTCTAGTAAAAGTATGGTCGACTGTCACCACAAAACTGAAAAAAAGTTGTTCCAATCGAGAAAACCAGAGACGATGTTTGATAAGAGACGCGCGGAGAGAATAGAAGTAAATCTGGTTGCACGGCCTACTTAGCTATTTTGTCTGCATGGTTTGGCAACCCGCCATTTTGTGTATACTTCAAGTGACTTTTAATTTGAGCGAATACTTTTTTGATCGTTTCGGTAGTATTCAAACGAAGTATTTGAATAATCAATTTTCGACAACACTGAGTGAAACCAAATATAGACGAGTGCACGGGTGAACTTTTGTTCATCTACTGAAAAAAATTGACACAACAGCGGGGCTCTGTTTACTAAAAATGAACACATGAATAATGCTCGCGTAACATTTGAAAAGGGCCTATCAACTTTTGTAAATAATTTGCTAGGTCCTTTCCACGAGAACCGAAGTACGCCCACGCAAACCAAGAGCACTATCGGGAAGGGGATAATTTCCCCTACCCGATGGTGTTGTTAGTTTGCCTGGGCGTATTCGGATCGCGCGAAAAAGGCTTAACAAGTTTTGTGTACGAAAGTTGATAGGCCGGTTTCAAATGTTACGTGAGTATTATTCATGTGTTCATTTTTAGTAAACAGGGCCTCGCTGTTGTGTCACTTTTGGTCGAGTGAGTGAACTCAAATCCATCCGTGCACTCGTCTATACGACATCGGAGGGGATATTTTAAACACGGCGAATGAGAACGACTCAAATTTGAATTTAGTTCACTCATAATCGCCAAAAGTGCAGGAACTCAGCGATGAGTAAAATTTGTCTCATGGTTTCCTGTGGAAAACCTAAAAAATCTGCCGGAAAATGAGGAAATTGAAATTGAAAATTTTATTCAGTCTCGGAGTAGTACCAATAAACTGAGTGAATCCAATCTTTACTATTCTCAAATTCGGGAATTTTTCCCTGAAAAATCCTGGAAAAACCTGGGAAAACATGAGACAAATTAACTCATCGCTGAGTTCCTGCACTTTTGGCGATTATGAGTGAACTAAACTTAAATTTGAGTCGTTCACATTCGCCGTGCAGAGCGTTGCGCAAAATTATGCAATCTGCGATTCATGCTGTATGAATGAAATCTCGATTACTTTTTCGAACGACGTATCTGCTTTTGTAAATAATGCATTTGCTTGTCAATTTGGATTAACTGGTGGCTCACCTACACATGCAAACGCTACCATCACAACCTGATAGTGGTGTTAGTATGTGTGGGTGAGCTACCAGTTACGCCATACCGACAATCAAATGCATTGTTTACAACAACAGATACGTTCATTTAAAAAAAATCGAGAAATCCCTTTTTTGAAGTCTTTCACCAGATTCACTATCTTGAAAGATTACATCGGAAGCGCCTTGTTCAACGTTACAAGGCCTGTGCATATGTTTTTCGTTGCAACTGGAGCACACATTTCAAGCTGAATATTGCATTAGGCCCTAAGCAGGCATTGAAAATCATTTGCATTCATTTCGTGCATTCATTTACATTCATTTGCCTCTAACTTTTTCCTTCAACATTATTTCGCAAAATGATCTATCGAGCTATTATAGATTTTGTTATTAGCTACAACTTTTATTCAAATCCGTATCTCTTATGCATGACGAAGCAGAGCGAACAGCAACCACTACTGTTTTTCAGTGAATGTAAAACATTCACTGAAAAACAGTAACAATTTCTGCCCGCTCTAGTTCGTGATGCATAAGAGATACAGATTTGAGTCACGAGCAAAACTTGTAGCTAATAATGAAACCTACTAAAGCTCTGTAATCATTTTGCGGAATGCTGTTGATGGAAAAAGTTAGAGGCAAATGAATGGAAATTAATGTATGAAATGAATGCAAATGATTTTTCATACCTGGCCCTAAGTAACATTGACAGAATCTCTTCGTCTACTTTCTCTTTTTATCTCCACGGCCATGTAAAGATAATCCCAGGTATTTTCAGCACACATATCGATAAAAAAAGCTTTTATCGAGGGGTGCGACACATCTAAATCTCGATTTTAAATGGTCGAAAAATCGCACACTAGCGAATCAATCTACGAAAAATCTTTTTTCATCTTTCGCATCTAAATCCATCTACTCGCATCGCTCTACACATCATTGCAGGAAATCTTTAAAATCACAATCAATCGTGTTTCTATCTATTAAACGCGAGTGCATCTCACAGTAGCAAATCAATAAATTTCCTGCATCTTAGATAGAGTCGCCCCCTCGGCTTTTATCTAGCATCTAATATGACAAACACAACAAGAAACGGTTTTGTTCTCAAATTATTAACGAAACAGAATGTCAACGAAGAGAATCGATCAATGTTACTTAGGACCTGATGCTATGCGTGATTTCGTGAGAACATAACTAGATGAACATTTCAAAAGGTTCTATCGATCGATTCTCTTTATCGACTTTTTTCTTTTGATGACCACGGCTATGAAAATAGATTTCGCGCTATTTTCACCACATAGTTTGATAAAGGTGGTTCTTATCTAGCGCCCAGAGTTATTAAAGCAAGAGAAAGCCGATGAAGAGAATCGATCAATGCAGATTGGAGCTTTTGAAATGTTCATCTAGATACCGATAATAAAGCGGGTGAATAACAATAATATTCCAGCCCAGTTAGCTACCTTGATGATGCTGTTGCAAATCACTATTTTTGAAGACTGTCACGATGTTCACTTAAAACTAGATGATAGGTTCAACATGTTTTGACTTTGTTTTCATTCCAGTTATTAAAAAACTTAACAGTCGATCAGCGGCTTTGTATATTTTTTAAAAATATTTGCTTTTTGTCATTGATGTGTATATAAACAATGAATCTCAAAAGATTTTAATTGTGTTTTATTTGTATTCCAAAAGTCCAATAGTATCCAATATAGCACTTTTCATACGCAAACTTAATTATAATTATTTAAATCATAAAAATAAAATTTCAACCGCCATCTCAATACTCCTCACGCTTTTCTCGTGAAGCGCTCGTGTTTATATATTTACATTGCTCGATTGAAACCGCGTTTGACGGTTCGATTGGAACTTTTGGTGTCAGTCTTCGCACGTCTCTTATTAAACATCGTCTCTGGAGCAAACCAGTGCATTTTGACGGATCGATTGGAACTACTTTTGACAGACGTTCATACTTATACTTAAAGGACTTTAAGGCCCAAACGCAATGTGGACGGAAGCGGAACGGAAACGGAAAGTTTGGCAGTTGTCACAAATGACATCAAGAAGCCTAACCGATGTCGATTTGGTTCTAACTAGTTTTCAATCCGATAAGTAGGCTTATCCAGATCGGGCTTTTCCACTGCTGCTGCCGTTCCGCTTCCACTGTCATTTCGCTTGGGCCTTTAGTTTCTATCTATGGCGCAGCGGAAGAGAAACGAACCAAAACAAGCCCGGAGACCACTCGCGTCACTTTTCAAATAGACCAATGTAACAAATATAAACAAATCGAGCTAAGCGATACAAACTATTGCTCTTCTATCATTGTATGTGATACAAAAACATCCATCCAAATTTACTTTCATTTATTTAAAACAATCATTGATCAAAAATAGTCCAATGTACAGTTTGAAAAGATGGGTATATGATTGTTACTTCGGTCATTCGGACTGCCTTATATGATAGGTGCCCATTTTCCAAAGGCGGGGCCAATCTAAAGTTAGGTACTATACTCTGAAATCGGTGAAAGGGAATCTAGTATCATGTAGACAAAACGTCCAATGTAACACTCATTGATTATGTCATTGAGAAAAATCGTCCAATGTAACATGTCCGATGCACAACTCGACTTGTCAAAACGTCCTATGTGGTTTTTGCTATATTGTAGCATGAAATTCAAATCAAAATTGTGATTTTACAGTTTCTACTGAATTTTCAACGTTATTATTCACTGACTACATTAAAAAATAGTATTACAAAATGTATTGTTTCTAAACAGTTAAAATAATAATCTGTCGAACTTCAAGTTCGATTTTCTCAAAATGGTGGATATGTTACATTGGTCTATTTGAAAAGTGACGCGACAACAGTCAATTTTCATGGGTGAGAAATTCATCATAGATGTCACCACTGCATGATGATGATAATGTTGACAGGTTGCATAGGAAATTTATGAAAATGAACATTAAACATAATCTTCACCAAACCTGCAAAACATCCTTCCAATACAACCTTCGAATTGTGATGGAAAACATTTGACTTCACTAGAAAACGTCAATTCTTCATCACACATAAAATGTAAACAAATCTCGATGAACATTTCAAAAGGTCCTATCTGCTTTGATCGATTCTCTTTATCTACTATCTCTTTCGTTAATAACTCAATTTCAAAGGCGTTCCTTGCTTTTCAAAAAGTTGTCCTTATTTTTATACCGCAAAACAAGTAGGCAAAGATGCTTAATAAGTCAAAGTCACAGTGAGATTGACAAACATGAGTAGTGGACAGCGAATCCAAACACATAAAGCAACCAACGATACAGACAAAACGGTTACTACGACTACCATGACAAGCTCACTCTGTAACATAGTGTGATCGAAGTTGTAGAAGGATAATGATATATTGCTTGCCTGCTTTGTTGCAATATACACGGATGAGGACATAGCTTGATCTGGATCGAGAAAAGACATAACAAAAAAAATCCCATTAACACACGTGTATCATCTTCGGCTTAACTTCGTGAAGCAGCTTTCCAACAATTTGCTCGTTTCCTTCTACCGCCCCGAGTGAGCTGTGTCGCACGGGCTGCTTGTCATGAAAAAAAGGAAGAAGATTATATCATTATTGCTTTCCACTTCTGACATAGCGTTATCATTCGATTCGTTGATCGCTTCTCATTTTGTCATTTGGAGATATTTTTGATTACTTGATAATGGATCACAGTGTTGGGAAAATATCAAAAAATCAAATCTCACCATCGCCCAAGATCACGCTTGATTTTCGTAGACAAAAATCAACAAGCAAACTACTGCGGTTAATTTTGCAAGCTGTGATATCGCAGCTCAGAATATCAAGCTAACAAAACTCAGCAACTGTAAATCTCACCAAACTGTGGTGAGATTGAGTTTAATGATTTTTGCTTTACACCCGAATGCAATCGAAACTTCCATAACGGCTTGCAGCAGTCCCTTTGCGTCTGCCATCGATGAAGATTAAAAAGAGATAGCAAACTATACTTTCTTTTTCTAAAAAAAACGATGTGCAATGGAATCATTTTTGCGTTGAGTCAACTCTCAGCTTGATTTTTGCACATTGTGAATAGTCTCGCAATATCAAAGGAGCTTGTAAAATTAATATCAAGCATGATATTTTGTTCTAATGTCACGCGTGATATTACGAGCGCATGAGAGCGGCAAAATATCAATTGATTTCTGATTTTGCCAACCCTGGTGGATCATTTGTCAGTAAGGAGAAGGAGACAATCGAGATTCAGTATACGACGGTGCGAGCATTGATCAAGGAATGGTTTAAAACCATTTATTCCGGATTTGTTGATGGGAAGGATTTCGTGAACAATCAATATTAAATTGGTTAATACCGTTGATCCAAAATCATCAAACTATTAACAATTCAAATAGAACCATATTTTTTCTAAGAAACCAAATCAACAACCATTAGTGATTTTCCACACTGCTTCCTCTAATTTTCCAAAAATTTAATTTTATTAGAATACTGCTAATACGCAATTATTTCGGCTGAAATGTTTAAAGATTATTTCTCCTATGAAACAAAGGGAAGTAAATGTAGTGTTAACAACTTATACCACCATTGGCGAAAACATTCCAAGCTTCTAAATACCCATTCTCGCAAAGCTCTTTGAATCGCAACGATAAGGCAGTGTCTACCGCATCAGAAGAAGAAAGATACATTATTGATAACCAATCAGCAAACCCACCTTTCAGCCAAATATGCCTTCCAGAGCCAAGTCTCGGGAAATAATTTCCTGATTATTACATCTGCGGTCACACCAACTTTGGGAACCACCACTGCAGGTACAAGCACTGGAACATTACCTTCATCTTCAGATATCCTGATGCCTAAAATGCTGTCATATTCCAACGCCGGAGATGCTTCAAAAATATAACGAAATGATCGAAACAATCAATACCAAACATACAATAGAGACCAAGGGTTAATCGCTCATAACATGTGAATGTTCACCTTACTGCTATGATCAATAGGATCACCAATGCTAAGAATCACGAACGACGATAAAACATAAAACAAGTCACATTTCGGTAGGTTAGTCACGACATTGAACCTAACACTGAGCGTGATCTTAACCATAAAGGAACCAACCTTTCATTCGAATATGCTTGCCAAATCCAAGATTCGGGGAAGGTTTTCCTTATGATTACATCATTTATAGGATTCGCAGCCACAGCAGCGGCGAGAAAAAATGCTCCATTATCTTCCATCCGGATGTCTAAATCTGAACCACCAAAGATCCGATCCTCGTATAGCCAGGCCCAGTCTGAAGTCACATCAAGATTGCGTCAGGCACGATCAACACAGTACAAACATATATATCTTTTACTCTTTGAGGTGCTTTATACCCGAGCAAAGCTGGATCAAAATTTGCTGTTATGATGTAACTTATTTTGAATTCTTCGGTTGATCTAATTTTGGTTGACTTAACGGTTAACACAGCAAAAATGAGAGCATACTTTTACACTGTTGAATCAAACGGAAAACTAATCGTGCTTTCAATGAAATCAATTTGATTTCTGATTTTGCATTCATAATATTTAACTGAATATGGGCCTGGGGTAAATCGCTAAAAGACTTGAGCTCAAATCTCACCCCGGGCAAATAACGAATGGTTTAAAATGTGTTAGAACTAAAAGCTTTAGTTCAACGACAGAAGTTTAAACAAGACGTTAACAGCAGAACTTCAAGTTAAGTTGCTTTCATTTATAAAGTCTTGACTGCATAATCAAAGCACAATATTGTATCAGACTAATGTCGTGACAATTGAAATCAAAATGAGTTTTCCTTATGATGGGAACTGCTAACTTTAATATAGATTTGCTTTCATTTTGTTAACCGACTTTGCTCGGGTAGTTGGGTATCAATCCAATTTAAAAGCAGCTATTCGTTGAAAAATTGTGTCAAAACTACCTTGATATTGCATTGATAACACTTTAAAATAATCTAGTGAACTTAAATTCAGTTCATATTGCAACTCACTCTTTACAAAGATCCATTTAGATAAGTGTTATAATCGCAGTTATAAAAGAACCCCTCATATAGGAGTCCTTTTGAAAGTGGAGGCATCCAAAAACATAATAGTGGCATAACAAACATGCTTAATTCAACAATCGCTAGCTGCAGAAAAGTGATCCTTCAAAATCCATGCATTGGAATGCTTTTACCATGCAAAGAGAGTCTGACATTTTTCGAGTAAATAAAGACGAACCTTTCTTTGGAATAGTCATGCCATATCCAAGCCTCGGGGAAGGTTTTACGAATTGTCTCAACTCCTTTGGGACCGGTCTTCACCATAACGTTTTCGACAGGTGGTTGATAAGATTGAATGCCACTCATTATGCCCGGAGAAGCGTAATTGTCATACACGGGGGAACCTTATTAAGTAGATAAGATTTATTTCTTCATATAACAGTCATAAAAAAATGCAGAGAATCGCGACAGATAGTTGGTATGGACGACCGGATTTGTCAGAAATTCATCCCATCAATGAAAACTTGTGCGAACCCTCATGCATACCACCCCACGACACACAAGTTAACACCACAAAACAAGATAAGAGTATAACGCATCTCACTGAACCAACCTTTCGTTAGAGTAGTCATGCCAAATCCAAGCCTCGGGGAAAGTTTTCCGGATCGCTACTTCTTGCCCGATGGAAAAGCCAGCTGCAGGGAGGCTGACCGGTGCATATGACATTGCTGGCAATTGTTCAATCAGTGTGTCCTCCAAGACTATGTCCATATCTGGGTCCACATCAAAAGCCATGTGGTAATCGTATCCCGGGCCTTTGAAAACGGGAGGGGAGGGATAATTGTTTTGAGATCCGTCGAACCGTGGCCTCACTTTACCAACTTACGTGTAGGACTATCAATTCATTAGAAGTGATGTTAAATAAATTCTCTAAGATATAGCTAGTGCATTTAAAAAAAATATATATATTTTCTCTTGATCTGGTTCATCTGAGGTGAGTTGATGAAGTTCACAATAGAAACCAAAGCTCCCATATTCAACGATGCATTATGATAAGCATGGTTAATTTCAATATTCTTATACGCCCAATGAGATCGACTTAAATTTAAGTTCAGTTGCGATTTATGGCAAAAAGTGCAGAAACTCAGCGATGAGTAAATTTCCCTCATGTTTTTCCAGGTTTTCCGGGTTTTGAAGCAAAAAAATTCCAGAATATTTGGTATTCTACTGGTAGTACTCCTATACTGAGAAAACATTCCGCTTGATTTTTGAGGTTTTCCACAGGAAAGCATGAGGCAAATTTACTCATCGCTGAGTTCCTGCACTTTTAGCTCTTATGACTAAACTGAACTCGAATTTAGGTTGATCTCATTGGCCGTGAAGGTATATCAAATATTAAGGGTCTTCAGATTGCCTAGTCAGTTAAGGCATGGTATAGTATTTCGGGTTGGAGTTTGATTTGCAGTCCGGTCTAGATTTTTATTCTAGTTGAACAATTTCTCAACTTCCTTGGGCAAAGAGTATCGTTCGCTTTTCACTCACTTATAAATAACTATTATCACACGTGACGCAAATCATTTTTGACGTAAATAACGGAACGTATGGAAACATGTCTTGTAAAATTAAGTGTTCCGAAACTGAATTGAATGTGTCGTTACTTTCAACTGATTCATAAATGTGATGTATAACGCTTGCATAAGATGGCATCATGATTTGATTTACGAGATCGCGTAGATATTTGACATGTACGACTGAATTTGTCAAAATAGCATCCCGTCAATGAAAACTTGCGAAAACCATCATGCATCCACAACACACAAGTGAACGCCACGCAACAAGATACGAACATAACGCAACTAACTGAACAAACCTTTCATTAGAGTAGTCATGCCAAATCCAAGCCTCGGGGAAAGTCTTCCGCGTCGTTACTTCTTGTCCGATGTAAAAGCCTCCTGCCTGATGGTTTGCTGAATGCATTGACAATAGTTGCAATGCGGAATTTTCCATAACCATGTCCATCGAATCGTCCATAGCAAAAGCCATGTGAAATACGTACCGTGAGCCTTTGAAAACGGGATGGATAATGTTTTGAAACCCTTGAAATCTGCGGGTTTGAATATCACTAGCTTACTTTTTAGATTTTCAATTCATAATTTGACAGGAGAATTTCCAGCAGATTCAACCAGCAAAAGTATGTAATCGCTAAAGTGGTTATTTTTATTCGGATCATTCGTGACTTCTCCGGGGATGCGATTTGAACTCTTGACTTTGGCGTGAAAACTGGCAACATTGCGAGAATACAAGTGACAGATACAGTGGCGCTGCGCCTGAGCAAAGGAAGAATCAATGCATAGAAAAGTGCACAAATTCACAAACCTTTCTTCAGAGGTTTTAAGCTTTGCTTTTTGATAATTGGTTCGGAGTTTTTACCTTTGAGCGGCAGATGACACAATTGTGCCTGTGTCATAACGTTCGTATGCGAAATCGAGAGAGTTGCCAGTCTACTTGAATTATTGTCTTGCAAGGAGTGGATGTTAACCAGAGTGATTATAGCTTCAGGATTATCACCTCGAATCCCGAAGAACAACAAGAATGAGGAATTAATCAGTGAGTTCTTAATGGAAAATCTCTGTAACCGGGTTTTCAACAAATGTTAGTGACAGAGTCTCTTCTGAAATAATCGCATGAAATGTCATAGTTTTCCAGAAATGTTTGGATCTTTTCTGAAATTCTCGGAATATCCAAAAAATCCTCGACATACTCGAAAAATCATTGAAAAATTAAACTGCAGTTCCCTGGACATCACTGACATTTCCGGAACTTCCTATAGTTTTTCAAAAAATTCCAGTAGCTCATGGTACTGTACTAAATTTAATATTTACAGATCTTAGTAAAATGCAGTATCCTCTCCCAAAAACTACAGATCTTTAAACTTCCCCAAAAGTCTGTTCTTTCCTGAAGTTGGTTGGTTGGTTGTATTTATTTAGGAGATTTTCCTTCCTGAATTTTTTGAGACTGCCCTTAAGATCTCTGAGTTTCCCTGGATATCTAGTTTTTTTAAAAGTTTCCACAATTCGAATAAAGTTCTGCAGACTACTCAGATGACATCTCTGAATTTTTCTGGACATCTCTGAAGTCATAGAACAAGAACTCCTAAAAAGCTACTGCAGTTTCCTTGAAGCTGATGGATCCGCCTTGAAGTTGAAGCTGACATGTCCAACATTTCACAGAAGTATCCCGCACATCGGAACTTCTTCCCAGGCCTCTGCATTTTCGAAGCTCTAAACTGAACTCGAGTTTTGTTTCTCTCATACAAACGTGTTCAATGCTTCATTTCTATAACGGCTTGCTAGACTATCAGCAAGAAATGATAATGAAAAAGAAGCACGCTTAGAAGGAAACGCTGGCTGTGGATCTTCTCGTCGTTGCTTTGCTCATCGCTTTCAATGTAAGTAACGTTGATTTTCTAGTTAAACGAAACCTCATTATGGATTTCAATCCCCTTTCACGAACACTCTATCACCGCTCTTTCAATTTGTTTAAAATGGGTTATGTCGCGTTTTCGTTAATATTTTTTTAGATAAATATGTGGATGGAAGATAAATTAAACATATTACGTGTAATCTTCAAGTGTTTTCACGTGAGAAATGCTTTAAATATGTAATTTCATTTTCCGTCATATACGTCATGAAACCTCTGTTGATGGGTTTCATGAAAGAGAAAACTATCAAAGTCGAGCGCTCTTTCGCTCATCCGTTTCCACGGAGCTTGAAAGGAAGACCAATGGAGCGACGGGAGAAAGAGAGACAAGCGATTGAACATTTGTTTGTGCACGCCGATTGAGGTTCTAGAATGCTGCGAAGCTGTTCGCCTTTAACAGAAAAAGAAAGCCAGCAGTCTCTTCGTCGCATCGATTTGGTCGATTGAAGCTGATATTGTGACGCCCTGCTTCTTCCTACGATTTTGGCGAACCCTTTGAAAATCTCTAATATTTCCTGAAGTTCTTGCTGCTCTTCTGATGATGTTCCTGAAATTGCTCTGAAGTTAGTAAAACTGCCCTTAGGCCGTTCGCAATGCGATTGTAATTTATATGGTCTGTTTCAATTTTAAACTAGAACAGAAACTCAACCCTCACAATGCTGAGTTGCAGTTTCATTATTCGAGCACTATTTTGCACCAGATTTGCAGCTGCTCGACTATTCGGTTTTATTTCTGAGCGGTTTTAAAACACGAATGGAAGTCTGTTTCAAAATGTTTTTGGATGAATTTATTGATGTTTCTCGTAAATTTTCAGAGAACTTCATAATAGTTGAGGGGATGCAATAGAAATTTGGGAATTTTACAGGAGTTTTTGGGAACATCTGATATGTTTGAGGATATTGAGGAGAATTTCATTTAAATAACGAAGAGCTTCACAAAAGAATCGGAGAACTTCATAGAGGACAGTACACTGTGAGGAATTTGTACTTGATCATTGAAGTTCAGATAATTTCAAAGAAGTGATAGGTATTTCATAAAAGATAAGGGAACACCATAGTAGTTCTGGAAATTTCATAGTATATTATTGAACTTCATGGAAATCCATGGATCTTCACAGAAGTTCATGAAAGCGCTTGCGTCTTTTACATTAAGAAGATATTCTCTCATATGATACCAGGCTGCTCAGAAATAATTCCAATGATCTTCAGGTGTTCTCACATCTCCATTAAGTCCTTTAGATATTTTTTCAAGACTTCAGGTTGAACAGGTATCACCGCCAAAATGCGCTTGTAGTTCGTTGATATTTAGGCAGACATGCCAAATTTCAGTGCGATACTTTCTTTAGTTTTGTTTTGACAGCTGATTGTAACAATCTAAATCACATCTCTCAGATATTCTCTCATATGATACTGCCTGGCTCAGAAAGTATTCCATGTATTTTAGGATACTTTTTCAATACATCAAGTTGAACAGAATAGTACTGATGAAGATTTAAAACAATACAACAATTCGAATCACATCTCCCAGATATTCTCTCATAATACCAGATGATTCAGAAAATATTCTAAAGAGCTTCAGCTGAACAGAGATCTCCAAAAACTTCTCAGGATGTTCTCATGTCTTCAGGTTGATTAAGTATAATTCTGAAGACCTTAAACTGCACAAAAATTTAAATTACGTCTCTCATATATTCACCCACGATACCAGGTTGCTCAGAAATTGTGCCAAGGACCATCAGGTGATCAGTGATCTCCATAAATAATCATACCTCATTTACATGTTTCGTCAGCAGAATCGTCCGGGACCTCTTCTTGCGGCTCGAACTCGTTACCTGATGCTGGATTACGAATCAACGAAGCAAACAAAATGTGCACACGGACACATATGTAGGGATGAATACCAAACACCGTTTTAAGCGGCGAGTTGCGCTAATCGTGTTGCAGTTTCATTTTTGATCATTTAAAATTTTAGAACTATCGAGAAGTTTGAAACAATTTTGAAGCTCAGCATTGCGAACGACTTAAAGATCTCTAAACAGCCCGAAGTTTTCTGAATCTTTAGTGAAGATTCCGAAATTTGCCTTAAATTCTCTAAACTTTCCTGATGTTCTCTGAAACCATTGAAACTTCTAGTTTCTCAATTTCCAAGTTCAATGTGTAACGCTGTGCGGTTTTTTTTTTCTGTAAATATTTTATCGATTAAGTTCAACTAAATTTAAAATAAAATTCATTTCATTATTTAAATTTCAATTTGGATTTCATTCAGTAGTGAAATATTTCGTGCGTTTCATAAAGTTATATATCGAAGTTACGCGTTATTTATGGTTAGGTGTCCTGGATAAAACTTTTGCTATAAAAAGCTCATCTTCATAGATAGTAGCTTTTATTGCACAGGCTTGCGGAAGGCGTCATGGAATACTTCGCCATTCGATTAGTTTTTCGCAATTTTTGAATAAAAGAATCGCTTTTAAAAGACAACCTTAATTTCTAAAGAAGAATGTCATTAGGAACTTTCTTCCCCGCGAAAGGTACTCTGACTCGTCCATTTCGCTTTCGAATCGGCTGGTGAACAGAAGTGCGCGAATAAAGTTCTCGTTAAAAATTGTTTGTGCCTTTAGCCTTGCCTTAAAAGGTAGTTAAACTTAGTGAGTGAGTTTTATTTTCAGAAGTTTTATTAAGACGTTTTCTTTCTTTGTACAGTGTAGCTAAGGTAGTTTTTTTTGAATACCGCGTAGTCTGTTCGTTTTGTTTAGTGAATTTTGTACAAAAAAAGTAATAATTGAATTTAGTTTTATATTGTAATTATTTAATTAATGTGAGTTCGCGTTGGATTTCCAGCGCTTTGCGCTTTTTTTGTACGGGCTGGATTTTAATCTTCGGTTCGGCTATCGCAAGGCCGGACAAGGGGTTCTGCTAAGTGGCATCTATTCCGTCGTCCGTGTGAAACGGACCATCAGACTCGTGCGCCAAGCGAAGGCCCGCCTGTTCAAAGGTAGCTAAACGGAGAAGAGTGAAGTTTGCTATTCCTCGGAGTGAAATTTTTCCGACGGTCGCCAATCAACCGTCGACGAGGTCCCTTTTCCGCTACAACCTCTTGTGGACCATTCTTTCCGAGAGCACGGACCGTTTGAGTGCGTAGCCAAGAGCGTACCACGGTCCGGATTCAATCCAAGGAGAAGGGTGGGTTTCATTTCATCCCGGGCGGTCATAGCGGAAGCTTAGTACGCGAAGCCGTGCGGTGGTAAGTTGGCCCTCTTTTCTCTGAGGGGCGAATCTCCCGGGAAAGCACGACTACGGTCGATGCTCAGCTCTCGACGTATTAAATCGGAAGCCTTCCGTCCAGCCGCCACTCTCTCCGCAACTCTAGTTCGGCCATACTGCGCACGGGTCACCTTCATCGCTGCTCGCCATACTGCAGCTCAGGTGCTGCGCCATCACGCCTCGCCGCCATCGCCACGCTAACTGGAAGATCTTCTTCCGTCGCCATCATCGAGTCGTCGAGTCCCCACCGTCAGCCATCATCGAGCCGTCGTTCTTCGCATCGAAAAACCTGCGCAGGTATGTTAGAGCATGTTTTTATTCATGGCCATGATTTGCTCTTTTTTCCGTACACTCATCCAGAAGTCCAACCCGAATAAATGAACTCAATAATAGTTTCGAATGAAGATCGAAGATTAGTTTTTACGTTTTAAAATGTTTTTCCCTGGAATAAAAGACACTCGCTATCTTAAGTTCAGTTTTTCCTTCGATTACCGCTCAGTTGAGTAAGAATTCCTTCTTTCTCTTTCCGTTTCGTCCATGTTCTGGGTAAGTCAGAGTAATTCTTTCGTTCCGATAATATCTGCGGTTCTACAGGACTTGGCGTTTTACCTTTGATAAAGCTAGTTGTGCCATTAGTAATCGGAAACCGTTCAAGAGGTTCTCTGAGATAAGGTCTCATAAATCGGGCAAATTTCAAACACGACCAGTGGTCTCTCCTAACCGAGAGTGGCGCTTAAGCCACTGAGTTTTACGAAAACCTCAACGAAAATTCGTGAACGGTTACAAATGTAACTGTTGTAAAGTTCTCTTATATTTTTTTTGGGAATTACCCGAAAATTCCTGCAATTTTCCTGAAAATCATGACCTAAGTTCTCAAAACTCCTTGAAGGTACTTAGCTTCCCTTAAGATCTTTAAACTCAACTCAAGTTTTGACAAGATCTGTTCCGATTCTGAAATTTTCCTAAAGTTAATGAGACTGCCCTGAAGCACTTTGACCTTCACTAAATTTCCATAACTTATATGTCAGAAAACTTGCCCGTAGTTCGACGTTCTTGAATTTTTCGGAAGACCCCCTCAAGTTTTCGAAACTTCCTTTAAATTCTTAGGAATTCCAATAAATGCTCATTATTTAAGATTCCCGCATTTCTTCTGATGTTATGGTTTTCAGAAGATCTCGGAAATTCATTCGAATTTTTGCATTTTTCCTGACGTTTATCGAACTTCCAACTTAGTTCAAGTTTTCTTGGCTTTGTTCTTGACAAATTTCTAAAGTTCCTGATTTTTTTTTCTGATGTTAACTGAACGCTCCTTAAGTTCTCAAATTATTCCTGATGTTTTCGAAACTTCCCAAAATGCCTTGAAGTAAACAGAACTGTGGATTTTAGAAAATGCATAGCCAAGACGGCCTCATTGGTGCCATCAGTAAGCTACATAGCTACACAGATTGAAGCTGTTCCGATAAAATCGTCTCCAGTTCAAGACACCATATTCCTACCACCGAATAATTCGATTGAGATCATTGAAGATGCTCCAGTCATGCTGCTTTCACCTCTCTATGTGAAAGGATCAGTCTTGATTCCATGGACGACCATTAACGAAGGTTTTAAGTGTATAGGAACTGCCCGTATTCATCGAATAATGTCAACGATGGATCTCCTCAAGCAATTTCATTACCAGATTCCTCACACGGTAGAAATCCCTAGCCCTGACAGTGACCAACAAAGAGGAACTGAGCGTATTGAGTTGAGTAGGTACCTTATATATTTAGAAATATACGAGCTTATTTCCATGATGATAATAATTTTTCAGATGCACCACCGATGGCCCAAGATATACCTGTGGGATTGACAATTTTACCTGATTCACCTGATATGTATGGTAATACTTCTACAACCCTCACCCTAAGTTGAATGAGACAATCGACAACTCACTGGTTGAGCAGGCCCAGCCTATTCATCTTTCTCTTGATCAGGCTGAAGACCAAAGATTGATACCAAAGAGAAATACGAGTGTATCATCTTTTTGACGATGAACTACGTCTGTGAATTCTATATGGGGGTACACTTTGTGAAAACCAGAAATGGAACATGTAACAAAATTATGAAAGATTTTGAACATTAATAACTCAGTATCCCCTAAACTAATTTCAATAATTTTATTACCAATCGATCACAAATATTTCTACGCATCTGCTAAATTTATCAGACTTAATCATTTTTCGAAATGTCACTATTGAAAATGATCAGCTCATATATATCATAGCAACAATAATTAAAATTATCACCAATTGCCTGCGAAAAGCGATTTCCCTAACACAGATTTCAAAGTTGAATTCCATCCGGCCTCACCAAACGGTGTTTATTCAATCACCGCGTAGTGAGTGGTAGTGTTCTTCAGTGCACAATGAAAGGCTCCCCACCAGCATCTAGCTATCAAGGCTGCCCTAAAACGCTGATTGGATTCCAGTCCAATCACCGTGTGTGGTGGTGTCCGGTCGTCGGCATCAGTAGCAACAGCAGTGCTTTCGGCGCGACGTTAAACATTGTTCTCCAGTACACAACGAAACGCTGCCTCCAAGAAGCGAGCTGTAGCCCACATGAGCATCCATAGAAGGAGGAAGAAGCCACACCGCTATTGATCGGAATCAGTAGCTTTTCGTGAGTCGCTGTGGGCCATCTATGCCATGCGCGTCACCCTCATTCCAAACAACATACAGCTCACCAGCCTCATCTGTGTTGAACCCCCTAATAGCTCAGCATTACTCAACCATCACGACAAAACGGGTTTTTTTTTCAGAACCACCATAAATCTGTAAAAGAGTATTTTTTGGACATTTGTCAAGATCATCAATCAGATGTCAGTTCCCATTTCAAGATAGAGCTGGAATTAAGGCGTAACAGTTTTTGTAAACAATTACTTCTTTCGATAATGTCTTGATAGTCAAGGCTCTCCCACGCAAATCAACATCACCATCAGGTAGGGTAAGACTTCCCTGTTTGCGTGGGCGTGTCTTAAATTCCTAAAAATCATCGAGAGAAGTCATTGTTTACAAAAGCTATTACGCCTAATTTCAGCTCTATCTAGATATGTTTAAATCTAACATACCATGTACTTAAAGGCATCATTGGGGGTGCAATTTCATAAACCAAAGTCGGTCGCGGCTTGATCCAGAGATGATGGATTTTAATTCTTAATACGCCAATCGATAGGGATTGTTTGTACGAATGTGTTAAAATTAACTTTTTTTCATTTTTCAAAATGTCACTATTGCAAATTGCACGAATGTGCAACTGTTGCTATGATAATTAAAATTAAAAACGATTTCCCTAGCACAGATTTCAAAGTTGAATTCGATCCGGTCTCACCAAACGGTGTTTATTCAATCACCGCGTGGTGAGTGGTGGTGTTCTTCAGTACACAACGAAAGGCTCCCCGGAAGCAGCGAACTGCAGCCCACATGAGCATCCATAGAAGAAGGAAGAAGCCACATTGCTATTGATCTGAATCAGTAGCACTTCGTAAGTCGCTGTGGGCCATCTATGTCAAGCACGTCATACTAAAGAGCATAAACAGAGAGAGCCCCGCTCAAATTCCTATTTCAACACCAAACTCAAGCTCCTGCTGCAGTTAACAAATAAGATTTATTATATAAGACCACGTAGTTCTACGTCACAATTGCGTACAACCAGGGCTGTCCCTTGTAGTTTTTTTTTAAATGGCCTACTACTCCGAAACGAGCAAAGACACATAGAAATTTCAAACGTCAGTTTTATCTGGATGACTGGATGAACTTCAACGAATTGACTCTGAAAAGCAAAATGCTTTTCTTGAGAAGAAATCAAAAGCCCAACGACGGGCGAAGGCTAAATTTGAAGCTGAAAAGTTGAAAGCAGCTATCAAGGAACGAACACGTCAAGAGGCATTGTTGAGATAAACTGAACACGTGAATTTGCAGAAGATGGAAGATAAAACGGTCGACCAAATAAAAAAACGTCAGCTGCGTTACTAGTGGTGCAATAATTTGAATTCTTCGCACTCATAATTTTATCTTTTCCATTCCTGGTTAAATGAAGATGTTTAGAAATAAAATACAGCAAGGACCCGATTTTGTCAGCCTCTCTTTTTGAAAATCTGTTCTAATATTCTACGCATGGGATTTTTCAGTGATTTTATTGCACCAAAGTATACCTTAAACATCCATCTTGAATGTGAATGAGAGAGATTTGAAATTTCGAATATGTGAAATAATTGAGAGATGAATGTCTGAGGGGCTGACAAAATCGGGTCATTACTGTAATATTAAAATAAAATATGCAACCAATTTCTGTCTCAGCTTGTTGACAAATGCAAACATTAAACTAAGGAGTGTCGAACCAGTTGGTGCAGAAAAGTCGGGTAAATTAAGCTATGGAAATTAGAAACAAGAATATGTTGTTGCTAAGCCCATATCATGGTATAATAATGGGTTTCTAAATTTTCAACCATATTCTTCATTAAAAATGCATCTTTAAACCGAATTCAATATTTTCGAGTTCTTCATCCATTTGATTTTGCTGTCTTAAATGAGAATTCCACTCAATTCCAGTACCATTCTGCCTTAGTGTTGTGGAGTGATCAATTAGCCCCCGTATTACGGTACCAATATAAATTAACAGGAAAATAAATGTTGCTGGCGTCCATTTTCTTTTCGAAACAGTTTTCAGCACTTGAACTCGACAAAATGTACGATGGTATACTTCTTACTTTCTACCAGGGTTGCTTCCACTCACTTGCTATAAAAACATATTTTTCGGGATTATGCAATCATTAGATGATATAATGATATGTTGTACTTGTAAGTAACAAGAAGAAGGTTTAAAGTATGTGTTTGACTCATAAAACCTGTCAATTTTGCTTTCAGAGCGTCACAATAAGCGATCTTATGATTCGTGAGCGTTCACTCAGAGTGAGCACTCACTAGTCGTAACATTGCTGATTGTGACGCACTGAAAGCAATATTGATAGAATTTGTATGTCAAACACATACTTCACGTCTTCATATTGTAACTTACAAGCAGGCTTGGAAAATCATTTACATTCATTTCATGCAATCATTTACATTCATTTGCCTCTAACTTTTTTCATCAACAGCAATCCGCAAAATGGTGTATAGAGCTTTATTAGGTTTTGTTATTAGCTACAACTTCTGCCCATAACTCAAATCTGTATCTCTTATGCATCACGAATTAGAACAGGCAGAACTTGTTGCTGTTTTTCAGTGAATGTAAATTACATTCACTGAAAAACAGTAGCGGATTCTGTTCGCTCTGGTTCGTCATACATAAGAGATACGGATTTGTAGTTAATAACAAAACCTACAAAAGTTTCATACATCATTTTGCGGAATTCTGTTGATGAAAAAAGTTAGGGGCAGATGAATTCAAATGACTGCACGAAATGAATGCAAATGATTTTCCATGCCTGTTTACAAGTACTAATTATCACTATACCATCTCATGATTTCATAATTCTAAAAAACCTTTTTTTTATAGCAAGCTAGTGGAAGTAGCCCTGTTGCCACACCATTGAAAAGTATTGAATCAAAAGAGGAACAGTTAGTGTCATGCGTGTAAACTGAACAGTCCTTACATGTTACGTTTCTGTACCATTATTTGGTTGTCATGCAATGATCGACTTGATTTTAAAAATATCTAAGGTTGTACTTGACTACACCAATAGATTGAAGTCATCCTAAATTACGTACCAATTTTACACTGAATGATGAACACATACTGTAATACAATTATTAGTTTTAGAATAAAACATTCAACCTTGACGTTTTCTTGACAGAACTAAGTTGAAAATTATATTAAACTAGATCAGTATGCATTAAGTTTAAGAAATACATCATTCATTGATCTATGTACAATAAATATGAATAACAAACGGAGTTCCTGCAAAGCCACCACACGGTTCTCATTTAGTTCTGTCGTAAAACTCGACTCGTAAATTTTAACGTTTCCACCACCACCCTATGCATTCACGAGAAAATAGTAGGAAAATCGACAGCGAACAAACAAAACTCAACCGGCTAAACATCTCACCAGACGACGTACAATAAGGGAAGTAGAACAGCAGCAGCCTTTCCTAACACTAACCTGTCGTTTGAATAATCATCCCAAATCCACGATTCGGGGAAAGTTTTCCTAACGACAACCTCATTCACAGGAGCAGCTGCACCGGATATCCGATCAATCGATCCGGATAGAGAAGCCATTGCTGCAACTGGAACCGCTTGAGGCATTGCCATCGCATACATCGGAGCACCCAAATCCGCCAAAAAATATCCGTATTCTTGTGGAATAAAATACATTAGAGCTAAGGTAAGAAAACATTCAACTACATGTGGTTGGAAATCATTCTACAAATTCACCATTGTGCTGTATACCTAACAGTGATCCTTTCCCAGGAGGGCAACGTTTCAAAACAGGTAAATTAGTCAAAAACCACCAACCAAGTGGACCGTGTGCTCTGACTTTTCATTCAACAGAAACCGTAAGGCAATCTCACCTTTCCTCGTTTAACCCTTCCCACAGCCAAGCGTCGGGGAAAGTTTTCCTAATTGCGATTGGCTGAACGATCGATTTTGAAAAAGTAGCTGCATCCATTGGAGACTCATGACCTTCCATTGTCAATGTTTTACTTAATGTTAATGGAAGCATAAACACGTTCGAACTCACAGTAGCCTTGGTAGCCATGCGGAAAATCATTCCAGCTAGAAGAAAGGCGGTTAGAGCTAGAAGTAGACAAGAAAGGGTAGGCTTTTCTAACCTACCGAGAACCGAAGAAACCAGTTGATTGGTTAGCACTACATGTCGCAAAGGCGGAAATGTGGGTTAATTGACACATCAGAGTGGGAAGGGAGATTGAGGTTTTGAACATACTCCGAAAAGTTTTGCCATATCCATGATTCGGGAAACTGTTTCCTAACGGGGGGAGTAGTGGTTTTACTAGCAGATGGTCTCATCACATTCGTCGAAGTGTAAATGGCAGGGGTCGTACTTGTGATCAGTGGAGTTGACACGATTCCCTGCTCAAGGTAAGCAATTTGATACTCAAATTCTGGAAGATGTTTCATAGATGTGCAATGCAAACATAGAACGTGATCATTGTGCACTCATTGAGGTGATTCCTTGCAACGTCTTTCATCGCATTACACTTCGCAATTTTGCAAGTCAAAATATTAGGGTTTTTGTGAATGCACTTGGCTGAAACTACTACGTTCTTGTAGTATTAGCAAAATTTACTGATTTATAAACGTCGTAAATCTTGAGATTTGACTTTGAATTTGCGAATTATGATAAGAGAATGGACTCTACAAGGAAACACCTTGATGGACGATCTTCCTTTCTCATGGGGAACCACTTTTATGGACGAACGTTGATATTTGTACTTACTCACACGAGAGCAAGGGAGGATTCTACTGAACATATAAGATTAAATAGAAAAAGGATGTGCAGTGTTTTCTTTACTTACGTGGCTGTTCATTGGCATTGGTCATGATAATTGCTCCAGCGTCCTGAAAAATACAAAAAAATACAATACTTTGAAATATGATCGAGCTCATCACAAGGCTTAGCTATCTCGTTGAAGACAGCATATCAAGAACACCTACAGCATCCAATGCACAAATATAGTTGCGCCTTTTTTTGCCTTTGACCGGTTAGTGTCTGTCGCTTAGCATTTGAATAAGAAAAAGCGATATTGATCTGCTGCCTTCGGATTGAATGGATATAAAGGATACCGATAAGCCTAATACTAAATTTATCAAGAAGTCTCGAGTGCGGTGTTTATCTCGATGAATTCACAGATTCTGTGACAAACTTTGCAGCAGAAGCATCAGAAAGACAGAATGCATTGTAGGAAACCAATAGCTCTAGGCAAAGCGGAAAACACGTGTTTACTTTTCCAAGATTCTCATACTTCCATCCTGGGATGTACCGGGATTTTGACATTTCTCGGAACTCCAGAATTTTTAATTTGAGACTCTTTTACTCCTCTAATTTGTTTTTTTTTTTCGAATATCTGCAGCAGGATTTGAATCCGGAACTTTCACATCTTATGAAATGTATCTGTTCCCATCGCTTGCCATTTACTTTGATTCGAAAGCATTGCACACAAACATCATTTTGACGTAGGACTACGTCTGTGGTTTACGCATCAATGGCAATGCGACTGATGATTTTCAACAAGAAACTATTGAAAAAGTGGTAATGTCAAGCATTGTCCAATGTACAAATAAAAAGTGATAATTTTATCACTGTTTTCATGAAATAATTGTTCTTCCCAAACCCAGTCGTCATAATCGAGTTACATTGGCGTGCACAGGGTGGGGCAAGGTGGGGCAATTGCCCCACCTTTTATAAATAAAATTTTTATTTCCATATTTACAAAGTTATGATATAACATATGTTGATTTCTTCATAACTTGATTTGAAGATAAAATTGCGTTTTATTGCGTCAATTCCATTGAGATGGTGCCTGAAAATTGCACCACAAAGCTGCATGAAGTGATAAACTTCAATGAAAGTTTTTGGTCAAAAAATTGCACCACATTTCTGGTGTAATTTTTTTTTTCAAGGTTGTTCATGGAGGGTTAAAAGAAAAGGGTAAATTTAAGGTTAAAAAAATTCACCTTCGTGATGGTAAATCGAAGAAAAAGCTTTTTATTGAATGTTTCTAGTGTAAAAATATCATCAAGGTGGTGCATGGAGGGACTAATCAAAATGAATAATTCTGGTTCTAAAATTGAATTACGCTAAAAATTTGGAGGTGCATATTTAACTGAAAATTTCTGGTGGAAAGTTCGGAACACTGATTCACCACAGTAAAGCAGTAAAAGCAAGATTTATTAATTTTTCTGGTGCATAATTTGCATCGTTCTGATGAATGCAAGCTTCATTGAAAAGGTATGGTGGAAAATTTGCACCATTCTGGTGCATGAAGAGGCAAAGCCTGATACCCCGGACAGACTATGGCTTATATCATGTAATATAGGCTGGCTTGCAATGAGCACTCATACATAGGATTTCCAGTGAAAACTAGATGTATGAGTGCTCATTGCAAGACAGCCTATATTACATGATATAAGCCATAGTCTGTACGGGGTATGAAGGTGCATGGTGAAACAAACTTCACTGACAATATTTGGTGCACCGTTCTGGTGACTGGAGGAGTATGCTCTATTGAAAATTTCTGGTGCAAAATTTGCATCGCTTTGGTTAATGAAATGAACAGAAAATTTCTGGTGGAAAACTTGCACTAGTCTGGTAAATGAAGGCACAAGCTTTATTTAAAATTAAGCTAAATTGAAAATTTGCATCCATCGCATCCTTCTGCTGAATAGAGAAACAAATTTAATATCGATTTCTGGTGTAAAATATGCACCATTCTGGTAATTGGAGGGAAGCTGCTTTACTGAAAATTTAAGATAAAAAAATCCGAAAATAGGGGCAAACTTTATTTGGTGGAAAACCTGCAACATTCTGATGATAGGAGAAGCCAATATTGAAAATGTTTTGTGGAAAGTGGAAAAAGGAAATCTGCACCAATCAGAAGATTGGAGAAGCAATTTTTATTGAACATTAACGGTGGAAAATTTGCATCGTTCTGGTCAATTGAAATTTTCTGGTGTAAAATTTTCTGGTGGTAAGTTTGTATCGAAAATTTCTGGTGTAAGATTTGCAACATTCTTCTGCATGGAGGAGCAAGCTGAATTGAAAATTACTGATATAAAAATTGCACAGTTCTGGTGAATGGAGGGGAAAGCTTTATTGAACATTTCTGGTAGAAAAACTACGACGTTTTGGTGAATTAACGGACAATTAAGGACAGTTCCAAAAGAAAAGATTTCTGGGGATGATTTCATGAAAATTCTGCGAATAATTTCTAGCGAATCCTGCAGATAGTTCCAACATAATTTCGAAAAGAATACCGAGAGAATCGAGAATCAAATTTTTAATGAAATTCCAAAGGGGTGTTGAGGAAAATTACAAGGGATTTTTTTTAAGCTCATTCTGGGAAGAATTTCTGGAGAATACAGAGGAAATTCTTCTAAAAGTTTAGGGGAATTTCAGTACCAAGGTGTTCTTAGAAAAAAAAAACTAAAATATTCAGAGCAGAACCTCAAGGATATTGAATTCATAGGACAGTTCCATAATATTTCTGAAGAGAATTCAAAGAAAATTCTACGGATAATTTCTAGTGCATCCTGCAGATAGTTCCAAGATAATAGTTCAATCCTTCGCACAATTCGTCATTCCGTTAACAATCCTGTACTGAGTTGTCAAAATAGTTTTGTGCGCTTTTGTTCCAATCGTTACATATTTTTAAACTTGTTGAACCTATTAGCCTTGACAGTTTGGTCAAAATTTGAAAAAAAATTAGAACTGAAAATGACCAAGTTGAACGTACTCGCAACGGTAATAGTAAAGTGTAACTACAACAGCATATAATACCCCGTACAGACTATGGCTTACATCATGTAATATAGACTGTCTTCCAATGAGCACTCATACATAAGATTTCCAGTGAAAACTATATGTATGAGTGCTCATTGCAAGACAGCCTATATTACATGATATAAACCATAGTCTGTTCGGGGTATAAGGGCTTACAATACCTTGAAATAGTTAAAAATAACCACCAAGGCACATTGCAGCAAATGTATCATTTCGGTTAAAGCCCTACTATTGCAACCATTTGACGAACTGATCATCATCGACATTGTCGATGGGATTAAATTGCCAATTCCATTGGCTGTCTGAAAGCAGTTTCCATTGAAGAAGATGAACCTCCACCGGAGTAAAAAATAAATAAAATTAGCTAAATTGAACAGTAAGGAAACAGTGGTGAGTGAACAGCATCATCCACCACGCACTTTGCGGTACTCCCTATTCCCAGATTCAATGCACCATAGAAAAAACAATTGCCCCTCCTTCACAAGATTCCTGTGCACGCTAGTGATCGAGTACCACTTGGTTTCACAGCATTCTGCTTTAACCTGAAAAGATATAAAAGAGCTTCAGATGGTTTTGAGCAGGCAGCATAAGCAGCAATAGCAGCAGTAGGAAGGTGGTGGCAGGTTCGGTAGTCCACTCTTCAACCTAACAAGCAACCATGGCAAAGGAGGGAAAGGTCTTGGTAAAGAAGGCGCCAAGCGACATCCCAAGGTTCACCGTCCGGTTTTCCGTGGCGGTGTCAACCGTATCTCCGGTCTGATCTACGAGGTATGCTGAAGATGTTCCTGGGAAATGAGATCTGTGATGCTGTCACCTACACTGAACACGCCAAGCATAAGCGGCCATGGATGTCATCTACGCTTTGAAGCGACAGAAACGCACTCTGTACGGTTTCGGAGATCATCACCAACTTTGGCAGCAAAACGGCCCTTTCAGTGTCAACAAGCTTATTACAGTAAAGAGTTGTAATAGAATTTATCCTTTTTTGTTTGTCCATATTCAGAACCACACGCCCCCAACGACCACAAAAAATGCTCTCCATAGTTGTAATCTTGTAACCAAACTTAGAGGCAGGGGTGCAAGTGATTTTGATCGATGCTCTTCATCAACTTTCTCTTTGAAAAAAAAAATACTACTAAATTGGTACGCCTACAATTCAAAAACGGAAGATAGGATCGATCAATTAAAAGAGCTAAATGCTCTTCGCATTTGTTACGTCCACTAGCGGTCCTACGTCAAGCTTCCGTACGTGACCCTGGACACAGACCCTTATACTTTTTTTATATGATCGTTGTACAAGTAGCATTCGTGAAAAAAAAAATCTAGCATTTTATATTCGCTTATCTAGATGGTACATATACGAAAATCAGGTCGTGCGTTGTGAGATGGCCATCATTCACGAACCATTTAAATGCATTGTTAAGACGGTTGGAAGTACGTTATGAAACTAGTCTCAACTGATGAAAAGACTCAGTATTTGCAGTTTTTAGAGTCCTTCCTTAGATTAGCTAGCGGAATCTTGTGAAATGCTTACTCCATCCAGAGGAACTTCTATATGTCGCCGACTTCTATCTTGGCATCCATAGCTCTCCTTGCTGTTATTTTCTAACAATTTCTTGCGTTCACAGGTATGCATTACCTTTACCCGTTAGTATGTAATCTATGTAATCCTAAAGCACGGCTTTTACAAACACATCAGAAACCATCCACCACAATCATCTTGATCCGTATGGACTATTGCGAAATTTGGCTGACAAACATAACATCACGTCACATCAGGGAACTTCTTAGAAGTCAAGAGCCATTCATTAGATTTCAGAGAACTTCATGGAAATTCGTGAAACTTCGTAAAAGTCCAGGGACTGTTATAGACCTTCAGGATACTTCGTAGAATTTTTGACAACTTCATGGAAGCAAGGTTACCGATATTCGCATCATTTCTCTCATATTCGTTTATCGTGTGCGACGGTACCCGAGGCATCGGTATCTCAGCAAAACGCTTGAATGATGTGGATGCCCACATAAAAGCAAATCGTAGAGAATGCTCGGTGAGAGAGGAGTGTGAGTACCGATGCACCACTCAAATATTCGTGCTGCGTGCTCTTCTTCTCTTCGTCGTCCGCATCGCGAGCGGTGGAGAGCGTTCTTCGTATGCTTTAGTCTACATGACGATGCGAATGGTTTTTCGCATCAACGCGATGCTCATGCTTTGATCCTCACGAAGTATATGCAGGATAAATTTTCAGACTATTACTGGGAAGTGTACGGAAAGTAATCTCATAAAAGTTGTGCAACAGCCAGGAAAATTAAACGCGTAAAAACAAATCGTGATAGTTGAAAAATGCACGCATAGAAATTCGTTTAAAATAAAACCGCGAGGACCTCGGTGCGGACAGTTGCATAGTTACATAGTTTTTGAATGCTATCCGTTCCGTCATATTTAATATGCTCTAATGATATCGCACGAAGCATATTGGCGCTGATAACGCTAGGCGCCTAATACAAAGGTGACACAGTAGGAAGAAGTGTTAGTTTGTTTACTAAAATGAACTATGCCCATTATGTTATGGCAAGTTTTGCTATAAGAAATGCTCCTCGTGTTTATTAGCGAAATTCACATCAAATGTTGTTTAATTGCGTAGGAAATCAGTTTGGAACGGCATTTGTGACCAGCGTACACCTTCCGGTCATATAAAACAGGTTAAAAACCGTCCAAATTCACCAAAAAAAATTTTGTTTTGAATTTCTGTATGGCAAAATAGTGAACTTTTCGTGAACATTAACGGCAAAGAACTCACCAACACTGCGAGACCGTGAGTTCCCGCCCATATGTCATAAAAACATCTAGCTGAAAACGACTCTCCGAGATGCGAGATGGTAAATGACAGGTGGGCAGGAACTCACGGTCTCCCAGTGTGGGTGAGTTCTTTGCCGTTAATGTTCACGAAAAGTTCACTATTTTGCCATACAGAAATTCAAAACAAAAATTTTTATCTACGGATTTGGACAGTTTTTGACCTGTTTCATACGACCGGAAGGTGTATGCTGGTCACAAATGCCGTGCCAAACTGATTTCCTACGCAATTAATCAATCTTTGATGTGAATTTCGCTAATAATCACGAGGAGCATTTCTTATAGCAAATATGCCATAACAAAATCGGCATGGTTCATTTTAGTAAACAAACTAACACTTCTTCCGACTGTGTCACCTCTGTTACTCGCTCAGCAATGGGTGCATGTGTTCACTCAGCGAATGAAGGGAAGTTGGGAGAAACAAAATAACATGAATTGCTTCGTCAATATAAGCGATCGCACTCGAAGAATGAACTGCACATGCATTGCTGCTGTTCTTCTACCGCGATGGGAAAATAGTCCGACCATCGCTTCAGTATGATAATCAGTAACCTTGCATGGAAGTTTAGGGAACTACGTTGAAATTACGGAATTTTTTTAGAAGTGCAGCAAATAGGAGTTCAGTTAACTTTAGGAGTTCAGTTAACTTTAATTTCATCGAACTTCGTAAAATTTCAGCAACTTTGTCGATGTATAGGGGACAGCGTAGCAATTCAGGAAATTTAAGATAAAATTGGAGAAATTCACAAAGCTTCAAAGAATTTCGTATAAATTTAGAGAGCTTTGCTAAAATTTCGGAAAAAAAACTTCATAGAAGTGGGAACTACTGTTTTGGGAACTTTGTTGAAGTTTGGAGAACCTTGTTTTATTTTAATAAACTTCATAAAAGTGTTCCTGAACCTACTCTTAACATCAGGGCACTTCGTTAATGGTGTTTGTTAGTTTATGAAATGCCGTAGAAGTTCAGAAAACTTTGCAGAACTTCACGAAACTTCGCATAAAATCATCGAAAACCCTAAAGTTGAAGAAATTTTACATGCAGGGAATTTTGTAGAAGTTTATTACAGGGATTTTTTTTTGTAAAAATCAGGAAACTTCAAAAATTTCGGCAAACTTTCTAGAAATTCAGCAAAATTTGTGAAAGTTTGATAAAATTTGTAGATGTTTAAAAAATTTCGTAGAAGCTCAGGAAATTTTGTATCAATTTAGGAACCTGTTAAACTTTGGGAGCTTTGTTTCGTGTTGGAAAATTCCTAGAAAATGTTAAGGTTCTTTTCGGAAGTCGGGAGAAGTTGTTGGATGTTATGAGATCGAAAAAAAAAAAATTATGAATTTTAATAAGTTCAGAGAACTTTGTAGAAGCTCAGAAATATTATTACAAGTAAAGGGAACTTCGTAGATGATTACAGAACATTGAATGAATTATTTGAAATTCGTACAAGTTCAGCAGTAATTAAAGGGTGATACGGTCAAAATTTGGTCAATATCAACTTGACGTATTTCTTTCAATTTTGCATTTAAAAAACCTGAACACCCCTCATTTTGAAGGTGTGTGTGTGTAGAATGTTCCTCCTATTTTGATTTTGGAATTCACTCTTCAGTTGTCAAAATGCCGTCCAAGCAAGAAGAGCAGCGTATCAAAGTTTTGCTCGCGCATCGCGAAAATCCGAGCTACTCGCACGCAAAGTTGGCAAAATCGCTAAAAGTTGCCAAATCAACCGTTACAAATGTAATTAAAGTGTTTGGGGAACGTTTGTCGACAGCCAGGAAGTCTGGATCGGGGAGAAATCGAAAACCGGAAGCCGCTGAGACGACAAAGAGAGTTGCCCGTAGTTTCAAGCGAAACCCTAACCTCTCTCTCCGAGATGCCGCAAATAAGCTGGGTGTATCGTCTACAACCGTGCATCGAGCCAAAAAACGAGCCGGACTATCGACTTACAAGAAGGTAGTGACTCCAAATCGCGATGATAAACAAAATACGACGGCCAAAGCGCGATCCCGGAAGCTGTAACGACGATGCTGACGAAGTTTGACTGCGTGGTAATGGACGACGAAACCTACGTCAAAGCCGACTACAAGCAGCTTCCGGGACAGGAGTTTTATACGGCAAAAGGAAGGGGAAAGGTAGCAGATGTTTTCAAGCACATTAAACTGTCAAAGTTCGCAAAGAAATATCTGGTTTGGCAAGCCATCTGTACCTGTGGCTTGAAAAGCAGCATTTTCATAGCTTCCGGGACTGTCAACCAAGAAATTTACGTGAAAGAGTGTTTGAATAAACGTCTGCTGCCTTTCCTGAAGAAACACGGTTGTTCCGTACTGTTTTGGCCGGATTTGGCATCTTGCCATTACGGTAAAAAGGCCATGGAGTGGTACGCCGCCAACAACGTGCAGGTGGTTCCCAAGGACAAGAACCCTCCCAACACGCCAGAGCTCCGCCCAATTGAGAAATACTGGGCTATTGTCAAGCGGAACCTAAAGAAGACCAAAAAACTGCTAAGGGCGAGCAGCAGTTCAAGGCAAACTGGCTTTCTGCGGCGAAGAAGGTGGACAAGGTGGCTGTACAAAATCTGATGGCAGGGGTCAAGCGTAAGGCCCGGCAATTCGGATTTGGAAAAGCGGAGGCCTAACTGAATATTTTTCCTGAATTTTATACTAATTGAACTTGAAAAATAAATTTAATTTGATTTTTTAAATAAACGATTTCACCGATTTACACGCGTTTTCCCTTGACCAAATTTTGACCGTATCACCCTTTAAAAGTTTTAAACTATGGAAAAATCTTTGAAGTACTGAGAACTTCGTAGAAGTTGACGGAAAATCCCACGAGCTCGCAAGCATTTCACTTATTCAGGGAACTTCATAAAGACTTTGGATACATGGAACTGAGTTAAAGCTCAAGAAACTTCTTGAAAGTACAGGAATCTTCGTATAAAATCAGGTAGCGTCGTGAAATGTTAGATAGCTTTGTTGATATTCATGGTTTTTCGATGAAATATCAATAAAGTTCTTTGGATATTATTCAAGACTTTTCAAGTTAATCATGTAATGTTCTGAAGATCTGCAACTGTTCAAACATTCAAATGCCTTTTTTCAGACATCCTTCGAAGACGGATGTTTTATTAGAGAATATTTAAAGGATATACAGGTGGTTGGAGATTCAAAGACCTCTGGATGTTTTGCAAGCCTTTAGGTTGATCAATTTTTATTCTTAAGATATTCAACTGATAATAAAATTCAAATGACTTCTCCAGATAGTCTCTCAAGCTTACTTGTTGATCAGATATAAGTGGATTCATGTTGATCAAGAAATCCGAAGATTTTAAACATTCAATTGGCTCTCTCGGTCAGGAAGTACTTAAAAAATCTCCAGCTGATCGAAAATTTCATTAAAGTCTTCTGGATATTTTTCAAAGCTTCAGGTTGATCAAGTATTACTGTGAAGATATTCAGATATTCTACCAAAACTGCACGTTGATCAGGAAGTATTCAAAAGATCTCCAGCTAATCAAAGATTTCAGTGAAGTCCTGTGAATATTCAAGAGGATCAAGTTTTATTCTGAAATATCCGATTTTGGTTACATTATTCATATTCGACATATTCAGGAAGAAGCTTAAAATATGAAGACATTGTTAGCTGAATGTTGGTAGTTTTTTTTAACAGGATTCCAGAAATATACTGATTTTCCGCAATTCTTGGTTGTACGAACCGTTGGCAAAACTTTAAAGTGTGTATAAATAACGAAGTTCCTCAAAATAGTAATGCGAGTTTTACGCAATTTTTCGCAGTACATATTTTGTTTAACTTAGCAATAGCGAAGTCACGTTGCAATCTACTGAACAACTGCGAATTCGAACGGTTTTTTTTTTTTTTTAATTGAAGTCACCCCGCAATACTCACATTGAAATCGTCGTAGTAGCTTTGACGCCTCCATGGGGCAAAGCGCTTCTTGCGGTATGCCCCGTAGCTGGCCTCCTCGTATGTTTTCAGATCATCAAACACCTTACCGGTTGTAAGGTCGTTTCCACTCTTCAGCAACAGCACGCTCTGATCTACGCCAAGCAAACCAACATACGAGTCCGGATTTGTGCTGATTGTAATATCCACATCCTGCCCGGGTTTGGATTCCGTCTTTGACAGCGACACTTTCAGCTGTGGATAAACAATCGATTGTTAGGCAAATCTCCAAACTACATCCAGATCAGTGAAGCAGCACTCACGAAGTTTTGCAACTCGCTGGCAAATTCGATTTCAACGTAATCACTAATCATCTGCCCATCGGTGTGGATGAAATAGATAATCAAGCGAGCTCTCGGTACCATTGCGAAACTGGCTGGGAAACGGAACGTATGACTCATACGATCAGGAACCGGAATAGTTCCGCCAACAATGACATCCCCGCGACCAAGAACCTGATAATTGATATACTTCATTGGAACCGTAGAGGAGACGTCAACCGTAACGTCCTTGTTGATGGTTGGACTGCGAAAGTATCAAAGAAAAATTGTCTAAATACCAGTTCTGTTACTCTATCCAGCGATACTTACATCTCTGTTAAAACCTTAGCCCGAACGTAAGCCTTGTACTTGACCCAGCCCTGCGAGATCGAACCCAGGTAAAATGTAGCTCCTAGATATTCAGCACGAAAACTGATAGAGTCCGACGAAGTTTCAGTGTCGATAATCAGCTTGGCCATGCCATTCTTATCTAACTTGTAAGTGTGTTCCGAGGTGTTACGATTTGGCCAACCGAATTCCTGGACCACCTTCACCTGGTTAGTATCATCTTGAACAGGCGCCCCATCCTGGTAGGTAGCCTTGAGCCATGCCGTGTACGGCAGTCCAGGTTTGAACTTCTCCGAACTCTTAACCAACTCCATATTGTATGCTCTATCGTAAATCTTAACCTTCGAGGATGCATTCTGCTTACGGCCGGTTAACTCTTCCTCCACAACCGCTTCGATCACAATGCTTCTAGTGTAGTCTCCTTGTAGTTTGATCTCGTCGCGAAGATCAAATTCCACCGATCCTTTGCCATCGATGGGGACAGTCTTTCTCGTGATCACATCACGCTCGAACGGTTGCACATAATGGAAACGGAAGTCCGGGTATGCCGAAACGGTAGCTTCGCCCTTCACCGGCTTTCCGTAGGTGTATTTCGCCCGTACGATCGCCTTGACCTTTCCGTCCTTCAGCGTAGTTATACCAGGTGACTCAACACTCACTTCAAACTTGGGCAGCACATACTCGTCCACTTCAAATGCTTGTGTTTGTTTCTGGAAATAAGTGATTGAAAATTAGCATCGCTAAATTTAGACAAAAAAGACTTCATCAGTCCTTACCGTTCCCAAGGCGTCAATATGGATCATCCAGTTGCCCAGCACTGGTGCACTGGATAGAGCAAGCTCCGACTCGAAGACACCCTTGACCAGCTTGGCATCGTTCCACTGCTTGATGCGATTGTTCTTGCCGTCCGTGATGTGCACCTTCACAGTGTCCACCTTTTGCAGGGGCTTCGTGTTGGGATCCAGTACCAATACCCGGAATCGAACGGTATCGCCCGGCTTGTAAATTGCTTTATCTGTCTGCACAAACACCGAGAAGCTTTTCGATTGGAACGTCAAGGTGGATTCGTTCTTGAAAGTGAACCCCGATAACCCCTCGGCGATCAGGCTGTACTCACTGTCTGATATGTCGCCAATCTGTGTGGAAAGTAAGCGAAACCAAAAGAATACATAATTCTATTCTCCATCTGGCGAGAAGCTACGAGTGACTTACGCTAAACGGAATCAACCGGGATTCCCCTTGACCCAGAGAAACATCTTCGCTGGCGAGTGGTACCCCCGTTTGGGTGTTGTTCAACGTGATTCTGAACCGCACCGGCTCACGAACGTCCAGATTACTGACGGACACGTGATATTCTGAGTTTGGTCGCAGCAATTTAGAGCCGATAACGGAGTAATACCTGGAAGAGACAATTTATTGCTATTACTCAAATAGTTATTGTATTTCCAGTCAATAATAACAGCCATGTCAACGGATTCGAGTGAACACAATCATTAATGAATTATAAATTGTGCTCAGAAAATTTCCTGTTCCGTATAATTAGCCGGCTGGTTATTCCGATTGAACGTGTAAAAGATCTGTGGTGTCGATAATGTGAAATGTACATGCAAATATATGTCGGTGAATGCCACTGTATAATATGTAATCATAATCATTTTCATCATCTCAATTTAGCTGAATTCTTTCAAAGTCATTTATTTGGTTAAAAATGTAATAATGCAAGGTTGTTGAGTTCTCCACGCTCCCGGATGCGAGAAGCTTCGTCGTTGTCCTGTAATCTACGAAACATACCGTTACGCATGTAGAGGGTATGGAGTACTTAACGATCATTACGCTCCACTTTTACAGTGTGAAATGTTTTAATAGTTGCGCTTTATAATCTCACGGTAATTTGATCCATTGTTAAGGTAATAAAGAAATACGGATGCATGTTTTTCCAATGTTGGGGGCACAGATAGGCTAGTCAGTCAAGGCATGGTATTATCAAGTCAAAGATAGCGGGTTCGATTCCCGGTCCCGGTTTAGAATACCTTTCGGAACGAAAATATTCTCTGGACATTGAGACATCATATACATTGTGGCCATTGTGGTTTAAACTCATGCGTTGGATGCCATGGAAAGCTGTTACTACAAAATCTTCCATCACCCCCTCCCCTTCCTCCAACCTTCGACAATGGAATGGCAACACACTGCCTATCCTTAACAAAAAAAGCTAATCAATGTTCCACAAAACACAAAATTTTGACACTGTTGTTAACAAACTTTTGATTCTCGCACATTCTCAGGTTAAGCTCTGGATCAAGTTTTGAGTGTATTCTAACAAGCCTGCCCAACTTGCCCCATTTGGAAATATAGCTATTTGATAATTTTCGGTCACTATGGGAGATTTCAAGTCATTCAAGCATGCGCAATCTGAAAAAAAATGTTCAACGATTGTTTTGCGGCAGTGTTATGTAGTTGGTATAAGAGAGATCGAAGTAGGCTCTGCTAGTGGACGGTTCAGATTTCTTGCGCTGTCAATCTTTTGCATTAACTTCAAACGAACATTTTCCTTTTGGCCAGTGTGAAAAGTGATTGGCCGTTACGATGACAAATAACTTTATCCTTCGACTCGTTTTGCAAGCCGCGAAGTGATTTTTTTTTTATTCAAATGAGTAGAGGTGGTTGAACTACAGTTAGTTCTGATTGGCAAACGCGGTAAGAAGAAAACATAAGAGAACTAAGATCCGTGTACGGCGTTTGTTGCGATGAAGACGATGCGTCTGGCGGAGACCAACAGACAGCAGCTAAACGGATACTGAAGAAAATCGTGGAATAGAGAAATCCGGAAAATTTGATGATCACATTCAAGCAGACCAGTTTTGGTGACATCATTCCATTTTTATCTATAAATCAGGAATTTTGGGAACATTTGAGGCTTCGCTAATTATACTATATAAACAATTATATGAAGCATTAATTACACTACATATGATTGTTAAATAAAACTCTTACATAACTCGGAGCGTTTGGTACGGTATGTCCACGCATCTTTCCACCCCTGTAGATTCACGAAATGCATTGCTGTTTAAATGCTTCGAATTCGGGAGCTCCCGGACTCCATTATCGACCCAATTATCGAATTTACCGGTAATGATATTCGTGAGCTCCCGAATTCGTAACCAAAGAGATCAAATTGACATACATTATCTTCAACGTCCACACATTTTAAACTATATTTGATTTTAAATAATTAGACTACAGTAGCAAAATTGTTGATAGACAACCCCTAGTATGGGTTTTTACCACATTTATAACAAGTTCTGATGCCCAGTTATCAAGGTTTGACAGCTGAATAATGAAATGAAAATCATCCCTATCAGTGGTTTTCAATCTTTTTTGTTCCATGCACTCTTTTCACCCTTTTGCGTGAGATATTTAGAGCATTTAGGTTGCTGATGAAGCAACATAATATAAGGTACCGCAAGTTTAAACATGCGGGGAAGTTGAAACGGCAGGTGTTCCTCTTAGCGGAAATGAATAATCCCTGTTATTAGTTTTAATCTGCTGGTGCACAATGCCACTCGCAAATAATCACAGTGAATATTCACTTCCGCTTATAGATACGCTATCCGTTTCAACTTGCCCCGGTCTATCTTTTTCTCGTAATCATAGAAGGGAATTATTTTGTGCTGAATCCAATATACCGTCATAAATTTGGTGAAAAAATATCAATAACTTAAAGTAACATGTTATATTTTCTCAACCGCAATTTCAGCCCCTAGCATGAAAGAATTTCTTCCTAAGCACAGTGGTTTAAAAGCGCTAAAACGTGCGATATATGATTTACACGAAAAAATAATCCGTTTGGAGAAGTTTGTTTACTTGATTAGCTCATTATTTTTAACTTAACTTTAGCATGATTAATCTACCTTGCAAAGAGGTGGAATTTTGTTTTAAGTCGAGATAGCAGAATGGTGTCACCGGCAAAGTTTTAGATTCTATTAAATCAAGCTTTTTTTGTAGACACACCAATCTCTAACTCTTACAATTTTTGAGATATGTAACGTTTTAGTATGTAGTTGTTTTGTCAATAACTTTTCTTGAATCCATTACCCTTCGTCTGTCGTACAAACTTGTTTGTAATCTTTAAGAGCCATTTTGTCTTGGACGTAAGTTTCTATCCTTTTATATTTTATAAGTTATTAATTGTTTTGACCCAAAAATAGCACTTTTCCCAAGACCTACATCTTTAAGTCGGACAGAATTGGACAACGCACACTAATTACATCTGAAAGAAGAACTAAAGCGCTGTCCAAGCCATAAAAAATCATTGGTTTTAGTTTGCACTGTATTTAATAAAAGATTAAAATTACATTTAAAATGACCCTATAGCTGATTTTGATAATTTATTAATGTTGATCTAGCGGTGCGATAATGCTGATTGCTTGGAGAATTTTTAATTTTATACTTTTCCATGAAATGTTGAATTCTGGCCCTTATTTTTTAACAATTGATAGCAGGGTTGCTTCCACTCACTTGCTATAAAAACATATTTTTCGGAATTATGCAATCATTAGATGATATAATGATATGCTGTACTTGTAAGTAACGAGAAGAGGGTGTAAAGTATGTGTTTGACTCATAAAACCTGTCAATTTCGCTTTCAGAGCGTCACAATAAGCGATCTTATGATTCATGAGCGTTCACTCAGAGTGAGCACTCACGAGTCGTAAAATCGCTGATTGTGACGCGCTGAAAGCAATATTGACAGATTTTATGTGTCAAACACATACTTCACGTCCTCATCTTGTAACTTACAAGTACTAATTATCACTCATGATTTCATAATTCTGAAAATCATTTTTTTTATAGCAAGTGAGTAGAAGCTTCGCTGTTGCTGAAAACGCATCGGCTCACCAAGAACATGAGTTTGAGTGCACTATAGTGAGAGCACTTTGTTTATAGTTAGGGAGATAGCGTGCTTTGATTACAACCTAAAGATACTGAAACAAGAGAAGTGATATGAGAATTAGAAGCAAAAGTACGGGCGTAGTGAATAAGTAACTAAATAATTGCGTTACTTATTCGCTATCAATAATCACCGAAGCTATGAGTTGATTTAAATCATAATGATTTGACCTAGAGCTTAATAAATTTGATAGCCTTACAGCGTTGGGGGGGAGAAAATTGCGCGTTTTATTGTTTATCCCGCTAGAAGAATCGATGCCCGTATCATCGAAGCTTCTATTTTCAATACTTGCCATAGTGAATATTCTTTATTAAATGAGCTTTTCACAACAACAATTTTGAAAATAAGAATGCTATTTGTGTGCTGAGACTTTTAGTATTCTTCTTCACTTCTTATGCGATAATTTTTCCAGCTCTAAACTTAATTCCACTTAGCATTTTGTATCCATGACTACGAACTACGGGTAAAGGGGTGGAAACCAAAGTTTGTCTATTTCGTGGTGGAGAAAGTTTCCTTTACCAACGATGAATTTTTGAATCCATAATGGAATGGCTGATCATGGCTATTCAGCATGGAAATGTAAACGATTGAATTATATATCTAGCTTAAAGTTTTTGCAAGTCATACTAGTATTGCATTGTTGTCCTCTGACCGCTGTATGTTTTACAGCCAATTTTCAAATGAAATTCATGCTTTATTTCGATGACAGTCATATGGATACTCATCATCTGATGGCGGATTCAACCAAAAGACAATTATCCGAAATTCGAAAGCATATTGTTAAAGGGCTCGAGCAATGCAATAATCATTCGAAATATTGCGGATGTTTTCGGTGCATGGAGCTGCCGATATTGAAAAATTGAACAGCATCACACTTAGAAATATCCAATTTTACACATACCGGAATCTGTCTTCAACATAGATCACGAAAAAAAAGCAAACATTTAATGTAAAATTAAGTGCTCCGAGACTAAAAAGATCGATTCTCGACGAAAAGTACGGTATGACTCAATTTTTTAAGTTAAATTAGCAGTTCCACGCCAACGACGAATCATTGTTTAAAATTTTCGTCAATTTAAAGAGTTCAACTTGATAATTTTGACCTCCTTTAGCTCAGTCGGTAAAGGCGCAGCTACAAAGCAAGACCATGCGGGAGGTGGCTGTGTTCAATTCCTGGCCGGTCGACGAATTATTCGGGTTGGAAAATTTCTCGAATTCCCTGGGCATAGCGTATGATTGTACTTACCACACAATTATACCAACAATCAATACGAAACTAACGATTTTTAATTGGCTCACTACTTGACTAGCCTATTGGTCCCAAGCAAACAATTAACGTACCCCATTCTAGTCGAAATTCTAGTACTACGCAATGTTTGTTTTGATTCGCTATGAAAGTTTGACAGATAAAATGAGAGGTTATTGGTTTTTCCTCTGTTTCGAGGGGTGAATCGATTAGCTTGGGACCAAAGAGAGTACCAGAGCTGAGCCAAAAAGTTGAGCACGTTATTTCGGGACCTTCTAGTCTTAGAGTTACCTCTATGATTATACTTATGCAGAAATGGTGCAGGCATCGAAAGCTCTCAATTAATAACCGGGGAAGTGCATCTAGAACATTAAATGGAGAGCACGCAATAAGCTAATATGCGATAAGCAATTAGCATGAAATGCGAAGAAGAAGAAGAACTTTAAAATTTAACAGAAGATAGCATATTGTGTGAGCTTAAAAAGCAATATTAAAAAATATGATCTAGGGTAGTTTTGTTATATATGTTTTCAAAAATTTTTTTTTTTTACTTCCAAAATTTTTTCAATTTTTTTTATTTTTTGTCATGAAAAGGAATGTTTTCCCTATAACTTTGTCTCAGACATTATTTCAATAAGAAGTGATGTTTTAGAGTTATGATTTGTTGTTTTTTTTGCAAAATACAAAAAGGCCGAATTTTTGCTCAAATGTGAATAATTGACCATAAAAAACAATCATGCAATTCCGAGAAGGTCGAGCGTGAAATCAAATTTTTATGTTTTTGTCATTTGGCCTTAAAACACTCTTATGCAAGTCTCAGAGTACCTAAATTTGCATGAATGTTTTGTGTAGTTTTCTCAGAGTGGCGTGTGGCCACCCGTTAGTTTTTCAATCATAACTCAAAAATGGATAAAAATACTACCTTTAAATTTTCATCCTATAGTTTCAAGTAAGAACATATTTTTTTGTGAAAATGTTCATTGCCGGGCAAAAATAGATGGACGTAAGCAAGAAGATGGATTCATCTGTATTAACTTCCATTTAATCTTCAAATAATTTGTGTAAAGTAACTAAACCAGCTCAAATTTTGGGAGAAAATCAAAGCGCAATTTGGATCCACTTACAAAATTTGCATAAGTCTAGTGGACATGTCAATGACCGTAACATTTACATTCATAATGTCAATTGCCAAGCCAAAATTTACTAATCCAAAATTTCGGATTTTATTTTATATTGATTGACATAACGAATTGGTCGTAGCCCAAAAATTATAAACTGCAAGAAAGACAACCCGTGCGACGACTGTTGCGTAAATTGATCAATCTGAAAATCAACATAGTCCGATCTCCAAACAGGTTCTGAAATATTGTGGCAACCAAGATAATGACGATTTTTTTGTTTTTTTGTTCACCTGAGTTGCCTCTTTCTAATCCCAAAAAATCCCCTGGGATAACGTTAAGATGAATTCCGATCAATCATTCCCACCGTTAATGTTCCAGTCAACCCGAAAACAAAAACCAAAACCGTAAAAAAAAAACTACTCAATCCATCTTTTGCATTCTCATCATTCTCTCGACTGGATTGGTTTTCAACTTCAAAAAGCCGGTTCTACCTTCTTTGTTTTTCTTATGCTGTGTTTGCACTTGAGATTGAGATTCCCGCAGGTTTTCAACTCACTGCACAAGCAGCAGGCAGCGAGTTGCAGTCAACAAGCTGTAGACAGATAGCCATCTTCTAACAATACAAATCCAACGGGGGAAAAAATACTTGTCAGGCAAGCACTCACACACTTTACGACCTTGGTTCATTAGTGGATTAAACTGGAATCGTATTCGTTTCCCGGGAACACAGGTACTATCATCAACATCCCACTTGTTTACTGACGACTTCCATTACCATCGAATGAAATGGTAGAAAAACAGATTATTGGTAAACATGAATTTAGAGGTAAAGAATTATCATCCGCTTGACATGAAGCAAAAGCAAATAGGAAGGTCGATTCTTTGGGCTTAAGGTGAGTCTGGTGTGCCAAGCTTTGCAATTTGTGCATGGAAATTCTGAAATTCGAACGGAGTTTGTAAACTGGCCCGATAAGAATCCTCAACCATTTCTAGCATGATCTAAATGATTGACCGGTGACGCCTCCGGCATAGTGGTTAACATCCAAACCTCTCACGCCAAAGTCACTACTTCAAATCTCATCAACGGACAAGTCACGAATGACACAAATGTGTTAAAGTGACCACAATATGGATCATTTACGCTCCACCGTGTAACATTTAAATTTTTCGCTCCACCGTGCTCAAACGGTTCCAAATCGGGTCCCGATTAGGCTCCAAAAATTTAAACTCATTTGATAAGAAACTAAATAAGCACAAGCTATTTGGAGTTTATGTGGAAATTATTGTGGGAAACCACCCCTTTTGTTCATTGTATTCTAGCATTTTACATATTGGGAAATTTTCTCAGCTACAAATTTGTGGAAGATCGTTCAACCAGATCCACCAAACGTCAAATTAAATAGCTATTAATTTTTAATAGATTGATAATCTTATGGCATGATCAAGCCGCTGTTTTAATGGCAACACTGTATTCTGCACTGTGACATACACAGCTACCGCAAAATACCCAATAATGACTATAACAGACTCGATATTGACTACAAGTCAATCGATTTTATTATGCAAGCCAATGGAAAACTGCTTGAAAATTTGTTTTAAAATTGTTTTGTTCATTCTCAGTTGATTCCCGCCAAAGCTCTGAGCCAGGAGTGCTCGAGCTCCCATAACCCTATCAAAGTTTGTTTACATACATGTTTCGCCAAAGTATGTTTTACTGCAATTGAAAACTCAGCTGAGTCGTAAAAGCTATGCTGGTTTTTATACTATCTTCACTGGGCCTGCTGGTTTTTGTCTTTGAGCTTACAATTAAGAATGTGTTATGAAAAAGTATGAAATATTTTTATGAGATTGCAATGCTTGACGATAGGTAAGAACATAACTTCATTTGTTGCTTCTGAATGTTTGGCTCTCGTTTGACAGTTCTGACTGGCTCCCAAGTGACAAGCACATTGAGTGAGTCCGCAGTACCCAGTTAAAAAGTTACCCATTTATGATTGTTTGTTACCAACACATGAATACTTTCTTAATATTTTTGTAATAGTAAAATTTTACTCATTTAATAGGTAGGGTAGAGCACTACTTCGGCCTAATCGCCCATTTTGGGCCTATCGAGCAGAAATCTTCAAATAAATCCATGATTTCAGAGTTAACAAGTCAATTATGCGTTTGGTACGATACTTTAGTTAATAAGCTACCGAACGAAGTCAATGAGAACGCGTGGTATGAAAGTTTGCACCCATTATTCCCAAAAACAAAAGAAGCGCTCCGACCGAATCAATTTTTATCTTCATACGATAGGCCGAAGTGAATTCATTGGCGTTTCAATGGCGTTGCAATGCGTAAGGCCGAGTTTAGAATTCGTAGGCCGAGTTTGCGTCAAGAAGCAGTGTTAGACTTTTGACAATATCTCAACGATTAGTTTCTCTTTATCAAATCTTACGGTACGTACGGAAAGGTTAATAAATTTGGAAGCCATCAGTAATAATAACATTCCGTTTGGTGCAAAACTGATCTAGATTAAGAAAGACTAAGTGCGTGTTATGCTTAATAGGCCGGAAATGGGGTATTTAACCCTAGTCCCAGTTTTCCTCGAAAATGCTTACTTTGTAGTCATTTTTGGGTATTTTGAGGTTACCGTGTAGTAGCCATGATTTTTGTACTCTATTCTAACACCAGTGTTGCCTGCTGAACAGTTGCCATCAGTGACTTGGATTATTAATAACTTTTGTTCCATACATTTGATCAAGAAGTGACATTCTACATAGCTATCATTTTTAAAGCAGTGTGATATGGTGAATTTTTAGATTGACAACATTTGATTTTGTTAAAGTTATTTCCTATAAACACTTCAAATACTATGTCACACTGCAGAATGCAGTGTTGCCCACAATACAGTCGCTTAATCTTACCATAAAATTATCAATCTCTTAAACAATTAATAACTATTTAATTTGACGTTTGGCTGAAAACCGATTTTCTGCAAAGTTGAAGCTGATAAAAATTCCCATAAGAATAGCAATAGAAGTTGTTAACAGTACAATATGTAAAATGCTAAACGACAATGAACAAAAAGTTTTGTTTTTCCATAGTAATCTCCATATAAACTTCAAATGGTTTGTGCCAAGTCAGTTTCTTATCAAACTTTCGGAGGCTAATCAGAACCCGATTTGATACCGTTTGAACACTGTGGAGAGAAAATTTCAAATTTTGCATCAGTCTACTAATCAGGACCCAACTTGGAACCATTTCAGCATATTAGAGCGAAAATTTAATATTTTGCCTCAGTCTAATGGTCAATCTGAAGCCATTAATTGATATTTTTTTATTTGAATAAACTTTAATTACCGAAACTTGAGCCGCCATTTAATCAAATTTGAAGAACAGATATTATTAACGATCTAAACGCCAGTTGAGTTAAGCAGCACAACAAACACCCATCAGTTTGATTATTGCATATAAGAATGCAATCCTCCACAAACGAAAGACTATTTTTCAATTTGCGGCATTGTCATCCGGGTAAACAGAATCAAGTTTTGCAATGATCTCATTTCGCGCTCCTTACGCCGCACCAATTTGCATAATTTATCATTTAATCCAGCTGAGCATACTGCTACTTAAAACTGCATCAGACAGCAGAAGGTGAACGTAACGCGATCAATTTCTATCCTCTCTCACTCTTAAGTATCCATTTCTCCAAATAAAAAATAACAGGATCGTTGCATAACGCAATCCCAACAAACATCAACCGTACAGTCGCATGCGAAGCCTTCCCAATGCCAAGGTATAGTATGCACTAGCGCATAACAGCAGCCTCACGATCTTCAATTTCTTCGCCAAGGTCAACCAGCATCAGTAGCGCCATAAAAGGTGCGCCTCGTCAAACGGAAGAATGTACTTCTCGGATTTTTATGTGATTGTTCTACAACTAGCCGTCATCGTCATCGTCGTGTTACAGGCGAATGACTAAAGCTCTACTCGAGCACTGCGTTTCCCATGTGGGTGGGTGAACCGAGGAAGGTAATTTTAATACTCCGTTGCGATCAAACACCTCTGCGTCCAGTGCTACTACAACCTCGGTAATCGCTTAGGTATTTTCAGCTCCGCCGACGCATCTTTCTCGCACCTCTGTGTTCCAAGTGATCTCATATTCACAAAAGTCTGATTCGTCGTCGTCGTCGTCGTCGTCGTAGGAATCCATCAATGCCCGATCATTGGCCGTGTGTGACTCTCTGCACTGTTTTGTTTGTATTTCCTTTAGACAGCGCGCGGTGGATGTGGGTCTCATAAGGAAACACGCTATGCCCATAACTGGCAGATCAACTTTGTCAAGTATGAACGCAACGCCGAGGTTTCGTCATCGCTCGCACAGTACGTGCGCAGCGGCAGTGGACATCCACAACAGGTCACCGATTTTCCCAACTGTCCGAATGATCAATGTTTACTACCACCCGGACACTTCATACGTGATTATTCCACTATTAACTCGTTACGTTACGCTCGAGAGCGAAATGGGTTTTTAATTTTAGATGATCAATTTTTTTTTTGGCTAAAATACTAACCCTTCACTACTGCAGCCTAGCACTAGCACCGAAAGTATCACCGTTAGTGATAATGCCCACAGATGGGACATCTGGATGTGCCCCATTCTAATCTTGTTCACTTGAACCACCTATCGTCACAATTTCACTGTTTATTTTTTCTCAGAGACTTGGAAATCCCACCAATAATAATAACTTGGACGACCCGCTGCCACTTCCAACCGGTCACCTATGGCCGTTTATTATTGTTATTAGCACACCACTTGCTATTCAGATCACAAATTCACTTGAGCTGTACACGGACAACCAATCACGCGCGATCCTACTCCTAAAGCTCAACTAATCCGCCGGTCGCGGCTGTACAATACGAACTGATCACTGCCCGAACCGATCGTGTTGTTTTATTACACCTCTATCCAGGCTGTAGTGAGGCTCCAGCTTCGGTTCGAAATCCGATCGACACGTTGTTGGTATTGGTACAGCCGACGAGATAAGCTTGAACCAGTCCCGGACTTGATGAATGAGTTTTTTATAAACTTGTTCTAATCATTCATATTTTCTTGAATCCCTTCACTGAAAAAAGGAATAATAACCCAAACACGATACATTCAACTGTTCACCACACCTAATTTTGACTGTTCCCAACGTGAGCTTGTATTTCTAACGTTCAAAATGTTTCTTGAGCAACACTATTCCATACACGAAGCATATCTGACAAACACCCGCAAAGAACCGGCTTTTCCGATTATGGGAGGAACCGAAAACAAACGATGTTTGAATCATAAACAATCTTCATTTAAGAAGAAGAGCTTGCCGGTGATGATAACCGGTCGGTTAAAGAACATCTTTCTTAGAAATGATCCTAGGGTACTGTTCTGTAGTGAACAGTTGGATGCATAATCTATCAATCAATGCGAAAATCATTCAATCAAAAGCCATCCAATTATATGCTTTGTTGATTTTCTTACAACATAGACAGTCTTTGTAATCGATCGCTGCCTGCTCAACTCACTGCAAAAGTAATAAAATACTACGTCAAACACCAATTCCAACACGAACAGATGATTGATGTCCAATATGAAAGTAACACCAATTCTCAACATGTACCCACGATAGATCCCATGGCTAAAACACTAGATTGAAGCAAAGTCTGTTTGATTTTCTTCCCATAAAAATACCGAATCGACCGCATAATTTCGTACTATCCCAATGGATTTAAGTGGTAGGAACTAAATTAGTGCTCTAACCCTAGGCCACCGGTTGTATGAGTGGTTACCCCGAAGAAAAAAAATCCCCGAATGGTTAATTAAGTCAAACCTTGCTAGGAAACCCCAAGAAGATAAAGGCAACAATTCTCGGAAGAATGTCTCCCAGTACTGAAGGAAAAATACGCAAACAAAACAATCACTGCCCGAATAATAATTTACCATACAAAAACAATAGAATCTATTACTACAATGCATAGTGGTCCAGAATGCAAATTTAGCTGGAAGGATATGTTTTGAGCCGGAAATTGAAACTTTAGACTAAAAGTCGCTTCTACAAAGTTGTTCCTTATAGTTAGGCCCTCATTTTTAAGACAATTAATTCTAGGGTGGTTCTTATTATCATTGGAACAAAAAATCTAACTTTTTTGTTTGAAGAAATTAAGCTATACATTCTTCGGCAAAGTTATAGCTGACCTAATTTCAAGCAACTTTTTTATATCACTTAAATTGACCGATTTAGTGGTATTTTCTTATATTGAGTTAGGGTGCCTTTAAAAAAAAACAGTTTTCTTATTTCAAATTTCTCAGCAAAGATGTCTTGAAATAACTTTTAGATCTTTTTAAGCCGCAATTTTTTGCTGCATAAAACTTGTCGATATCTTTCGCCGATTAAGAGTTATTGAAGTTTTTCTACTAAAAATATGCCCTTTTCAAATATTAATATCTCTGGTTGGGGCAAACAAAAAAGTTTTTTACGGAATTTACAAGGGCGTATGAACCGTAGATTCAGGTAGGAAAATATAAAACGTACTCCGGTAGCACAACCTTCCATAGACCCTTTTCCGATGTCCCACGTGCCCGCAGGACCCATTAAGTTTTACCTCGAAGCCATGTGTAAATCAGCCCGAGATCGCACCGGGCCAGGTAGTGCTCGATCGTGCCAATGAGTTGAAGTTCAGCCTTGGTAGGGAACCAGGTACCGTGATTTCCCTCAGCAGAGATCCCCGTGCTGGCCAGCCCTTACACACACAAACACCCAGAAATTGTAAGTAGGTTTTGGTAAATAAAAGTTAACTGGTGAAAGAGTAGGTGACCGTGTTTGAACTTGCGGATCAGTGTCCCCTATTTGTCCGGAGCCGACTTTGAGAGCTGCTTCTCTCAAGCTCGAGCAAGTCGCCGCAAAAGAGGCTGGTGGACAGCACACCCCGTCTGGTATCCGTGGCTGTAGACCAGGGACCTGGGGTATTGTAGTAATAGAGTGAGCGAGAGCACTCATGGGTTAACAATCGATACGTTGGCGATGATACAACAGTAATCAGCAACTTTTTCTAAAGTCTTTTCCATTTAGAATTTGGTTGCCCAAAATGGGTCATTTCTTCAAGAGGGAAATACATACAAAAACGGCAAGAGTATTATTTTGTAGATTTTTTATTAATCTCTAATGGAAAATACAAGAATATTTTTTTTCTTTTAGAATTTTTCGCTGAATACCTCCCAATACTAAGACATGATTTGCACAGTAGTACCATAGAGGTAACTCTAAGACCACTGGGTCCCGAAGAAAATCATTATTATTTTTGGCTCACTCAGTACCAGAACAACGGTCCCAAGCAGTCCCAAGCTATTTCACTCACCCCTGCATGTTCTGCATAAATCCACACACCCCTGATGTTATCTGTCAAACTTTCATAGCGAATCAAAACAAACATAGTGTAGTAATAGAATTTCAACTAGAATAGGGTACGTTAATCGTTTTCTTGGGACCAATAGGCTACTAAAGTGGTGAGCCAATTTAAAATCGTTAGTTTCGTATTGATTGTTGGTAGTACCAACCGGTGGAAACTAACGATTTAAAATTGGCTCACTACTTGACTAGCCTATTGGTCCCAAGTACGCCTATAAGCGTACCCCATTCTAGTTGAAATTCTAGTACTACTCTATGTTCGTGGTTCGTGGATTTTCCTATGTTTCGAGGGGTGCATCGATTGGCTTGGGACCGAAGATAGTACCTGAGCTGAGCTAAAAAGTTGAGCACGTTTCTTCGGGACCTTCTGGTCTTAGAGTTATCTCTATAGTAGTACTGTCAACCTTATTTGCCATCTTTTCCCGTCACTTCTCCAAATCAGATGGCGTTTTGATTGTTTTGCCACATTTCTTCAATTTACGCATGATAATCAAAAAATTGTTCCATAGATAGAAAATTTGAGCAATTTAGTGGGTTTATACTTTTTTCAGTAAATTCCACATTAAAGTTGTCCATTTATAGCCGCTCCAGTGATTAAAACCTTTGTTTTCTCTCCACAACTTCAGATGCCTTGCCAAATCATCAACTTGCGAAAGAATTTATCTAAAAAGGCAAATTTGAACTTTATCCCCCCCCCTCCCCTCACTTTGGCAACAGGTAACATTTTTCACCGGAAATTGTCCAAAGTAAATTTTTCCATAATTTGCATCGTCCATTAAATACATCCATTATATTTGGTCTATATATATTTGGAAATCGTTTCTTGAAACCACGAACACGCATGCACATGCATGTGAGAGGTAAGCGTGATTTCCTCTCACCCCAAAGGGCTTGAGCTCAATCCCAGTCGGCGCCGTCGGGTTTTTCTGAGGCATACAATTTCTGATCACGCCAAGGGAACTAAATAATAAAGACAATCTTCGGAAGATCCGAACCGGACACATAGACATTTTCATAGCTGATTGGTGCAAGGCGACTGAATCGGTTGAAATACCGCTTCCATCACACTTAAGCCATGTTTGTGACTGACCCACAGCGTCGAAGTTCTTTTTCAAGACGCATGTTGAGAATCATTAACTTAATATTTATCATTACATACTTGATTAGAATGGCATAAAACCGGTGGATCCAGCTTCTCATATAGCGGTAAGCGTGACAGCCTGTCATTCCAAAGAGCCTGGGTTCAATCCCAGTCGGCGCCGTCGGGATTTTCTGAGGTATACAATCTCTGATCACGCCTTCTTTCGAAAGGGAAGTAAAGGCGTTGGTACCCGGTCCATGAGATGATGGGTCAATAGGTACGATCCATGTGTGGGAGTTGCCACCCTGGCGTCGGTAGTACGGAAAACAAGATCGGCAGAAAACAAATCAAGGGAAAAAATATATGGTTAAAAATTCAATTTTTGATAACAGCAGCTGACCAATTCCACGCCAAATCGGTCAGTCACCAAACTTGACTATCTTCGATCTGGATGATACTTGGCCCATATTTTCTGTATGATAGACCAAGCATTTTCCGCAGGAGAGGAGACCCTTTTGACTCAAAGGTAATTTTTGAAAATAGCCTATGTGTTTTTGCACACAAACTTAAAAAAATGTAATTCGAAAACAGTTGGTTGTAGAAAAAAATTTACTAAGAAGGAGTTGTAGGAAACTAATAAGGCTTTATAAAAAAATATACACGAAATTTTTTTTTCGTTTTAATACATAAAAAATTAAAAATAAACCTCAAAATTCAAATAACAAAAAAAAACGTATTTTTGATTTTTTTTTTTAATTTTTTTTTAATAAAAACATGAATAGAAAGCAGAAGTTGTGAAAACAACTTCAGGAGGGACAAACTTTAAAAAAAAAGTTTTTCTAAGAGTAACTTTTGAGGCATTTTTGAAACTTTCATTATTTACGGCAAAATGTTCAGTTTGATGTCAGTATATGATTATAAAAATCATTTCAAACGATAGTGCTCATATTGATAAACTTCCTAAATGTAGCCGTTTTCGAGATATTTCAAATTTACTTTCATCATAATCAATTTTTTTGTTGAAAACATGCCCTTTTGGTAAGTTATACGTGATTGTCCATCAAATATGATAAGTTTTGCAAGATATGCATGTACTTACCTTCAACTTACCCTTGCACCAATAGACTATTGGAAAATTGGTTTTAAGCTTATAAGATAAATAAGATAAATAAATGAAATACCCATGCGTTTTTATTTGCATCTTACATTTATTACTTTCGATCGTCTTTAATAATAATAATTTGTAGATAAACCTTTTCGTTGGATTTATTTTTATTTGATGAACTTTTGATTGGCATGTTTTTATATGTTATGAATGTTGCGTTCTTCGTCATTCGAAAATAGTTTCGCTGATATTTTATTTTCGGAAATCGGAACAATACAGTGATATTTTCTTGTACCTGGGATCGTTTTGGCTTTTTCAAAAATGCTTTTCCATTCTGCAGCCCCTTGTTCGTATTCCTTTTGTGACACAAAACAAAATGACATTTTTGTTAAATAATCATTACTCTTCTGGTTAGCCCATGCATATAACTCTGCTGCACTTGTGATTGGATGTTCGTGTTCTACAGCCACACTTGCGTTCCTTGCCATTCGTTTTAATCGCGTCACATGGTCCCTTGCCATGCAAAGTGCCATTCAACATCAATATTGTACTTCGTTTTAAATTTACAAAGACTTGTAAAATTTTAGCAATTTTGGGATGCAGCTCCATCAGACATAAAGATCTCTTTTTTTTACTTGTATTTTTGTTTGCAAAAAGGTCAGTAATTTTGAAATAAATACTTGCACCGCAATTATATCGTGTTTTAAAACTTCAGAGATAACGATCAAACTTAAATTTTTAATTATACCTGATTCTGAATAATAAATGCAAAAAGGATGAATGGTAGCTTGTTGATTATTCCAGTAACTACTTTGGGCAGCATCTTGAAGAACAAATGAATAATTTTAGGAAAAATCACAAATTATGACAACTTCTCCATTTTTAAGAGTATTTTTTGTATTTCTCAAGAAACTAGACTGCTGAGTTTTAATATAATCATGGGTTACCAGTTTTTCCAACTTTTCGCAAAAATAAGGAACAAATCCATCTACTGGTTTTACAAGTTTCTCTAAACTACATCGATCAGTTGAAACCCATTGTTCAAAACATATTTCAGACATACCCTGTTCCTCGAATTTTTCTGAAAAACTTCTTTCAAAATCTGAGAGACCTGGACAACGTTCGCATTCGCGGAGATAACAATGTTTAGTTCTGTTCCATTCAAAATAATGGTTGAAATCTTTTTCGAATGAATATTTTCTAAGACAATGAAGCATTAAATTAATATTTTCATGGATGGTACAAACACAAATATTGTGAGAACCTGAACTACCAAGTAATTGGCAATGCTTTGGTCTTAGTGCTGCAAATGAACTAAATCCAATGCTATTTTTTACTAGCTTCTTGAAATTTAATAAAAGTTTCTCGCAATGTACAAACTAAAAGTCGCTTTTGAATATGAATCTTCTTACCTTCCTTCTTCACTGAAACGTAATCGTTTAGTCCTGGCGTGGCTCTGCTTATCTGGTCGCTTTCGAAGAACTGCAATACCTCGTTTTTAATTTCGGGATCCAACCCGTGTCCTAACCTTTCGTCGGGGGTGGCCAATACTCCTTTCCCGTTTGCCAAGCATCGAGCTTGCAATACAATGTATTTATTTGTTTCAAACTCGTCCATTACCGTTTGCGTTGACCAAGATTTCGGCAAAATCGTCAGAATCCTTATTTGATCGTCTCTCGATGAACCTGGATCAGCAAATCTCTCCTTCAGTTGTCCGATCATCTCATTGTGTTCCGCAGCTTTCAATTTTAGTTGCTCCAGGTCATCTTCTTCCGCTTGAAAACCGAAGATGCGTTTCTTAATGCCATTGGTAATGTCCATATACTTTCTCCGGGATAGTTAACATTCTGGAATTTTTTGTCGATATTGGCGATACGTTGATACCAGCTATGCCCTTGTTGAATAGCTCAATATTATGCGTCCTGGAAAATTGTTGCTCTCCACTATCCTGAGATGATGCTGTTGTTATTGACGTAGTTGATGGTATTTCTTCGAGGCCATGTCGAGATGTAGATGGCTGTGGCTCCGCGATGTCCATGACTGACGGTTGCACTTCTAGTTGCAGATTTTAAGCACATGGTTCGATTCTATTTAAATTCAAGCGACACGTATCACAGATTGATAGAGATGAATCCAAATTAAATTTCCACTCTAGGAACTTATGTTTTTCAATCAAATTTTCGGATAATTTACGAACACCGTTTATAAGAAAACGGCTTGCAACACTCGACCTTCTTGAATTCCATATTCAAATTATACTTGTTCACTCAAAAAGATTTTTTAGTGATGTCTGTTTTCAAAAGGATGGTCATGCTTAAATACAAACGTAGGTACCATTTGGATATTAAGGTATAAATATTGTTTTGGTATTGAAGCTACTCTAACAGAGAAGCTCTTTTTTTTCATGAAAAATACCATGGAAGACATTATAATGTCCCTAAAATAATGAGATGGATAGGTGCATCAATATTAACAACTTAAATAGGATGAAACTACGCCTGATAATGAAAATAAGTGCAACTTAACTTGTGTTGGTTTCTATATTTAAAATAATAGTGTTTTCATTTCCCCTGTAAATTCTAAACGGGTTGTCTGATTGTTCAATCGTCAAAAGACAAATTGAAGGTAAATATATGTGTATCTTGCTAAACTTATCAAGGCTGATGGAGAATCACGATTAACTTATGAAAATGGCATATTTTCTACAAAAAAAATGATTTTTATGAAAGTAAATTTGAAATATCTCGAAAACGGTTATATTTAGGAAGTTTATTGATATGAACACTATCGTTTGAAATGCTTTTTATAATCATATACTGACATCAAACTGAACATTTTGCCGTAAATAATGAAATTTTCAAAAATGCCTCAAAAGTTGCTCTCAGAAAAACTTTTTTATTGAAAGCTTGTCCATCCTAGAGTTGTTTTCAAAACTTTTGCTTTCTATTCAAGTTTTTATAAAAAAAATATAAAAACAATCAAATATACGTTTTTTTTTTTTGTGTTATTTGAATTTTGAGGTTTATTTTTAGTTTTTTTTTTTGTAAAAAACCGAAAAAAAAATTCCGTGTATATTTTTTTTATAAAGCCTTATTAGTTTCCTACAACTCCTTCTTAGTATTTTTTTTCTACAACCAACTGTTTTCGAACTACATTTTTTTTTTAAGTATGTTTGCAAAAACTCATAGGCCCTTTTCAAAAATTACCCTTGAGTCAAAAAGGTCTCCTCTTCTGCGGAAAATACTTGGTCTATCATACTGAAAATATGGGCAAAGTATCATCCAAATCGAAGATGGTCGAGCACGATTTCAGGTTTTTTCAGCTCATTCTGAATGGAATCCCTCAGCTTGAAATTTTGTTTAATACAACAATAATTTACTATGATGTTGGTTTAAACAGAAAAAATAGTTCACCATGATAACATTCTCCTAGTTCTTCAATTCCATTTTTTGTTGATTCAATATTTATACCGATTGTAAAACAACACCATTTAAACTATGGGGATATCAAAACTATAGTTTCAAAACATTCGATGAACTTTATGAAGCTTGCTTTGCATAATGCTCGCAGCCTCTGTAGTAATGTTGACAATTATCGACTCCTGTTCGAACAGTCAGCATTGAATGTTTTGGGTTTAGTTGAAACATGGCTCAAACCTTCTGTCACCTACAAATCCGTTGAATTGCAGGGTTATAGAATTTCCGACCGGAAATGTACAAAACGGAATCGTGGAGGAGCCGTTGCTTTCTACTTGAAGAAAAATATCCGGTTTTCAGTTCTTGCCAAGTCTGAAGCTAATAGTGAAATCGAATACTTATTTGTTAAGTTAACAAAGGCTAACTTAGTGTGTGGAATTGTTTAAAAACCATCCGATGTAAACATGAGCAAAATGAAAACGGTTTTTGAATTCAGCGCAGAAACACTGGCTACTGAGTCCAATGTTGTGTTAATGGGTGATTTTAACTTAAATATTTTAGATGTAAATTCTTCCAAATGTCGTGAAAATAGTGAATCCGTCAGCACACGCCATCTACCCGGAAGCATCCTGTCTCTTATTGATTTTATTGCAGGAAATTGTACATCCAATGTGCATAATACCTACCAGTCTTCTGTTGGCAGTATTAGCGACCACGATTTAATATGTATTGACTATAAATTCAAAAACACTCTATCTCTCTCTCTCTCTCTCTCTCTCTATCTCTCTCTCTCTTTATCTCTCACACACACAAACGCAAGCGATGATGATGAATTTTGATATAATTAAAGCGATTGAATTCCAAGATACAATACAACACCAGTAATACGTCTCACTCAAAATTTATTCTTGGTTTGCTTTCGACGTCCACATGAAGTGAAACAAAAACATGTTTTCTGATGTGAAAAAAGTTGTGCCACCAACGATGGCTGACCCCATTGTTTACGTACGGTGGAGACATCTACAATTTGCAAGTGGGTACGTGAAACTAAGGTTTTCTGTCTAGATGCTCGGGGGGTGAAAAACTCAGAAACTACACCCGAAACTTATTTCCATTGCGATTACAATAACATTAACTAAATACGATTCCTTTATACGGGATTTAAAAGAATTAAATATGGCTGCTATCTATTCTTATTGTGATGTAAATGACTAATTCAATTACCTGAATAGTGCACTATTGTCACACATAAACCGTTATGCGCCTTTAACCAGAAAACTGGTAAGAGACCCTTCAACTCCATGGCTTAACGAACATGTCCACAGGATCGTTCAGAAGCATATGTTGTTGGAAACGCGATAAAAATAATGCTAAAAAATGGCACAATTTTGTTAAGTTACGCAACATAACTAACCGTACGGTTAAAAACACTAAACGTGAATACTTTGCTTCCCAATTTATTGCATTTCTTCCTGCTAAAAAACTTTGGAATAATATTAAGCGACTCGGGTTAAAAGGTTCAAATATGAATGTTGGTGGTGGTGAGGTCACTGCTGATTCATGGAATTATTATTTTGTTTCACGTTTTGACCCATCATCGTTTATTGAAACTGAGCAAGTTGATGAACTTTCTGCTAATTTTTTATTCAGAGTTATTACTAGTAACGATATTTTGGAAGAGTTTGCGTCTGCTTCATGAGATTCTGTGGGTACTGATCTCATTCCTCTAAATATTTTGAAAGTGTTTTTACGTGTCACTCTACCTTACATCTCAGACTTATTTATTTTTTTCAGAATTTCCATGTTCATGGAAAGTGGCTAAGATTGTTCCTATTGGTAAGATTGACAATCCAGCTACAGAAAAGGATTAGCGACCTATTAGCATACTTTGTGCTCTTTTATAAATTTTTTGAATCAATTCTATCCAAACAACTAAACGAATATCTTAGTAATCATAATGTGCTATGTTCTTTACCATCTGGTTATCGTAAGAACTGCAGTACGTTTACAGCTCTTATAAAAATTGAAGACGACTTAAGAAATGCTCTTGAAAAAAAATGTTAACCGTGATGGCACTCTTAAATTTCAGCAAAGCTTTTGATTAAATTGTCACTCAGTGAATTTAATCGAATCATATTTGGCTGGCCGATCACAGTATGTTGAATTTAGTAACATGCAATCCAATTACGTGCATGTTCTGAGTGGAGTTCCTCAGGGATCCATCCTGGGACTTCTACTTTTTTCTATCTTCATCAATGATATGCCCAACGTTTTATTAAATTGTAAATTTTACTTATATGCAGATGACTGTCAGCCATACATCTCTGGCAAATTGAATAATATTTCTGAAACTATATCATTATTTAAAAGTGATCTAGAAAATAACTTAAAATGGTGTGAAGCTAATGGTCTTATTTTGAACAGGGCAAAAACACAAACTAGTTCTTACTTTCAGTATTTATTTCAGTATTTAATTTCAGTATTTACTTTCAGCGTTTGCTTTCAGTATTTTCTTTCAGTATTTACTTTGTGTATTAACTTTCAGTATTTTTTTCAGTATTTTCTCTCAGTATTTACTTTTAGTATTTACTTTCAGTTTTTACTTTCAGTATTTACTTTTAGTATTTGCTTTCAGCATTTACTTTCAGTATTTATTTTCAGTATTTACTTACAGTATTTACTGTCAGTATTTACTTTCAGTATTTTTTTTCAGTGTTTGCTTTCAGTATTTACTTTCAGTATTTACTTTCTGTATTTTTTTTCAGTATTTACTCTCAGTAATTACTTTCAGTATTTACTTTTAGTATTTGCTTTCAGTATTTACTTTCAGTATTTATTTTCAGTATTTACTTACAGTATTTATTGTAAGTATTTACTTTCAGTATTTACTTTCAGTATTTACTTTCAGTATTTACTTTCAGTTTTTATTTTCAGTATTTACTTTCAGTATTTACTTTCAGTATTTACTTTCAGTATTTACTTTCAGCATTTAATTCAAGTATTTACTTTATGTATTTACTTTCAGAATTTACTTTCAGTATTTATTTTCAATAATCAATTTTAGAATTTAATTTCAGTATTTGCTTTTAGTATTTCAGTATTCCCTTTCAGTATTGCAGTATATTATTAATTTTCAGTATTTGCTTTCATTATTTACTTTCAGTATTTACTTTCAGTATTTACTTTCAGTATTTAATTTCAGTATTTACTTTCAGTATTTACTTTCAGTATTTACTTTCAGTATTTACTTTCAGTATTTACTTTCAGTATTTACTTTCAGTATTTACTTTCAGTATTTACTTTCAGTATTTACTTTCAGTATTTACTTTCAGTATTTACTTTCAGTATTTACTTTCAGTATTTACTTTCAGTATTTACTTTCAGTATTTACTTTCAGTATTTACTTTCAGTATTTACTTTCAGTATTTACTTTCAGTAGTTACTTTCAGTATTTACTTTCAGTATTTACTTTCAGTATTTACTTTCAGTATTTACTTTCAGTATTTACTTTCAGTATTTACTTTCAGTATTCACTTTCAGTATTTACTTTCAGTATTTACTTTCAGTATTTACTTTCAGTATTTACTTTCAGTATTTACTTTCAGTATTTACTTTCAGTATTTACTTTCAGTATTTACTTTCAGTATTTACTTTCGGTATTTACTTTCAGTATTTACTTTCAACATTTACTTTCAACATTTAATTCCAGTATTTACTTTCAGTATTTACTTTCAGTATTTGCCTTCAGTATTTACTTTCAGCATATACTATCAGTATTTACCTTCAGTATTTACTTCCAGTATTTACTTTCAGTATTTACTTTAAGTATTAACCTTCAGTATTTATTTTCAGCATTTACTTTCAGTATTTGCTTTCAGTATTAATAGGGTGTCCCAGAATGTTTAAGCATGACTTTGAAACACCCCTGCTTGTTTCAGATGACGCTTAAACAGTTGATTATCACTCTGAATGATTGTTTACATTTCGATCAACAGTTTCGTGTATCGCAAGTGTCGGTTCTTTGTATTTGCATGACAATGCGAAGCATTTCTCTGGAAAAACGGAAACAGATCGTGCACAAATGGTGTACTATCCACAACATTTTTCTGAGTCAATTAGCGAAATTGGCAGGTGTAAGCATCGGAGCCGTTCGAAACGCTCATGCAACTTTCCAGGACGAACAAAAATCTGGACGTAAACCGAACCCTGTTGACCGGAATCTGGACCGGAAAATCGTGCAAGCTTTCACTTGCAAGAAAAGTGCTTCGGTTCGAGACGTGGCTAAAAAAGTGGAATCCTCGAAAAGTAACGTCCAGCGGGCCAAGGCAATAATGGGTCTAAAGACGTATAATAAGCCAAAGCGGAGTGAAAAACAAGCCGCATCCGTCTCCTCATCAAAAAACTCCCAGAGAGTACCTTGTCTTTCCTGGTAAAATTATTTAACAGATGTTTCCATTTGGCATACTTTCCTGATAAATGGAAAAATGCAAAAGTTGTTCCAATTTTGAAGCCGGATAAAAATCCAGCTGAAGCTTCTAGCTACCGTCCAATAAGTTTGCTTTCTTCAATAAGTAAACTTTTTGAAAAAATAATTTTGAATAGAATGATGCTTCACATCAATACGAACTCAATTTTTGCAGATGAGCAGTTTGGATTTCGCCATGGGCATTCAACTACTCATCAACTCTTGAGAGTTACCAATTTAATTCGTTCAAACAAATCTGAAGGCCACTCAACTGGAGTTGCTCTTCTAGACATAGAAAAAGCATTCGACAGTGTTTGGCATGAAGGTTTGATTGCTAAATTGAAAAAGTTTAATTTTCCACTTTACATTATGAAATTAGTTCAAAATTATTTAACTGACAGAACTCTGCAGGTAAATTATCAAAATTCCAAATCTAATCGACTACCTGTTAGAGCAGGAGTTCCTCAGGGTAGCATTCTTGGGCCTATATTGTATAACATTTTCACTTCGGACCTCCCTGATTTGCCTCAGGGTTGCCACAAATCTTTGTTCGCTGATGACACAGGCATTTCCGCTAAAGGAAGAAGTCTTCGTGTTATTTGCAGCAGACTTCAGAAAAGTTTAGATATTTTCTCTTCTTATTTACAAAAATGGAAGATTTCTCCCAACGCTTCCAAAACTCAACTTATAATATTTCCACATAAGCCCAGGGCTTCCTTTTTGAAACCTAGTAGTAGTCACATAGTCACTATGAACGGAGTTCCAATTTCCTGGTCAACCCAAGTGAAATATCTTGGATTAATACTTGACCATAAATTAACTTTTAAAGATCACATTGAGGGCATTCAAGCCAAATGTAACAAATATATAAAATGTTTGTATCCTCTTATAAACAGGAAATCCAAACTTTGCCTGACGAATAAACTTCTAATATTTAAACAAGTTTTTAGACCGGCCATGCTTTACGCTGTGCCAATATGGTCTAGTTGTTGCACTACCAGGAAAAAAGCACTTCAAAGGATTCAGAACAAAATTCTGAAGATGATTTTGAAGTTGCCTCCCTGGTACAGTACTACCGAAGTACATAGAATTTCGAATGTTGAGACTTTAGCACAAATGTCCAACAAAATAATTAATAATTTCCGGCAAAAATCGTTACAATCCTCAATTGCAACGATTCATTCCCTTTATACTTAGATAAGATTTAGTTTTAGTTATTTAGTTTTAAGCTATCAATTGTTATACTGACATGCAGGTTTAAAAAACCTGTTTAAAATACTGAATTGCCAAGACAGGAACAATGTAAAAACACTTAGATATATATCATAACAATTAAGGCTGGTAAGTTACTGTAGTAACTGGAGCACCTAGGTTAAAAATGAAATGTAATTTATTTTGAATTTGGAACAAATAAAGAGTTAAAAAAAAAAAAAAAAAAAAAAAAAAAAAAAAAAAAAAGCCGCATCCGTCAAACCGAGGGCTTGGAAGGGTCTCAGGACAAATGGCCAAATGACGAATAACTGAATGACAAATGGCCGAATGGACGTATTTCCGAATGGATGAATGGCTGAATGGATGAATTTAAATTTATCAGAACGATTGATCAAGATACATCAACCCGAACAATGCCATTCATCCATTCGTCCAGTCTCGTCAATTCGGCCATTTGTCCATTCGGCCAATCATCCTTTCGGCCATTCATCCAATCATCCTTTCGGCCATTTGTCAATCGGCCATTCATCATTCGGCCATTAGTCATAAAGGGTGATACGGTCAAAATTTGGTCAATATCAACTTGACGTATTTCTTTCAATTTTGCATTTAAAAAACCTGAACACCCCTCATTTTGAAGGTGTGTGTGTGTGTAGAATGTTGCTCCTATTTTGATTTTGGAATTCACTCTTCAGTTGTCAAAATGCCGTCCAAGCAAGAAGAGCAGCGTATCAAAATTTTGCTCGCGCATCGCGAAAATCCGAGCTACTCGCACGCAAAGTTGGCAAAATCGCTAAAAGTTGCCAAATCAACCGTTACAAATGTAATTAAAGTGTTTGGGGAACGTTTGTTGACAGCCAGGAAGTCTGGATCGGGGGGAAATCGAAAACCGGAAGCCGCTGAGACGACAAAGAGAGTTGCCGGTAGTTTCAAGCGAAACCCTAACCTCTCTCTCCGAGATGCCGCAAATAAGCTGGGTGTATCGTCTACAACCGTGCATCGAGCCAAAAAACGAGCCGGACTATCGACTTACAAGAAGGTAGTGACTCCAAATCGCGATGATAAACAAAATACGACGGCCAAAGCGCGATCCCGGAGGCTGTACACGACGATGCTGACGAAGTTTGACTGCGTGGTAATGGACGACGAAACCTACGTCAAAGCCGACTACAAGCAGCTTCCGGGACAGGAGTTTTATACGGCAAAAGGAAGGGGAAAGGTAGCAGATGTTTTCAAGCACATGAAACTGTCAAAGTTCGCAAAGAAATATCTGGTTTGGCAAGCCATCTGTACCTGTGGCTTGAAAAGCAGCATTTTCATAGCTTCGTCTGCTGCCTTTCCTGAAGAAACACGGTTGTTCCGTACTGTTTTGGCCGGATTTGGCATCTTGCCATTACGGTAAAAAGGCCATGGAGTGGTACGCCGCCAACAACGTGCAGGTGGTTCCCAAGGACAAGAACCCTCCCAACACGCCAGAGCTCCGCCCAATTGAGAAATACTGGGCTATTGTCAAGCGGAACCTAAAGAAGACCAAAAAAACTGCTAAGGGCGAGCAGCAGTTCAAGGCAAACTGGCTTTCTGCGGCGAAGAAGGTGGACAAGGTGGCTGTACAAAATCTGATGGTAGGGGTCAAGCGTAAGGCCCGGCAATTCGGATTTGGAAAAGCGGAAGCCTAACTGAATATTTTTCCTGAATTTTATACTAATTGAACTTGAAAAAGAAATTTAATTTGATTTTTTAAATAAATGATTTCACCGATTTACACGCGTTTTCCCTTGACCAAATTTTGACCGTATCACCCTTATACAAAAAACAACATCATTGTCTGTGCTTAAAACTTAAACATTACACTGCTATTCACGGTTACCTGTGCCCGAAAATATCGAGGTGAAACTACGGCGAAGCGTCTGACGTGGTACGTGAAAATCGAACACTGAGGCAACTCTGTTGAAAACTCGCTGCAGTCCGTTTATTGCTCCATTCATTCCGTAGTTCGTGCGACGAAAGGGAAGTCTCAGCATAAGACTGTTTCTTAGTGCACGTGGTCGTACATTCAAATCGATTTTTTCGAGGATAGTAGGACAATCGATTCTCCCTTGCAATGTATCGGCAACAAGTAAAGCCCTTGCAGCGTCTCTTCGGGTCGAAAGAGTTTCCAAACCAATCAGCTGACATCGGCTTTCATAGCTAGGCAAACGGAAAGGATCTCTCCAAGGCAATCGCCGAAGGGCGAAGCGTAAGAATCGGTGCTGGACTGATTCGACTCTTTCAACACCATTGTTGTAGCTTGGATTCCAAACTGCTGAGCAATATTCAAGGACAGATCGGACCAGTGAGGAGTACATTGACTTCAGGCAATAAATATCAGTAAAGTTTTTGGTTATTCTAAAGATAAAGCCTAGTGTTCTGGAAGCTTTATCAACGACATACGAAATATGCTGCTTATATGTGAGTTGCGAATCCAAAATGACTCCCAAATCCTTCACGTGGCTCACTCGTTCAATTGCTGAACCCAATAGGTTGTAGTTGAAGATGATTGGTTCTTTTATCCGAGAAAAGGAGATTACTGAGCATTTCGCCGGGTTAACTTCCATTCGGTTCAAGGTGCACCAGTCAGCAAAAGCATGAAGCTGGCGTTGAAGAAAGTGACAGTCGGCAATGGAACGAATCCGAAGGTAGATTTTTAGATCGTCAGCATACGATAGTCGAGGTCCGTCAAGCACATAATTCACATCGTTGCAGTAGAGCAGGAAGATCAAAGGTCCAAGGTGGCTACCCTGGGGTATCCCCGATGTAGCAGGATAAGTATCAGATCGGTAATCGCCTATGGCAACCATCAGTTGGCGACCGTTCACATATGTACGATCGAAACCATTGTAATAGGTTACCATTGATCCCAAGTCTGTCTAGTTTAGCAATAGCAATAGCATGGTTTAGCTTATCGAACGCTGCTGACAGATCGGTATAAATCATATCCGTTTGAGCTCGGTCAACCATGCTATCAGTTACATAAGATGTGAGGCATAGCAGATTGGTGGTGGTGGAACGACCTGACATGAAGCCATGCTGATGATCACTCAAAACATGCTTGCAGTGAGAAAGTAGCGGTTCCATTATGACTAGATCAAAAAGCTTCGATACGGTGCTCAGTGAGGTAATTCCACGATAGTTGTTGACATCTCGTTTGTTTCCTTTTTTGTGAACAGGAAACATGTGAGCAAACTTCCAGCAAGAAGGAACAAAATGTGTGAAAACGTTCTTGCGGTGACCTCAACATCGTGATGATCGAGGATGTTTTCCCAGTCCAAGCTGGAGAGCAAGTCTGAGATGCTGCGGTAATCTGCTTTTCGAAAATCGTAGGAAACAGCAACGGGCGTTTCGTCGAAATCGTGAAGTAACTTGCTCTCCACAGTCACAATAAAAGGAAGGTGATGTGGAGTTGGTTTCACTAGTGGAGCGGGTGCACAGGAGATGAATGGAGCGACATCCTGAGAACTGACGAAACAAGGGTCCAAGCTGCGGTTGTTCTCGGTGACTACATGATTGATTTGCGATAACGTAGACGTACTGTAGCTATCAAGAAGCATAGTGGCTCCACAATGGAACACTGATCGTTCTGGATCCGGATACAGAAAACCGCTATGGGATGGTTGCCACGAGATACCAGGTAAATTGTAGTCTCCCAAGACAATAACCTCGTCAATAGCAGTTGCGCTTTCCAAGACAGCTTGAATTGAACGACAATGGGCGTCGATGAAATCTATATCTCGAGCTCGGTTTGGAGGTATGTAGATCACACATACAAACAACGTGCGATCCGCTAGGTCCACAGCTGCCCAGACCTGTTCTACGTTGTTCCACAGATCATTTTCGATTGCTCTGGCTTTCAATTCAGAACCGACAGCCAAGAGGACACCACCTCCCGTTGATTTTCGGCTGTTGCGGGGGTTACGATCACAACGGAAAACCTCGTATTCAGATCCAAACACTTGATTGGAGATCGTGCGGGAGTCGAGCCAAGTCTCTGTGATAGCAATAATGTTAAAGCATCGGTCAGATACGGATATACGATAGTCTTCAACGTTCGAGTTCATCCCGCCTACGTTCTGATAGTAAATAGTGACGTCCTGGTTAGTACTAGCAACACGTTGAGGATCTGTGTACACGTCGCCTGAGAGGGAACATTTGGGCATCCTAATTTCACTTCTGATAACAGCATTAGGGCAGCTTCGATGATCAAAGGCAGCAGAAGGTGGGGCTGCATCGGAGAATCCAGTGGTGCAACCCGCACTTCGAGTGTTAGAGAGTACCGATACAGTGCTGAAATTCGGAATGGCGTCAGGCGGTGAATGTTCAGAGTTATCATTGTACTTGCCTGGCATAGCAGGCTGGAAGACCTCCGAACCCCTACTAACAACAGGACCAGGACGACTGTGAAGAACGCTGGCTGGTACTGGCAGGACCGTGTTAGAGGGACTAGGGGCTTCCAAAATGCTATTTTCAGTGCGTCCTGGTTCCAACGGTTGATGTATGAAAGGATGTGCAATTTCCTGTGTACGGGAAATTTTTTTACGCGATGAAATACTAGGTCGAATCGAGTAGGGTAGGATGGTGCAAAACGCACCGTTTAAGCAAAATCGTCAATGGCTGGCGAATGGAAGCTAAAATCAAGAAGAAAGTAATGGCGTTTGGTTCATTACCATGTTTTCTACAAAGATCAAGTGATTTAGAACTACAAAAGGATGATTTTCCATGACTTTCTAGGTATTTTTTAAATTGCTTCCAAAATGATATCGGGGCAAAACGCCTGATTCATGATGCAATATGCACCACAACATTGGGACAAGACGCACGACAACAATGGCCAAAACGAACCACAACATTGGGGTAAAATGCACCCCATGGTAAACAAACCATAACCCCTGCAAGTAGATAATGCAAAGGGATGCGGTATTTCAAATGTTTATTTCTTTATGTTACATCAGAAATTAGGTCTCAAAATCTCAATAGAATGTTAAACTGTGATTCATCAAGTAAGATATCTAAAAAATATACGAAACGTAATTTTTTTATTTTTTTTTTTTGTGATACATGATGATAAAAGCACAAAAAATATACTCAAGTATAGTAAAAAATACGAATAAATTCAAATAGATTTTATACGAGTTAAAAAAAATAACATACCTCCATTTTTTTCATATTATTGAGAATAACATACGCCCTTTCAAATGCTGCAAAAAAACTTTTTTTTTTGTTTGCCAAAACCAGAGATATTAACATTTGAAAAGTGCATATTTTGAATATAAAACGTCAATAACTCTTGATCGGCGAAAGATATTGACAATCTTTGTGCAGCAAAAAATTGCGCCTTCTTAAGATCTAAAAGTTATCTCAAGACATCTTTGCTGAGAAATTCGAAAAAAGAAAACTATAAAGCAAAATAACTGTTTTTTTAAGAGCCACCCTAACTCTATTTAAGAAAATAGCTCTAAATCGGCCAATTTAAGAGATACAAAAAAGTTATTTTCAACAAAGTTGCTTGAAATTAGCTCAGCTATAACTTTGTCGAAAAATGTATACCTTAGTTTATTCAAACAAAAAAGTTAGATTTTTATTTTAATGATAATAGGAACCACCCTAGAATTCATTGTCATAAAAATGAGGACCTAACTATAAGAAACAACTTTGTAGAAGAGACTTTCAGTCTAAAGTTTCGATTTCAGGCTCAAAACATATCATTCCACCTAAATCTGCATTCTGGACCACTGTGCATCGGTAGTGTAATAGAAGCATATACACTAAAAATCATTAGTAGATTACTTGTGCTATTATTCTTGTATTGTATAACTAAATAAAATAACGTCAACAACAGTAGAATATTTTTCAAATACAATGTTCGTTCTACCGAAATTTAATGGTATTTTGTTCTAATTTTTTACCTACGAAATAAAAGAGATGAACTAGTCTATGGCTAAAAATCTCTATAATAAAGAAAAAAAAAAAAAAAAAACCTACGAAATAATACGGACCATGGTAGTCTTGTTTTCAGTGTATGAAAAGATTCCGCAGCTCTTGTACCTTTTACTATTTACGAGCTGTCAAGGTAGATTTAAACACGTATGAATTGTACGTGGTACCATACTATTTTTACCAGTGTACCTTGTTTCGTTGTTAACTTTCCTGTCTTACATTGTACGTACCGTAATGAACTACCTGTTGCCTGCTATCAACAGTGTGTTTCATCATTTCAACTGTCATCATCCCATTGAATCCGAGTACAGCATTTCGTGGCATCAGTATTTAAAATGACGGTCAGCGATAAGCCAATCACGTCGAATTGAATAAGCTACTGTTATGCATTATAATGTACGCTCATGAACAAATGAATATTGATTTATTCGCACACTCAACGAACCTATTCGAAATTTTTTCCATGTATATTTAAACTATTATTTACTCTATTGTATTTACTGTATGGTATTTTATGGCATCTAACGATACTCTACAACATAAATTCTCGACGAAAATGCTGCATCGATCGGGAACCATTTCAGCCGGTTCAACCAACTTTCTCCACTCTTGATTGCAGTGTTTTGCTTGAATCACGAAATTTCAACCTTACATCCGTTGTAATCAAATAAGATGACCTATGGACAAACGTCGAATTCTGCAACAGAATTCGATTTCGGTACCTTTCCGCGATAAGGAGTCTCTTTAAAAGAAGCATCCCGACTGATCGATTTAAACAGTCGCTGGTGAACAGGTGATCAGTTCGCACCGAATTAATAAGGACATCGGATCTAGGCGTAGTGTAGTTTTAGTGTAATGAAGCTGTGGATAGCTCGTAAGTGGTCTTGGATACAGTGAGCCGGATGAAATATTTCAATATTACTTATTCTCTCAATTTAGTTCTGGCCCTTGTGGCCATAGTGCATTCCGTACCGGTGAAAAACTTCTTCTATGGAGCCGGTACCGAAGAGTATGTCTATCGCTATCTGCTCAATGTGAGGACCGGTGTGCTGGAAACTGAAAAAGGCTCCATGTACGAAGTCATGGCTGATGTTCATATTCGACCAGGTAAATTTCCTACAAACTGGGCCATACTCTGAACGTAGTGAGTTATGATTTTTGTATTAACAGATTCATCTGGAAATGGCACTTTTGTGTACCTTGTTGACCCGATGGTGTACGTTTACACTGGACCGCTGGTCATGAAGGGGTTAGTTCATGGCATGGAACCAGTCGAACAAATCTACGTGCCTATTGCAAAGCAAGCGGAACTAATCAAGCTACCGTTCTATGTTACGTACGATAAGTACGGAATGGTTCACGAGGTATTTACCGTTCCAGAAGATACCCAATGGAGTATAAATATCAAAAAGGGAATCGCGTCCGCCCTGCAACTTCCTGTTGACAAGATACCGGTAAAAAAATTCGTCAAGCCCGTTGTATTTTCTGTCGTTGAAGAAAGTGTCTACGGAACGGTGAATGTGACTTACGATGTTGAGATGGTTCATGATGAAATTGTGGTTACCAAGACTCCCGATTACACCACCTTCGAACACATGCCGTATGATGTCTACAGCAATGTAGAGGTCGAGAAAGTGTACAAACACTACGCTGTCTGGAATGCGACTTATCCGGAAGTCAAGTACGTGATAGTTAACGACAAAGATGGAGTCAAGGCGAAGGAAGTACATACTGACAGCATTAAAACCGTCCAGCCGTCCGTTTCCGATGGACAGATGCAATATGTCGCCACAAAACAGAGTTTTTTGTTAATTAAAACCGTTGTACCTTCAACGCCTTTGGAGTTTTCCAAATTCGTGGTAAGTCAAAATACGCATCCTTTGAACTTCTTCCGATAATAATTTACTCGTTTCCACAGACTTACAATCCACTCTATTACGTTCCGTCCAAGCAAACCTTCGAAACCTACTTCCCGTGCTTATCGATAGTACCTCACGTAATCGACATGACCGTAGTTGGCCCAAAGGCGCAAGCCATGCTTTTCGAAGCCGTCGAATATCTACACGTAAGACCTGCCTAAGATGCTGTGTCCTCATCATACATCCCAACAAATTCTTCTTTTTCAGGAAAACCCTATCACGAACGTCGAAACCGACACAAAGCACGGTTTGACAATCACCCGCATCGTTGAACTCTTCAAGCCATTTACCGTGGAAAACTTTGAACAATTCTACACCATGATCACCAAGACCACCACCCCGAAGGATGTTGTTGCCGTCGATGTATTCTACAAAATCTTGCCCCTCGTTGGCACCAAGAACTCGGTGATCTTCATCAAGAATCTTGTAAAAAGCCACAAAGTTAAGGACTTTGTCTCCACTACTATGCTCTTCTCGCTGGGATTGAACGTACGGGTCCCTACCGTTGAACTGCTGCAGGAGGTCGAAGAGTTCTATCACTTTGAAGATGAAGTGAAACCTGAGGTCGCTCATGCCGCCGTCCTCACATTCGGTTCCCTCGTCTACAAGACCTTCAAGCACGATACACATTCATCCATTTTACAACAATACGTCAAAGTATTCTATAAGAAGTTAAAGGAAGCTAAGACCTTCGAAGAACAGCTGGTGTGGCTCCATGGCCTGAAGAACATTGAAGTAGGAACGATTTTCGAACTGATTGCCCCCATTGTTAAGGGCGAACAAGTTCTGGATCTGCCATATGACCGTCACCTTAGACTTCATGCTATCTACGCACTGGAAAAGATTCTCCACTACGACTACGATTTGCTTTTCGAGGTAGTCTACCCCGTATTCGTTGATGAAACCCTATTCACCGAACTTCGAGTCGCTGCTCTGAAGGTTCTGCTGTCTACAGAAGAGGTCAAATACTTTGCCAAGATTGCAACCGTAATGCGAACGGAAAAGAATCCTCAAGTCTACTCATTCTTTGTTACCACTGTGGAGCACATGGCAGAATCTTGCGTCCACACTGATACTGACTTCCGGCAATACGTTAAGCAGATGGTCAAGATCTTCAAACATGTCGATCCGTCCGTTGAAACTAAAGCTTTCTACTACGATTACGTTGACAAGAAGCATTTCTTCGGTGCTTCGATCTATGGCAACCTGGTGGCTGATGATAAGCATAACAAGGTCAACCAGTTCTTCATCAACTTCAGCCCTTACGTGATGGATCGCCACGTTGATCTCTACTCCGTGTTTGTCAAATTTGAAGGAGTTCAGAACCCCCTAACCATGCTGTTGCCCAAACTGTACAACATCGAACCCAAAACGGTAAAGGAACCAATTATCAAGAACCACGAAAAGGAACCAGTGCATGTAGAGTTCACTTTGATGGCCAATGGAAAGGTTGTCTACACTAAATTCTTCGACGAAGAAACAATCAAACATTTCTACAGCTACACCTACCTGAGCATCCTTACGACGATGAAATACCAATTCACTACCGTACTGAACCTTGCCGACGTGGAAGTGTTCTCACCAACTATGGACGGAATTCAAACTAAATCAGATGTTGAATTGCCTCTGGTGTCGCAGTTCAAATACGATGTCGTGGTACCAACCACCAAGAGTGCTAACGAAATGACTTTCTCGGTTCACAGCTACTTCCGCATTTGGATGCACGGTTTCTACGGAATCTCAGTCTATAATCCATTTGCCTTGACTTGGCAGGGAACTCGTCGAGTGCATGCATTTGATTTCAGTGTGCCATTCAACTTCGACGTAGTCTTCAACTTCCAGCAGAACTCATTCAAGATCATCTGGACCAAGAGCACCAACGAAGTTCAAAATGTTGTCGGATTCAAGACTCACGTCAAGACCCAGGTCTACGCCAAGTCAGACACTGAAGTGGATTTCATGAAGGGTACCTGCCCAGAGTGCAAACACTTCCTGACAACGGTCGTTGCTCCGATTTACAAGAAGAAGGATGTTGTCCTGCATGAAATCCACTCTAAGTACACCGGACTTCACTTCTACCTGTCCGTTTATGACGTTGAGGTACTGCCTCACGTCAAGCACTTCAAATCCCTTTCGGATGTGTTCGTGAGTGATGTGTTCTACGAAATTCCCGAAATGTCATTCTTCAAGTTCATGATGACCTACTATACCTGGTTCTACACCCACTTCTTCCCACCGCAATACTCGACCTACGGAGTTGTTGGCTACATAAATCCATGCAAAGTGTATCCTTTCAATAAGTTGGAGTTGTCCTTTAAGGTCAACACCGAAGACGTTCCACATGAATTCTGGACTACTCCAAACTACCATCAGTATGTGAAAATGTCAGCTGTGTTCAAGGATGATCACGATGTCGAAGTTAACCACTGGGATATGAATGTTCACTTTACGCATGAGTATGGACTGTACTTCAAGAAGTTCAATGTGCAAGTTACTCGTAAGACTCCTGGAGAGAAAAATATGAACGTCTGCTTTGATTACGTTAAGGATGTTGAAACTGAACTAGTTAAGGGTAAGATGACCTACTACCATGGTTATTCGTACGATCACAAATGCATCAAGGACGACATGGTGGTCTCGGTTGACTGGACGGGAACCTACTCGGAATCGCAGAAGAACTTCACTAAAAGCCCAGTTTACTCGTACAAAGAATGCGTAAAACATTACGGAGTGTTAAAAACACCAACTGTTCAAATCGAGCCAATTCCAATGACCTATGAGTGCGCTGAAGCACATACCACTGTTCGGAAGTACGTGTACAACGTAGACTACCAGCATGTGCTGCCAGTTTACCTGGACGTATTCAAACCAGTCTGGTTCTGGGTGCAGCAGGTGTTCCCTGTGTATTACGATGTTGATGCCCATCACCATGTTCCAGATGGTGGCTTTGTTGTCGACGTAGAATACCCATTGTGGTGGGTTGAGCACCCCACGGTCGATGTAACCGTCACTACACCAGCGGAAAGCTTCGTATTTGAATATGTCCCGTACTACGAGTGGTTCTGGATGTTCCAACCGGACAGTGTCATTTTCACCAAGTATGGCTTAGCAAGACTTCACCGGAAATTTTCCATTGATCAACTCTATTTTTTTGATCTAGGTACTTTGACATCATGAAAACCACCGGATACACCACCGAATGCGTCATCAACCCTATGTTCAACTACACTGGCTATCACTACGATGTCAGCAAGATGCCGATCATCAACGAATGGACTCTGTATGCTGCCGATCATCCCACGACCTACAGTTGGGCTGTCTACGTACAGAAATCGGAGAAGAGCTCTGTTGTAAGTGTATAAGTTTGAAATGTCAATGGCAATTTTAAAACGTTTACTGATTTCCAGGCCCTGAAATTCGTTCTGAACGGTCACGTCGTTGTGGTCCAACCTGTGATTGACAAGAAGTTTGAGAAAACCGGAGTCATGAAGTACACTTTCACCGTTGACAGCGACATCATGGAGGTCATGAAACACGGAATTGTCCCCGGAGTGTATCCATTCAAGTACTTCCAGGTTGACAACACGGTCGTATTTGTGGTTCCGAACGTGTCGTTGTACGTTGTTTACGATGGACACCAGGTAATCGTTGAAACCATCAAGAGCGATAAGGTACAGTACTACGGTCAGTGCTATGTCTAATATGAGTTGATAACAGAATCTCGTTGTATAATAAATTAATAAAAAAAATCTAAATATCAAACTGAAGTAGATATTGGTTTTATTTTTAAACTTGGAAATAGTTCAGTTCTCGTGCTTTGGTCAAAAATGCTACCAATGAGTCCAGTACTTCCTCGGAGTTTGGAACGATCTGGTCAGCAGGAAGAATAAATCCATAGTTGCCTTTGTCCCGGAATTCGTACGATGCAGCAATCGGTACATCGTGCTCCCCCAGTGCCCAGTCTCGCGTTGAACCGGATGCAACATCTGCTCAAAAAAATGCATCACGAACTAAATCAGAAGAGGAAGGTCATCTCAATACATACACAGAACATCTGCCGTGTTGCCAACGACATACTCCGTGCCATAGCGCATCGACAACGCCTCAGCAGCGGATTCAGCCATCTGCATCCAGTCATTGAAACGGTCTACCTTGTTGGCATTCTGATAACCGAACGGTAGCAAGATAAGCTGACTGTAGGAGTGGAACGAAAGATAGAAATGGATTTGGTCCTTGTACTTGATGAAGTAATCCATGATGTTCTTCGTTTCTATCTCGGAAGCTGGTTCAGGTCCGGCGTATGTCTCCGTACAAGGGTTAATAGATGATCCACCATCTAACAAAACGTATGTGCGAGTTGAATCGATGAACGTAGAGATCTAAGTTGTCTCCAAACTTACCCATCCAATGATGCGGGAAGTTACGGTTCATATCAACTCCGTAACACAACACACTGTGCGGGTAGCGGGTCTTTCTCCACATTCGGTTCGTCTCCTTTGTGTAATTCAGTCCATCAGGATTGACCACGGGTAGAATGTACCAATCGTAGTTCCGAGCGATTTGTTGTACCGCTGAATCCGTCGATGTCAGCAGCTCATTCAAAATCCACGTTGCCGTTGCCGAAGTAATCCACTCACGAGCGTGAATGTTTGATTCTAGGAATATTCCAGGATTTCCCGTTTTATGGGACAGTTTCACAGCCCTCACCTCGCGGTCTTCGTACGAGTGTCCAACTAGTTCTACCGATAGAACATTGCCGTACTGTTCAACCAGACCATCGATCCATTCGTACATTTCGTCCAACGTGTGATAATCTTCCCAGCCAAAACCGGCACGCTTTCGCCGTGCTGGTCGCTCTGTATCGATTAATCTGTGGAGAAATTTTTCAATTCGATCTACTTGTTAGCTGTTTGATGGTACTCACTGTTGAACATTGCTTATTTTCAGTGAAGTTTCCATCAACATCCGTGAGCATAGGCCTTCGAAATCATCCACCTTGTGCGGTGGCACCATTACACTCACCTTCATACCCGTTTGCACCGGAGATTCCCAGAAGGTGTACTGAAATTGCATTCATATTAGATTTGTATTTCTGAACAAAATATTCATCTGCAATATACTCCATCAGGGAATTGCTCCAAATGTTGCAAAACTTCCAGTTGGTCTACGTTTCCAATGGACACATCGTAGACTCTATAGTTTTCGAAGCGAATGCGTTCACCTGATGCCAGGGCCAGAGTGACCGCCAGTATAAACCACAGTGCTTTCATGGCGAAATCCTTTCCAATACTGAGTTTGAAAAATTCCATACAATATAAATTTATTCCTCCAAATTGGCCATATGAACGATGATAAGTTAGCCGTAGACTATTTGAGGGGGAGAGATAGATAGTCTATCAGGGTTGTAATCTTACCAAAGACAGCACTGGACAGTGCATTATCAGTCACTGACTAACGTAAACAGTCTATCGCAGGGGTTTTCAATCATTTTGGAATAAGGCCCTATTGGGTTGAGTTCAGATATTAGATGAAATCAAAATGAACTCAATTATACTAAGTAAATAAATCGCAGATTAATCCGCTTTTTGGATTCAGAGATATAACTAAAATCTTATATTTCAGCATAACTTTCAAGTAGTAAATTTTAGTAATCTAACATCTCCAATATTGGTAGAAATCTATTCATATCACTTCAATCAACATCCGTGTATTCGAGTAAAGCTTCGCGAAGTTTTACTATTAGCTCCGCCATGCACGATCTACAAACCTCTGGTCTATCAAATACTCAAAATTGGAAATCTCCTAGATTACAGTGAATGTTGGTCAGCTCACCTGGATTAAGTAATCACTCCTCGGACAGTTTGAGACTTTTCAAGTGCCAAATGGATTCTGCCATCGTCACTGCTGTTTTGTTGGCTAACACGTCAAGTGAATGCTGATTATTTGATCAAAAGAATCAGTCAATCAAATGTACATATCATAGAATCATTCGATGCCTATTCAGCAAAGCTTGCAGACCTGGTCTTTGAATGTCGATATGATCAGCTAAATCTTTCAACCATCAGCTAAAGCTGGCGTCTAAAGCTAGACCTCATACAAATTTCTGCGCATTTTATAATTTTGTTTCTATTACAAAACCTGTAAATCTTCGTCCACGGCTAAACATTTAAGAATCGTAGATACCAAATTTGTTTTTTTCTGGAACCTACCCAAGTTACATTTTAAGTTTTATGAAATACTACAAAGCAACTATAAAGCAACATTCATAAAACCCTGGTCAAGGCTATTTTGTCATTAATGAATCCACCAAAACCTCCTTAAGACTATAATATGTCTAGTTGGCCCACCCAGGAGAAGGTTCTGAAGGGTGTATTCTCGAAGCTCTTCAAGATTGATTTGCTGCAAAAGGTTGTATGACGAACGCATTGAGAACCATTTGAAAGCTACAACAAAAGCTATTTGGCAACAAGAAAAACCCTTTCCGAGCCATTTCCCCTAGCCGCATGCTAAATCCACTAGGAAAGCATCAATCAAGATAGAAAAGGATTTATGAATCCGAGCTTATCAAAATAATTAAACTAGAAACTGATGGTATAAAAATCTTGTTGAATATTCAAATTTATTGCAATAGTTCTAATTAAGTGGCCTAGTTTTAAGTGCCTTATTAAATGTTATGTGAAATGTACGTGCAAACATTGAATAAAATAAGTCCGCCCTCGTAAAAACGTAGATTTGACTAATTATTTTACATTGAAAAAAGAAATCTTCAGATCGAGCTTGGCCGAGATTTTTTTAATGATTTTTTTTTAAATTTAAAGCTCATTGCTAAATTTACCAAAATATAGTTATATCCAAGGAAATATATTTTTGATTTACGGTTTAGCGACTTTGCAGTCAATTTAATTGTTTATGAGAAAGTTTGAACATACTGAGAGGTAAGCACATATCATCGGTAAGAGACGTGTGTTTTCGCAAATTTTCTCACACACACGTCTCTTACCGATGATATGTGCTTACCTCTCAGTATGTTCAAACTTTCTCATAAACAAGGAAATATAGATTAAAAATCGAAGATTTTAAAAAAAAACAAACAAACTAATTGTAACATGGCGGTGGCAAAAAAGGTGATTTTCATGGGTCATTTGGGAAAAAGTTGTTTTGCTTTCAAGAAATCCTTAACAAATTCATAAGGTTTTGAAATGGCTTTTATGAAGAAAACTTGCAGGCTGAACTGTATTTATCCAAAGACATTTTGCTTGATCCTAACCCATTCAAATTTATGGCAGCTTTTATGAAGGCAAAGTTGCCTGCAAAAAGTTAAACGTCAAACTTTGTTTATCTTTCGATAGTAATCGTTCCCGAAAAAGATCCCCTTCTTCCGTATGGTTACAGAAGTGCACCATCCAACGATGCAGGGATATACGCTTGAATGAAATTTTCAAGGAGTTGATTCTTTTGCCGAATAAAATCGCTGGATCGGAAACCCGCTAATCTCCGCTAACTAACAGTTTCAGTGGTTTGCTGTCGGTTGTTATTTTGATTGCCATCTATTCGAACGATCTGGAGAAGGCTGGTATGTTTTTAAACTTTCGACAATGTTTTATGAATTTGAGGGCCACGCTCGCTTTACTCTTCTCCGCCAGATGGTCAGTCGTTGATGGTGTGCTGGTTCTTCTGAAGAAGTAAATTTTGCTGAAATCGACTTGAATTTGCCATCCTATTTCGTCTATCCTTCGAGATTTCCTTGTCATAAATTTGACTTTTATTAATTATGAGGAACCATCCTTTAAGCTCAATTTGTAAACAGAGTAATTAGTGAGTTTATGATGCACTTTAAAAAGCCTAAAAAGCAGCAATAAATGCTTTTTGCTCTAATGCAAAACCCAATGGTTCAATGACTGCTTTTATAATGATAGAACACGTTTTTAATTTTTGACGTAGGACTACGTCTTTGATTTCTATATGGGGGTACACTTTGTGAAAACCGAAAATGGAACATGTAACAAATTTAGAAAGATTTTGAACGTTAATAACTCACCGGCCCCTGGTTCAATTTCAATAATTTTATCACCAGTCGATCAGAGATATGGCTACGCATCGATAACAATGCTTTCGAATGTTGATTTTCAACAAGTAACTATTGAAACACTGGTAAATGTCCAGCATTGTCCAAAAGCGTCGAATTAACTAACAAATCCACCAATTACCTAAATGCATATGCTGCTTCCCCAACACAGTCGTCATAGAGTAGTAAGTAGACGAAACAAGTCGAAGTGGCATTCGCCTCCGATCCTCGGGCGCGTGCGAATAGGGAGGATGGAATTGCGTAATATTTTGCACACTCACCGCCATATTCAGAACCAAACGCAAATTCTTCGAAATAACCACCATCCGTCGTCTGACTCGCCGTGGCGGTGTCTGACGTATCTCCGGTCTGATTTACGAGAGTGCTGAAGGTGTTCCTGAAAAATGGGATCCGTAATGCTGTCACCTACACTAAACACGCCAAGCGTAAGCTGCCATGGATGTCATCTACGTTTTTAAGACGCACAGAGATGCACTCTGTTTGGTTTCGGAGGTTAAATCATCACCAACTTTGGCAACAAAACGGCTCTTTTCAGGGCCACCAAGCTTATTACAGTAAAGAGTAGGAATAGAATTCATCTGCCTGTTTGTCCATATTCAGAACCAACGATCACACAAAATGCTCATGTAATCAAACTGGAAGCAGGGGTACAAATTATTTTGATCAACCTTGATCAACTTTGAATCGCCACGGCCGGATATTTTCGATGGAAGAAGCAACAATCAAGCTTCTAATTCGACGAAGACGGCAGGAAACATTTTTGAAGCCAAATTATTAACGAAAGAGTGAGAGTCGATGAAGAGAATCGATCAATGTAGATAGAACTTATTGAAAAGTGACGCAAGATTTGTTTTCCGTGCTGAGCACCAATGCTACCGACGCCAGGGAGGCAGCTCCCACACCTGGACCCTACCAATCAACCCATTAACTCAACCGGGGACCAACGGCTTTACTTCCCGAAGGAAGGCGTGATCAGAGATGTTTTGCCTTAGAACATGCCGGTGGCACCGACTGAGATTGGACCCAGGCCTGCTGGGGTGAGAGGTAATCACGCTAACCACCGGCGCCGATATCTTTCAATGTGATATCAGATTGACCCAAATTTGAGTTTAGGTATCACAGAAATAAAAAATAAAGTGCAGGAACTCAGCGATGAGTAAATTTGCCTCATGTTTTCCCAGGTTTTTTTCCGGATTTTCCAGGGAAAAATTCCCGAATTTCAGAAAAGTAAAGATTGGATTCACTCAGTCTATTGGTACTACTCCAAGACTGAATAAAATTTTCGTCAATTTCCCCATTTTCTGGCAGATTTTTTAGGTTTTCCAAAGGAAACCATGAGACAAATGTACTCATCGCTGAGTTCCTGCACTTTTGGCGATTTTGAGTGAACTAAACTCAAATTTGGGTCGTTCTCATGTGCCGTGTACGCAAAAGGAAAAGAGTCAGTGTCGCTACTTGATAGCAAACTACTCATAATGGGAGGAGTCTTTGTAGCTTTTATACCACTTGGTTGCACATCATTCTGCTTTAACATGAAAAGATATAAAAGAGCGCTGCTATATAGCATTAGCTGTGACTCTTTGCTCGACTGTTGAGCTGTTCAGTTCGTTTTCTTTTTCGCTCGAGTTCTCGCTTCGATTCGGTTTGTGCTGTCGCGTTGCGCCGTGGAAGCGTCGCCACCTTCGCGCGTTCTGGCAAGTTTACTGCAACTTGCCAACACGAAACAAATGGTGCGTAAACGTACCAATGATTTAGCAGTGGGCCCTTCAAAGAAGGTGGTAATCCAGCACAGCGCGTCGCAGGATGACGCCGGAAACCGGGTACTGCAAGCCAACCAGTTTGCGGTGCTCCCCGAAGAAAATGGCGATGGTGACGTCGTTCCCATCGCTGCAAGAGAGCGGATTCCCCCGCTTTTCACGCCGGAGAAGGATGTTGCCAAGCTGCGTGCCGAACTGGCAAAACACAAGCTGCTGCCTCGCTTCAAGCTTTGCAGCATCGGCACCAAAATCATGTGCTCCAGCCTGGAGGAGTACAATCAAACAGGATGTTTCCTAAAGGAAAACAACGTTGACTTCTTCACGCACGATCTGCCATCGAGCAAGCCACTGAAGCTGGTATTGCGTGGATTACCGTCGTTCGAGGCGGCTGTGGTTAAATCCGAGCTGGAGCGGCTTGGGCTCAAACCTGAGGCGGTGTTCCCAATAAACCGGCGTTCCAACCACAACACCAGCTTCCGTGACCAGTTGTTCCTGGTGCACTTCACGAAGGGATCCACCAGTCTAGCGGCTCTGAGATCCAAAATCCGGGACCTGTTTCAGGTCATCATCAGTTGGGAGCATTACAAATCCCAACATCGTGATGTTACGCAGTGTATGAACTGCCTCTCCTACGGCCATGGCACCAAAAACTGCCATATGAAGACTATCTGCGGCAAGTGTGCTGGAACTCACTCGACTGCGTCCTGTGAGCAAGATGATGACATCGAGCCAACGTGTGTCAACTGCGGTGGTAACCACCAAGCCTCCAATCGCGGATGTCCCAAGCGAGTGGAGTTCATCAATATCCGTCGGAAGGCTACGATCAATAATCAGCCCGGTCACCTCCGTAATCATCGTTCGCCTCCTGCACGCACGGAAGTCCAGTACCCAGCTCTCCAGCCCCGTCGACATGTTCCGAACTTAGAACCACTTCCGCTCAACAACCAACAAGTCAAGCATGTGAGTATTCCTAACAATCGAACAGTCCAGCATCGTCTCGCTGCTGCTGCTGCCCAGCCAATGCCAGGTCCCTCCACCGCCCCTGGTTTATCATACGCTGGTGTTGTCTCAGGTGAGCCTGTCGACGATTCTCCGTTCACCTCGGAGGAACTTGTGACGCTCGTGGCCGAGGTCATCATCATCTTGCGCACCTGCAAGACTCGATCTGAACAGCTTCATGCTGCCCTGTCCCTTGTCACTAAGTATGGACCGTGAAGCCATCAAGATCGTAAATTGGAACGCTTGCTCCTTGAAGAGCAAAAACATCGAGTTTGTTGAGTTTCTCAATGAACGAAACATCGACATTGCCATCATAACTGAAACCCACCTGAAGCCTGAAACAAACGTCTACCTTCCCGATTTCCGGCTCGTGAGGCTAGATCGAACCAACTCTGGAGGAGGAGGAGTGGCTATTGCAATAAGGAGAAACATCTGCTGTCGACTGATGCCCAGCTTTCAGCTGAAGATCATCGAAGCCGTAGGGGTGGAAGTTTCTACTCCTATCGGCCCCATCACCATCGTCGCGGCTTACTGCCCCAAACAAGTCAACATCAGGGACGGATCAGCAGCAGATCTGCGACGAGATATTATCAAGCTAACACGACGACGGGAAAACTTTATCATCGCTGGCGACCTGAACGCCAAACATCAAGCTTGGGGCAACAATCGGCGCAATCAAAACGGCACCATCCTGAACAACGACCTGCAGGAAGCGCAGTACAACATCTTGAGTCCGGAAACTCCCACCCGGTTGAGTCGGTCCGGTGTTCACGCTACCATCGATATATTCATCAGCAACATGGGCAACAACATCGCTCAACCTATCACCTATCAGGAACTCAGCTCCGACCACTACCCGGTGGTGACTGAGGTGGGATCCTCCGTAAATCGATTTGAAGCTTTCCGGCGCAACTATCATCGTGTTGACTGGGGTCAGTTCCAACATTGCGTCGACACCGCTGTAGACTACGATGTCCAACCGGAATCGTCCGAAGATGTTGACCGGTGTCTGCGCTCCATCGATCAAGCAATTTCCCGGGCCAGGGAGCTACATGTGCCAGTATCCAGACAGGTGAGTAACACTCTGAACCTTGACAGGCCTACTAAAGACCTCATTAGACTCCGCAACACGATCCGTAGGCAGTACCAGCGTACTGGGCTGCCTAATCTGAAGACCAATTGCAACCGTTTGAGCAAAATCATCCAAGCCAGGATGGTGGATCTCAGAAATATCGATTTTGCAAACAAGATTCGCTCTCTCCCAGATTGTGCTAAGCCATTCTGGAAAATGGCAAAGATTTTGAAAAATAAGCCGAGGCCCATTCCTCCCCTTTCCTCTCCTAACCAAAATTCGGACCCATCTTTACTAATAACCCCATTTGAAAAGGCCAATGCTCTTGGACAACACTTTGTAAATTCACATAACCTTGGCCACGCCATGGTGAGTCCCCACGAGCCTGCAGTATCACAGGCAATGGCTAGTGTCACTGCCACCCCCGTAGTTGTCCCTGACGAAAGTAGAATATCGGCTGATGAGGTGATAGCAGCGATTAAATCAACAAAGAACATGAAGGCCGCTGGTGTCGATGGAGTGGTCAACCTCGAGCTGAAAAACTTGAGTGTTGACTTCTTCAAGCACCTTGCAGTGGTCTTCAACAAGTGTTTAATGCTTGGCTACTTCCCTGCATGCTGGAAGTTAGCCAAAGTTATTCCAATTCACAAACCTGGCAAAGACCCTACCAGTGCCAAAAGCTATCGCCCCATCAGCCTCTTGTCCTCCATCTCGAAGCTATTCGAAAAATTGATACTCAGCCGTCTGCTGGTGTTTTCAAATGATAATAACATCTTTCTCAAAGAGCAATTCGGGTTTAGGAAAGGCCACTCTACCATCCACCAACTCGCACGGGTTACTAACATCATCAAGCGGAACAAGTCCGTTTCCAATACATCTGCCATGGCATTGTTGGACGTCGAGAAGGCGTTCGACAATGTCTGGCATGATGGTCTAGTGTACAAGCTGCATCGATACAACTTTCCGAACTACCTCGTGAAGATCATCAAAAACTACTTGTCGGGCAGATCATTCCAGGTCTACTTGAACAATGTCTCCTCTGATACGTTCAACGTTGATGCAGGGGTCCCTCAAGGTAGCCTGCTTGGGCCTATCCTACTCAACATTTTCACGTCAGACGTTCCTCCCCTGCCGGGTGGTGGTATCCTGTCAATGTTTGCAGATGACACCTCCATCATCTATAAGGGTCGAGTGATCCGTGCTCTGGCGAGTAAACTACAATCAGGCCTGGATGTTTTGTCCGACTATTTTAAGAGCTGGAAGATTTGTATCAATGCAGCTAAAACACAAACCATTCTGTTCCCACACTCGAATTCACCTCGGCTTGTTCCACCTGCTAACAACAAGGTCCATCTTGATAGCACTCCCATTGAATGGTCGAGTGAAGTAGTCTACCTTGGTCTCACCCTCGATAGCAAATTGCTATTCCGATCCCATGTGGACAAGACATCCACCAAGTGTAACATCTTGATAAACAGGATTTCCACCCTGTCCCTCAAAAACAAGCTTGCTGTCCACAAGCAAATCATTCTGCCGGCTATTGAGTATGGTATGCCAATCTGGGAGAGTTGTGCTAAGTGCCACCACTTAAAGCTTCAGAGGATCCAAAACAAGATCCTCAGAATGATCCTTAACAGTCCACCGCGAACTCGTAATTCTGAGATTCACCACCTGGCCGGTCTTCAAACACTCGAGGAGCGAAAGACTTCCACGCTGGAAAGGTTCAGAGTCGCCTGTCTGCGATCAAACCACCAGATCATTCGTGATTTGGCAACCTAGTATAAGTAGTTAGGTGCTCAAGTAGGTAGGTTATCAAATTTTTAAATTCAAACCAAAACAATCCCACAAAGGGTATCCTGTAAATTAGCGCTAAACGCAATCATCACATTAGAATAACCAATTAACTAGAACAAAGATGAAGAGCCAAAGGCTAACCAATTGAAATGTTAAATCAAATGTTGAAACATAAAACCCAGAAAATAAACGTAAATTTTACTACTATAGCATTAGCTCATTTTTGCTTAGGACGGCGTGGTGAACAGCAAAGTTCTTCGAGATAACCGCCATCGGTCGTCTGGCTCGCCGTGGTGATGTCAAACGTATCTCCGGTCTGATCTACGAGATGTGCTGAAAGTGTTCCTGGAAAATGAGGTCTGTGATGCTGTCACCTACACTAAACACGCCAAGCGTAAGTGGCCATGGATGTCCTCTTCAATAAAACGGCCCTTTTCAGGGCATCAAGCTTACATCAGTAAAGAGTTTGAATAGAATTATCTTAATCAACTTTCTCTTAGGAAAAAAAAATACTACAAATTTGGTACGCCTTCAATTAAATAAAGGGAAAGAGTTGAGATAATAGATAATTGATCTATTAAAAGAACTAAATGCTCTTCACATTTATTCCGTCCACTAGCGGTCCTACGTCAAGCTTCCGTTCGTGCCACTAGGCACAGACCCTTCTACTTTTTTTACAAGACATTAATAAACAATTGCTAATGACGTTTATGCTTGAATTACAAAACAGTTTTAAGGAGGGATTGAGAAATATTTTAAATTTATTCTTAAAACAAGACAGTTTTTGACTTTCTTGCCAGACTATAAAAGATTTTTAAAACAGCAGGAATGTTTTACACTTTGAAATGCTGTATTTAAACTAAATGGATTGTTCATTGCCGTTTTAAAACCATCATAAATTAGAGTGGATGCCAAATGGTTACTGAATTGTTACTTGGGTATTTAGCTGCACAGGTCGAAAATCGGATGTTATAAATTGGAAAACCAAAAATCATTTCATATAAGTTCTAGAAATCCTGTTTGCTTTCAGCTGTGGACTCAGCCACACTTGTTTTCTCGATGCCGATCGCTTTATCGACAGTTGTTTACTCGGTCACGGTATTCGTTTGGTGGCTTTGTTTTGACGTGATGATTTACCAGCAGAAATACCAGATGATGATCTAACGTTGGTGCTAGGAAAATACGGGAAAGTGAAGCGAGTCATACGGGAAAAATTCCTGTTGCCTTGGGCCTCGATAGGTTCACAGGAGTGTGAGGTGTTTATATGGACGTGGAAAAATAAATTCCCTCCCCGTTAAAATCTCTCAATCGGAAGGGAAACCTATCCTATTCGGGAAACAAGGACAAATGCTTTCTATGCAAGGCGGAAGGACACCGGATGAGTTCCTGTCCCAAGCTGAAGGCTCGGAAACAGCAGCATCAGCTTGGAAAACAGCCGTATGTGAACAAAATGGACGAAGAAATTCGTAACGAAAGAGACTGTAAAACGTACGCTGGTATAGTGGCTAATGCATCGTTGGACAGCAACATTGAGTGGATTTGGCGGCATGTCAAGCGATGGAGAAGAAAATGAGATTGGAAGAAAAGAAAAAGAAATTGGAGCAGAAAAATCAAGATCTCAACAAATATATTGATTCAAAGTGTTTTATTTATTATCTAGAGAAAGGTCTGAAAAGAGTAGGTAGATAAGCTAGGTAAGGAGTGTGCGTTTGATTAGTATTGTCGCATTAATGGCCCTTCGCTCAATTCCAACTTCTGTTCAATTTTCACACTGCCGTACTCTAGCGGAACTATCAATCTATCCTCTTCAGAAATTTCTTTAGCTAATAAATTATCGCACTAAAACGTCATGTTGGAATTAGTACCGCATTTCCTCCCAACTGTGAACAACTTTTGGTCAAATATTAAAAAAAAATCATTTGCATGAGTTTTGTTTAAAATTTTAATCAAAATTACATAAAATGTGTGAACGTTTATATTTTTCCTTAAATTAAAATAGGGGAATTTACGTATTCTCGTCAATCTAAGCAGTGTCCGCACTTCTATTAGCATTTTCCCAGCGTCACGCACATATATGACGTGTCTGTTAGTTTACATTCATCTGCTGCTTGCTTCTCTATCCATTCTAATCGACAGAATTCTTCAAAACTGTTTGAAAGGGTTTTTACAACGCTCCAAACTTCTCAGGTGAGTGTGACTATTGTCGGCAGCCTCGTTTTCTTCGGCAACCTTCCCATTAGAACTGCGTGTTAACCAGCTGTTCTATTATCGGCAACTTGAAATCAACCCCATTTTAGAGTACGTATGCTTCATTTGAATACAAATCTGGCATAACAGGACTGCTCAGACGTACACATACAATCAGATTGAAGCTGAAAGACTAAAGAATCGTTTGGATGCATTCAGGGAAGTGTGTTGATGGGAAAACATAGTGAAATTAGCGTTTAAATTTTGGTTGCCGAAAACAGTCAATGGGTGCCGAAGCCGACATTTACCCTATGTGTTCCTACATATTTGTATCCAACATTATGTGAAGTGTGATTACCTCTTACCCCAGCAGGCCTGGGTTCAATCCCAATCGGCGTCGCCGGGATGTTCTAAGGCGTAACATCTCTGATCACGCCTTCCTTCGTTGGTCCCCGGTTCATGAGTTGATGGGTCGATAGGTAGGGTCCAGGCGCTGGAGCTACTTCCCTGGCGACGGTAGCATTGGTGCTCAGCACGGAAAACAAGATCGATAAAAAAAAAATCGTTTTCAAGTTATGATTTGTTGAAAAATATGGACTCCGCCATTTTGAAATGATACACACGATTCAAAATGGCCGAATTTTTGCTCAAATGTGAATGATAGACCATAACATACAATTATGTAAAGTTTAATTTTTTATGTATTTTGCATGCAACCCAACAAACATTGAAAGCTGATTCAGAAAAAAAAATATGCTTCCTCAGCTAAAAATAGCTTATTCAGCTTTTAATCAGCTCAAATTGTTTGTTGGGATGTGCTCTTATATCAAGAAAACTCTAGGGAGCCGAAAGCCAAATAAAATGTATTTTCTGTTCGATTTATATATTATTATGCTTCTTCTTCTTCGCATTTCAAGCTTAATGCTTATCGCATTTTAGCTTATTGCGTTCTCTCAACTTAGTAGATGCACTTCCACAGTTATTAATTGAGAGCTTTCGATGCCTGTAGCATTTTTGCATTAGTATAATTGTGTGGCAAGTACAATCATACTCTATGCCCAGGGAAGTCGAGAAATTTTCCAACCCGAAAAATTCCTAGACCTGACCGGGAATTGAATCCAGCCAAAAGGTGCTGCAAATCTGTACTAAAAAGTAGCCAGCATAATGTAATCAGGGCGTCAGCATCTACCAGCGTGATAATTCAGGAACAATTAAAATTCGTGATAGTTGGCTGAGTTGGTTGAGCTAGTGAGCTAGCATAAGTGTAAACAGCCCATAAGCCACACACCTAAATTCTAATCAACACATATTATTTAAAATAATTACTTTCCAAGTAACATTTGAGACCTATAAAGTACTTTTTCAGCTTTTGACGTAGACTGCGTCTTACGGGAAGATACTAGGCGTAAATCGAAAATCTAAAATTGAGACTGTCACGAAAATGTGTAAGGTTTTGAACGCTTATAACTTTGTCATTTATAGATGAAATTAAAATCCAAATACACCAATAGATAGGAAGTTACTCTCGTAAGCTGTTACAATAAACGCTTTTTTTCAATTTTTCATAAAAAAACTGTTTTAAAAATGTACAAATAAAAAGTGATAATTTTATCACTATTTTCATGAAATAAACGTTCTCCCCAAGCCCAGTCGTGATAATCGAGTACATCGTGCTGCTTGAATCTGAAAAGTTATAAAACAGCGCTGCTAATGTGCCTCAACTTAGCCGGCGCCGGTGGTGTAGTGGTAAGCGTGACTGCTTTCTAACACCCCGATGAGTCTGGGTTCAATCCCAGCCGAGGTCGGTGGGATTTTTCTGAGGCATAAAAATCTCTGGTCACGTCTTCCTTCGGATGGGAAGTAAAGCCGTTGGTCCCGGCCCATGTGTGTTGTGAATGGGTGCGATATCCTACGCAGGTGTGGAAGCTGCCTTCCTTGCACATTCGATTGCCGTCAATGGATGGCAATCGATGTCCGTCGGTGATTGGCACTAGATTGCGGAACAGAGACCGACGTTAAATAAAGGAAAGAAGATGTGCCTCAACTCATTTTCGCTTCGGACGGCGGGTGAGCAGGTAGCAGCAGCAGAAGTAGCAGCAGTAGGAAGGCAGTTCCTGTCAAGCGCGCAGCGTTCGAGTTTTGCACCTCGAACTTTGCGCGTCGTTCCCGTCGAGATCACTGGCTGCTGGTAGCGGCGTCACCTCGATGGTGCAAGCGCTCCTTGTCTGAATGATAACTACAAATCTCGATTACTTTCTCGAAAGGGCATATCAGCTTTTGTAAGCAACGTATTTGATCGTCGGTTTGGCATAACTGATAGCTCGCCCCACATAGGGAATTTTTCCTCTATCTGATGGTAGTGTTAGCATGCGTGGGTAAAATACCAGTTACGCCAAATCGACGATCAAATGCGTTGTTTACAAAAGCTGATACGTTCTTTCGAAAAAAAAAAACTAGAAATACTACTTGGGCTGTGTACCAATTGCCGAGTTAAATTTAACTCGTGGTTAAACGTGACATTTCGAAAGTTATTTTCAATGTTTGAAAATGCCGGAAATTGACCAGTTTTCGAACAGAACTCAGCCACGGTTACCACAATTTAACTTCTAGTCGGTCCGAAATAACCACGCTCGTATAGCAGGGTTATTCGATAACTCATCTGTCACTTTTAACCACGAGTTAAATCCAACTCGCCCATTGGGACACAGTCTGCCTTGAAATTAAAATTAGGGACCATCTTTAAATTACGTAGAATTGGTTTGACAAATTAACACCCCCCCCCCTTCCTCCTCGTTGCGTGTTTTGCTATCCATGGCCGGTCACAACTTCTGAAACCCCTCTCCCCCCCTCAACTACTACGTTATTTATGAAAGTTCCCTAAGCATTGGGCAACAGTGAAAATCAGCAGCACACACACACAACGGGTTGGACATTTTTGTGAAATTTCGGTATTAATCGTGAATATCTGATTAAATACCGACAATGAACGATCGTCGGTCGTAGCTTGTTGTGATGTAAGGAGCACGGTGGCCTTAGAGCGACCGTTTTTGCTTACTGAGCAGAAGATCGTGGGTTAGAACCCAAGCCTCTTTACATTACCGAGTAGATAGGGTCGCGTCATTTGCTTAACAGCCTTTAAAAGATCGTTAACCCTTCCCACTAACAAAAACGTCCTTCTCGTGACAAGCGTGGAGATGCAGAGGTATACTCGGTCTCTAGTAGCAACGGTTGTTGAAATAACAATCCTTTCCCTTCCCGATGACCGCAAGGACGTGGCCGGCGCTGTTATTGACCTCAAAAATAAAGATCATCCGGATTTTTTACACTAAGAATGGATTGCTAGTCCCAAGCCCCATTTGATAAAGTTATGGGGGCTCGACCCAAGTAACAATTTCCAGTTGAAGAAACGCTTTCGTTTTGATTTTGTTCAGCTGCATGTTGAATAATAATTGCACAATGTGTTCATCACAACTTTTATAAAACCCTTGTTTACACTGGTTTGGAGAACCTATACAACTGCAACACAAAGGTGTTGTCTAACGTATTCAGTAAAACGTTTAACCAAAATCAATTTCTTGTTGAAGAAACGCTTCAGTTGTGATTTTATTCAACTGCATGCTGAATAATAACTGTACAATTTGTTTATTACAACTTCTGTAAAACTCTTGTTTACACTGGTTTGGAGAACCTGTTCAACTACAGCATTATATGTATACGCGGTATAGGAGTAGAAGCAACTTTTATACAACGTTTATAGATACATATTTAAAGTCAAGCTTTATTATTTTGGTGAAAGCTCTTATACAACGTTTGTAGACACTTCCTGACAGCTGCTTTGAAATTTAGTAGAGAGTAAACCTGAGAGGCGTTTGTTGCACTCTTTTATGACTCCTAAATAATCATTGTACAGCAAGCGGTGAAAAGCGTTTATAGCACTTTTCAATGACTCCTTAACAACCGGATAGAAGCAACTTTTATACAACGTTTATAGATACATATTTAAACTCAAGCTTTATTGTTTTGGTGAAAGCTTTTATACAACGTTTTTAGACACTTCCTGATAGCTGCTTTGAAATTTAGTAGAGAGGAAACCTGAGAGGCGTTTGTTGCACTCTTTTATGACTCCTAAATAATCATTGTACAGCAAGCGGTGAAAAGCTTTTATAGCACTTAACAACCGGATAGAAGCAACTTTTATACAACGTTTATAGATACATATTTAAACTCAAGCTTTATTGTTTTGGTGAAAGCTCTTATACAACGTTTGTAGACACTTCCTGATAGCTGCTTTGAAATTTAGTAGAGAGGAAACCTGAGAGGCGTTTGTTACACTCTTTTATGACTCCTAAATATTAATTGAACAGCAAGCGGTGAAAAACGTTTATAACACTTTTCAATGACTCCTTAACAACCGGATAGAAGCAACTTTTATACAACGTTTATAGATACATATTTAAACTCAAGCTCTATTGTTTTGGTGAAAGCTCTAATACAACGTTTGTGGACACCTCCTAACAGCTGCTTCGAAAAGTATTAGAGATTGAACCTGAGAGGCGTTTGTTACACTCTTTTATGACTCCTAAATAATCACTATACAGCAAGCGGTGAAAAGCGTTTATAGCACTTTTTAATGACTCCTTAATAACCGTTGTGTAAGTACTCACAATATTCACAGATTAAAATTAGTTTAACAATTGTCGTGGTACGCCAAAATAATTGCTTGTACAGTTTTTATTAATTTAATTTATTTGTGCACCTTGAAAAAATATGTAATTATGCCATAATTCACATTCTGTGATCATGGAGGAAGTAGTAACAAGCATCTGTTTAATCTTTGATTGATATTCTATCAATTAATCTTCTCTAATCATTAATTGAGAGAATTTATCTAGAAATGTTATCGTTGATTATTTGATATATGTCTTAAATTAATGTTTGCATTTATTAATATAACACTTATATATAATTTACCTCTACTCCACCGAGGGTTTCTCGAAGCAAGATTCGAACTCATGATCCCGGATTGCCAGCCGCTTCTGTTTCCATCTGCTCTATTCTTGAATACATATTTTGATCATATGAGAGAAGTATATGAAGCTCATCTTGAGTGACTTCTCTTGCAGTCGAATAATCATTGCCTTATATAAACGTGCCTATCACTTGTGCTATTTTTAGCAACAAAATTATGGTTGGTGGTTGGTCGAACGTAAACAATCATTTAAGAGTGCTCCAAGCAGCTTTTGAAGCGTTTAACCAAAAAGGCAATACAACTACATTCTTGTACAACTCTGGAAGCTATTATTCAACGTTTGATCAACTCAGGTGTTTTATAAGAGCTCCCAATGGTTTGTTTTGATCCGTTTATTCCACATCCTATATGGCTCCTGTCAAACAGTTCAACCAAACGTAAACAATCATTTAAGAGTGCTCCAAGCAGCTTTTGAAGCGTTTAACCAAAAAGGCAATACAACTACATTCTTGTACAACTCTGGAAGCTATTATTCAACGTTTGATCAACTCAGGTGTTTTATAAGAGCTCCCAATGGTTTGTTTTGATGCGTTTATTCCACATCCTATATGACTCTTGTCAAACAGTTTAACCGAACGTAAACAATCATTTAAGAGTGCTCCAAGCAGCTTTTGAAGCGTTTAACCAAAAAGGCAATACAACTACATTCTTGTACAACTCTGGAAGCTATTATTCAACGTTTGATCAACTCAGGTGTTTTATAAGAGCTCCCAATGGTTTGTTTTGATGCGTTTATTCCACATCCTATATGGCTCCTGTCAAACAGTTCAATCAAACGTAAACAATCATTTAAGAGTGCTCCAAGCAGCTTTTGAAGCGTTTAACCAAAAAGGCAATACAACTACATTCTTGTACAACTCTGGAAGCTATTATTCAACGTTTGATCAACTCAGGTGTTTTATAAGAGCTCCCAATGGTTTGTTTTGATGCGTTTATTCCACATCCTATATGGCTCTTGTCAAACAGTTTAACCGAACGTACACAATCATTTAAGAGTGCTCCAAGCAGCTTTTGAAGCGTTTAACTAAAAAGGCAATACAACTACATTCTTGTACAACTCTGGAAGCTATTATTCAACGTTTGATCAACTCAGGTGTTGTATAAGAGCTCCCAATGGTTTGTTTTGATGCGTTTATTCCACGTTCTGTATAGCTCTTGTGAATCAGTTTAACTAAGGTGCTATAAAAGTTATCGTACGTCTTATAAAGCATATAGTTAAACCGAACGTAAACAATCATTTAAGAGTGCTCCAACAGGTTTTAAAACTTTTAATCAAATGGCAATACAACTACATTCTTGTTCAACTCTCGAAGCTATTATTCAACGTTTGATCAACTCAGGTGTTTTATAAGAGCTCTCAATTGTTTGTTGGGGAGCCCTCCTGGTTCTGAGCTTTTGGAGGGAATTAACTGAGAACGAGCAAAAAAGTTTTAAACTTGAGATAATTTTCAAGCAGTTTTCCACTGGCTTGCAAAATAAAACCGAACGACTTCGCTGCACCCATGTAAGACCTACCTACCAAGATCCATGCCAAAGGCATCAGATGTGTACTAAAAGTCTAGTGTTCTTTTCATTTTCTCTTAGTAATTAATTTCACATTAGATGATAATCTTAATCAGTGTTCTCCAATTGTGCATTTTCAGTTTCTTTAAAAATCGATCCATCCTTGATAAATTGAAATGTTTCAAAAAACTTTTCATCTTCAAAAGCATTGCAACAATTAGAAACTTTGTCGAAAATTTGATAACCTGAACAAATATCATGCTATTTCCAAAATTTAGATTTTTTGATATAACCTCACAAATGTGTAACGCAGAGCTTTAAAATTATGTTTGGCATGATTTCTTTCTTATATTCCCATATAACAATTTCTGGACAACAGTATCAATTTATTCGGAGATGAACTAGCCTACGGCTAAAAATCTCCTAAATAAAGAAAAAACATCAATTTATCAATTTAGAGTTTTGCGGTTTGTGTTCCGTGCCCTCAACAAAATGCATTCAAAGCAAACCCAACCATTCCGAAAACAACTCAAAAGTATCCCAAAACTCCAGCCTCATCAATCATTCCAGCGAACGCAGCCAGAACCTCCTCCGCATTCGGTACAATCTGATCGGCTGGCAGGATGAAGCCGTACTGCACCTGATCACGCAGCTCGAAGGTATAGGCCAGGGGAATCTGCGCTGCACCGTAGGCCCAGTCAACCGAAATACCCGACGCCACGTCTGGAAAAAGATCCGCATGTTTAAGCACTCTACCGCAAACACCTATTCGGGAAGCGACTTACACAGAACATCGGCCGTCGTTCCCACCCGATACGGAGTTTTGTGTACTTTGTACATATCAACGGCAGCCCGTTGGCCAATTTGCATCAAATCCCTATAGTTCGGTGGATAGGGAGCTGCATTGTATCCGAACGGTACCAGAATGTACTGTCCCCGAGAGTGCACCGACAGGTAGAGATTGAGTTTGTCAGCAATCGACCGCACGAAGTTCGATATCGTTTTCACTTCGATCTCCGATTCCGGATGCTCTCCGGCGTACACGTCCGAGCAAGGATTGGTAGAGGTTCCTCCGTCTGAATAATTGCGGTTCGTTAAATGGTTTATAGCGGGTAATTATAGCCCGAGTACTTACTACTCCATTGAAAGTCAAAATTCCGATTGGGGTCGGCTCCCTGACAAAGCACCGTATACGGAAAACGAGTTTTTCTCCAAAGGCGGTTCTGCAATAAACTTAGTTTAAATTCCAAATAATCCAATAATTTGGTGTCCATTCCATACCGTAGTATGCGTGTAGGCAAACCCATCTGGATTCGCAACCGGTACAATGTACCAATCATAGTTCTCTGCCAACTCCCGAATTGCTGGATTGTCCGAAGTTAGCAGTTCGTTCAATATCCAGGTGACCGTAGCAGACGTGATCCATTCCCGAGCATGAATGTTAGCATCGATGAAAATTCCTGGATTACCTTCCTTATAGGACAACTTAATGACCTTAAGATCACGTTTTTCATACGAGTGACAGATGGTTTCAATGCTCAGAACGTCTTTGTACTGCAGAGCAATTTCGTCAAGCCAGGCGTAGATCTCCTCCAGCGTGTAGTAGTCTTCCCATCCAAAAGCAGCACGTCTAGCACGATTCGGCCGTTCGTTGTCTATGGCACTGCAATCGTTGATCACATGACTTATTATCTACCGAACTCATATAATACCGAACGTACCTTTGTAGATCTGAAGATATCAAAACAGGATTCAAGTTGAATAGTAGGACAAGCTGTTCAAACTTTCGCTGTTTTGCAGGCGGAACCACCACCTGGATCTTTGAGTTGATCACTAAAGGAACATCTAGAAATGTAAACTAATTACCAATATTAGCCATCTCCAGGTCACACTTTGAATCCCATCTAATACCTCATTCGGTGTAGTTTCCAAGTCCTGTAGAGCGCCCAACTGTTCTTCATTTTCTATTCCGATGGAATACACTCGATGATTGTCGAATCGCAGCTTATCTGACAGGCAGCACGCAGCACCTAATATTACAAGTACCAATATCTGGAGTGTCTTCATCATGACTGGAAGCCATCCGGGGTATATCTATACAATGAGTTGAATTTTTACGACTAGTCTTAGTTGCAGTATGACCGTAGATAACACGACTGAACGCAGCAGTGCTGCCTGTGATTCTACTTGGTGAATGATTTGTGGTTGGTCAACTGAAGTGACGATTTGCTGACACTGACCGTAAATTGGAATTCCCATAAATCAATCACCGAAAAGCCGGAGCTATTAGATTGCTGTCAAAATCTATAAAATCTATTGTTTGAGAGCTAATCAACTTATTCGGTATTAGGGTGTCTTACAATCATGAAGTGCGGGTCATTGGCGCTGCTATTGCTAGCCGTAGGCGTGTGTGGTACGTTCGGTGATAAAGTACGATTCGATAACTACCGGCTGTATGAAGTGTCTGTGAAGAATGAAGAACAACTCAAAGTGCTACAGTATCTGGAACAATTTCCGGATGGAGTATGGAATTTAAGGATGGTTGAATTTTAGAAATTACAATCATATATCTTTTCCAGTACTCATTCTGGGAGTCACCCGTCCAGACCAACATGAATCTCAGAATGGTTGTCCCACCGCACAAGTTTGGTGACTTTGAAGAAATGATGGAACGCTTCGATATGGAGAGTTCACTGAAGGTTAACAATGTTCAGGAGTAAGTTGTCTTTTCTTTCATTTTGCATACACACTAAGTGCCTGTTCACCTCATTCAGGTTGGTTGACAATGAACGTCCTGAGCGTAGAAAGCGTGAGGGTTTCGGGTGGGACGACTACCACACTTTGGATGAGATGTACGCTTGGTTCGATGAACTGGTTGCGCAATACGGAAATATTCTAGAAATTGAATCCTACGGCTTTTCCTACGAAAAGCGAGAGATGAAAGCTATTAAGCTATCCAAAAAAGCAGGCAATCCTGGTATCTTTTTGGAATCGAATATTCACGCTCGCGAGTGGATAACTTCGGCCACGGCTACGTGGATCCTGAACCAACTGTTGACTTCGACTGACCCCGCCGTTCAGGATCTGGCCGATAACTACGACTGGTACATTCTTCCAGTGATCAACCCGGATGGTTTTGCCTACACCAAGGATGTAAACCGCATGTGGCGCAAGAATCGATATCCGCACACCATTCTATGCTACGGAACAGACATGAACCGTAACTTCCCGGGCCATTGGATGGGTTTGTAGACTACATAATATCGTTATACAGTTTTAGTCCATTAACCTGTTCCTATTTTCTCAGAGGGAGGTGCTTCCAGCGTTCCCTGCACCGATACGTACGCCGGACCTGAGGCTGGCTCGGAAATTGAATCCCAAAACGTTATGAACTATTTCCTCAAGTACAAGGATAGGATCGAGCTCTACCTGTCATTCCACTCCTACGGTCAGTACATGCTCTTCCCATTCGGTCACAACGGTGCTGAGAAGTCTGATAACTATTTCGACTGGATGCAGATGGGTGAAGCAGCTGCCATTGCGCTTTATGAGAAATACAAAACCAAGTATCAGATTGGAACTACCGCTGATGTTCTATGTAAGTACCCATTAGCATCTTAAGGACTCTGGGAATCCTTAGCGAGAAACTTCCAAAGCACAAATGTCAGCTTCCACAAAATATACAAATATGAAATTGCTACTCCAAGGTTGCTACGCTACAACAAACAGAGAGTAGCAATTTCATAATTGTATGTTTTGTGGAAGCTGACATTTGTGCTCTTGAAATTTCACGCTAAGGCTACCTTATAGCGAATTCGTTTATTATTCAGTTCCAACCTGGATCGGGTATTTAGATTAGGTCTGCTTGTTTTCTGACAAACGTCAGTTTTCTCGTTTGTCTTTAAAACCTAGCTCTGGTTGAGGTTCACACTGACAAAAAGTTTGGTTTTGCACTCGCGATAATAAACGAATCCGCTATTAGAGTATCACCTTAAAGAAATCAAACGAATTACGGAACGAGAACCAATCTCATTCACAGACATCGCATCTGGATCGTCCCCTGATTGGGCACATGGCGTCGAAGGAGCTCCAATTGGCGTGACGTACGAATTCCGTGACCAGGGAAGCTATGGATTCATCCTTCCGGCTGACCAAATCATTCCCAACGCGGAGGAGGTGCTGGACTCGTTGGTTGCTTTCTTCACCGAGGGAAAATCACTGGGATATTTTCAAGCGCGACCATGAGTGAATGATGGGTGCTTGCTGCAGTAGCAAATGGTTGATAGATAAGATTGACGCCTATTAGCGCCTGCCAAATGATGGGTGCTTTTCATAGCAAATGTTTGTAATAGAAATTGTGTGATTGCATTTGTTATGATAAGGATTGATAAACGTTTATGGTGCCAATAATCGGCTGTTATCAAATTTGTTTGGGTAAATTTGATTACACCATTCGATGAGTAAGGTACAGTGCGGTTCAGAATATTGAACCTATGTATTTTGGTTATCGGTGGTAATAGAAATATTTCTGTCAGATAAAAAAAATCAGCAGTTTCTTGAATATAGCTATTGACCCTTTGTTCTTGAATCACTTCCACAGTTTTCGACTGCGAGCTTTCTTAGACCGCTGGCAGAGTGAAAGCTGGTTACCGAGCACACAAAAGATTTTATTATTAAGTATACATTTTACTGATCAGCTCGGTCGCCAGCTTCCACTCTGCCAAGGGCTTAAGCTTGTGTACATTTTCAAAATGGGGTCAGCTCAGTCGGTAAAGACGCAGCTATAAAGCAAGACCTTGCTGGAGGTGGCTGGGTTCGATTTCCGGTTCAAGTTGAAAAATTTCCTCGACGCTACTCTAGGCATAAAGAATGATTGTTCTTCCACACAACAATACTAATGCAACTACATGTACAGGCTTAGAAAGCTCCCATTAACAACTGTGAAAGTGCTCAAAGAACACAAAGTTGAGAGGCAGCGTATAGTCCCAGTGGACAATGTAATGAACTCAAAAAAAGAAGTAAGCCCGCTGCCTCCGACATTGCGTTGTTTTAGAACCGGGCCTAATGGACATGTACATTAGACTGATTCAAAATTTGAAATTTTCGCTCCACAGTGTTCAAATGGTTTCAAATCCTAATTAGCCTCCCAAAGTTTAAACTTATTTGATAAGAAACTGAGTTGGCACAAACGATTTGAAGTTTATATTTAAATTACTATGGGAAAACCAAACTTTTTGTTTACTGTCCTCTAGCCTTTTTCCATATTGTACTGTTAACAAGTTCTATTGCTATTCTTATGGGAATTTTTATCAGCTACAACTTTGCATAAATCGTTTTTCAGCCAAACGTCAAATAAAATAGTTATTAATTGTTTAAGAGATTGATAATCTTATGGCAAGTTTAAGCAACCGTATTGTGGGCAAAACTGTATTCTGCAGTGAGACATAGTAGCCATGATTTTTGTCCTCTACTGTACGCGCCATAAACACCAATGTTGCCTGCTGAACAGTTGATTGAGCATAATCATAAGACATCAGTGACTTGAATCCTTAATATTTTTTGTTCCTTACATTTGATCGAAAAGTGGTCTTGAACAAAGTTTTAGCTGAGAAAATTGAGGCATTAGGATTTATCCCAGGCTACTATTGTAGAAAATCGTAATTAATACACGGAGACGAAAAACTACCCAAAATTAAGTACTTTTCCCTCAATTTCGGGGTTCAGCCCAATAACCCAAATTTGTGTAAATCGCATATAGTAGTTTCCATTTCACACCAGCAAAAAAAATACCTACTCTTAAGTATATTCTACCCAAAATTAAGTTTGATTCACGTAAATTTGAGAATATGCAAATTACTCAAAAATAACTTATTGGGCTGAACTATATCGTTGGGTCGAATGTCTCGTTCTTTTTCTGACAACAATAAAGAGTGCAAGTGCATATTACGTAAAAAGAACTCAAATGTTGGGTAGAGTTTTTTCTCCGTGTAGATATTGGGCGGAACGCGTCGGAATGTTTAGAAGGGTAGGGCGCACGCTTGATCCAGTTTGCTTTCGGGAACGTGATTTAACTTGTTAAACCAGGGCTTAAACAATCGTCACGTCGGTCATAGCTTGTAATGATAGCCTGAACAAATGATAAGACAATCTATATATATAAAAATGAATTTCTGTCTGTCTGTCTGTCTGTCTGACTCTTATTGACTCGGAAACTACTGAACCGATTGGCGTGAAAATTTGTATACAGGGGTTTTTGGGGCCGTGGAAGGTTCTTATGATGGTTCGAGACCCCTCCTCCTTCTGTAAGGGGGGGCTCCCATACAAATGAAACAGAAATTTCTGCATAACTCGAGAACTAATTAAGCAAATGGAACCAAATTAGGCATGTGGGGGCGAGTGTGGGGGTATAAGGAGATAATCATAAGGGGTAGCCCCTTAGATAATAGGGGGGGGGGGGCTACGTATAATATAGCATGCTTTTTTTTAAACCGGCGCATAAACTCAAGCTAATATTGAATCCCGAGCAAGACCGGGCACTCTCAGCTAGTAAGTTATAAAATATAAACGGAGACGAAAAACTACCCAAAATTAAGTACTTTTCCCTCAATTTCGGGGTTCAGCTCAATAACCCAAATTTGAGTAAATCGCATATAGTAGTTTCCATTTCACACCAGCAAAATAAAATACCTACTCTTAAGTATATTCTACCCAAAATTATGTTTGATTCACGTAAATTTGAGAATATGCAATTTACTCAAAAATAACTTATTGGGCTGAACTATATCGTTGGGTCGAATGTCTCGTTCCTTTTCTAACAACAATAAAGAGTGCAAGTGAGAGGCTGAACTCAATATTACGTAAAAAAAACCCAAAATTTTGGGTAGAATTTTTTCTCCGTGTAGATATTGGGTGGAACGCGTCGGAATGTTTAGAAGGGTAGGGCGCACGCTTGATTCAGTTTGCTTTCGGGAACGTGATTTAACTTGTTAAACCAGGGCTTAAACAATCGTCACGTCGGTCATAGCTTGTTATGATAGCCTGAACAAATGATAAGACAATCTATATATATAAAAATGAATTTCTGTCTGTCTGTCTGTCTGTCTGTCTGTCTGTCTGTCTGTCTGACCCTTATAGACTCGGAAACTACTGAACCGATTGGCGTGAAAATTTGTATACAGGGGTTTTTGGGGCCGTGGAAGGTTCTTATGATGGTTCGAAACCCCTCCTCCTTCGGTAAGGGGGGGCTCCCATACAAATGAAACAGAAATTTCTGCATAACTCGAGAACTAATCAAGCAAATGGAACCAAATTAGGCATGTGAAGGCGAGTGTGGGGGTATATGGAGATAATCATAGGGGGTAGCCCCTTAGATAATAGGGGGGAGGGCTACGTACAATATAGCATGCTTTTTTTAAAATCGGCGCATAAACTCAAGCTAATATTGAATCCCGAGCAAGACCGGGCACACTCAGCTAGTCATATTTAAATGTCGTAATAATACCTCTGACCAAGGCAAAATGATTTATATGGTATTTATAAAACTTGACGATACCAATACTAATAAGAAAAGGAATTCCACATTTCCTTTTTCCAAGTCTTTTTCCTCTCCGTCCCTTCCCTTCTTCTCTTTTCAGAAAACGAGTAATGGTGCTATAACCATATGCCATATAGGGTTAGGACAAGAGTTAGTGCTCAGGTCCCAACCGCTAGAAGAAAATTGAGCATCACTTAACCTTTTTAGACTAGATGCTCCCAACGACAAATGATTTATAAATAACAATATAACGGAACGTACGGTACGAGATGTCCACGTTTCATCCATTTATTGGATTCTGAAGCATCGTGTTTAAATCTTGGATTTAAACAGGCCCGATGTTTCTAAATCATCTTGCCCCTCAAATGCTGCACAGTAGGCCTGGCCGTTTTGATGTATTTTGCGCATCTATGATGTGCAACATATACCAAAGAGAAAAAAAAAAGTGATGGAGGGGCTTTCATTAACTGGCTGTGTTGGTGTTAGATTAGATTAGATTAGATTAGAGAAAATTTTCAACAAGTTCAGTTATCATTTTTTAAATTAGAGTGAACTGGTGAGTTTTGAGATTGATATGAACCGAAATTATGGTTTCCCCATAGTAATTTCCATATAAAGTTCAAATGGTTTGTGCCAAGTCAGGTTTTTACTAAAGGAGTTCAAATTTTGGGAGGATAATCAGGATCCAATTTGGAACCGTTGATCACTGTGGAGCGATCAGTCTAATGTACATACTTGTGAGTATGTGTTGAATGCATTAAATATAAATGTAGAATGGTTGGCATATTATATGTAGGGGTGGACCTATTACTCGCGGTTCACTCGAGAAGTGGGTACCATTGTTTAGGGAAGTATCAGGGGAGGAGACAAAACTAGCTTTAAAACACCTAGGGAAATTTCAGGATTGCCTGATTCTCAAAATCAGAACGGAATTGAAACAGCTTAAAAACGCCAAATCAGCCTTCTTTTACTGGCGCTTATTTAGTCTATACACTGTACAAATAAAGCAATAAAAAATAGTCCATATCATATGACTTCTCTTGTTGATTTCTCGGAATTCAAGGCACGCCTACACAAACTAACGGGTAGGAGAAGTCTTCCTCTACTCGATGGTGATGTCGATTTGCCAGGGAAAGCCATAACTTCCGATAAATCATCGAGAGAAGTCATTGTTTACAAAAGCTGTTACGCCCTAATTCCAGCTCTATCTAGATATGTTCTAAGAAACTTCTTCTTAAAGCTGATAACTAGAATGTTTTTTAATGATTAACATATATTTTATAAGAATTTTTCAAATAATCACGGTTTTATTATGTTCTCAAAAATAGTTCACTTTTAACTCAATATCTCATCAACATGGCTCACTTAAGAACGTCCACAAGAGGAATGTTTATTTGAATTTAAAAAATTCGTGTGCAGTATAATACTACTAAAAGTTGTAAACTTCATATTAGCAGACTATTAATGCATTAATTGTACTAAAAAGTTTAAATAATTGACAAAATTCCTATAGCATGTTTGTATCATGGTTGGACCTACGCAGAATCGTGGTTGAACCTAGTTGTTTACTGTATTGGCCGGCAGGTGCGCTTCGGTTTGTTTACAATTTCCTTCGCGGGCAGCAGTTTTGAATCGATGTTTTCTCGTCGCATTAAACCGCGGCCAGAGTAGACGCGAAACACGACGCCACGCAATGCGACACATGCAAGAAATAATAATAAATAATAAGATTCTGTTGAATTGGTCGCGTCGTGACGTGTGTCGCGTCTACTCTGGCCGCGGCCTTAGCCGTTAGCGCAGAAATAAGAAACATAAAAAATAAGGGTTGTGTTCCAAGCACGATAGCATAATTGGGGTATTAATAATTACAAAAAAAAAATTGATTTAAATTTTTTATTACAAAATTAACAAACATGAGCAATTCCATTCAAAATGACGATTTTTTTTGGGGCTGCGATTTTGCTGAAATTTTGCACAGTTGTTCCTTTTTAGTAAAGATGCCACTTTATGTTATCAATTCTTCGTATTGGATCACGATTACGAAAATTCAAGTATTGTCGAAACGGTTTGTTCGATTGAAAATGTAATTGTGTAAAAAACTATACACTGTGATAATTTTTGTTTGTTTCGATGATAAAAATGAGATTAGTTACTCGGAAAATAAATCGGTTCCCGAAAACGGGAACGGACCATGAACTAAAAATCACGGCCAACTATCCAGAACAAGATTTTCTCAAATATACACCGTGAATTATGGTTCACGGCTGTGGTTCACGAATATGGGAACTCTTTTTTCTCGTGTACCAAAATTTAATTTCTCAAAAAGCTGTGGTATTGAAGTTTATAATGTTTACAACTAATTGGCAAAATTTAGTTATAGTAAAATCATAAACAAAAATGTTATGATTTTTTTTTTAACTTCACGTTTTTAATATTAAAACACTTTTTTTTTCAATAGTGTATATTTTTACAAGAACGCCTTCATTGTTTTGCACAACATTCCTGAAGACATTATTAAAATCAAACAAGCCGTTTTGTGCAGTGTATTTATGTTTATTTCATTAGCGCTTTTCTACACAGGCTCTATTGGAAAGTAGTCGGGATTCCGTCATTAAAAAGAAATGAAAATTATCTCTGATGAATGTTCAACTTAAACCTAAAGTAAAGAAATGTTCAACTAAACTGGCCACCATACAATAGGTCTTATAAATCTGCTCAACTTTTTCAAAAACAGCAACCTTCTATCTACTATAGTCAAGGTGTCGACCACTAGTGATTAGTGATTTTTTTCGAGTGAGATACGATAGGTCTTGTCAAATAGAACTGAAGACAGGAAACTTCTATCTAGTCGAAGTCACAAGTTAAAGCAATAAGAAGTGAAATACCCCGTAACGTGGGTAGATCACCTTTTCGTGGTACGTTACGGGATGTAAGATCTACCACCGATTCCTAGTCTTGACTACTTCAAACTAGGGGAACAGGATTTTACAGTAATCAAAGGAACACATCTTAGTCCTTGTTACTTTTTATGCCTTGTTGATAGTGATAAGTCCTCGGGTTGCGTGGACCGAGGATGATCTTGAAGCAAGGAAAAAATGAGTTAGTTAGTCTTCACCTATGTGATTCCTAATCTTCTATTCGTTGTTTCCTAGTTTGAAGTGGTTAAGACTAGGGTTCTGATGCATGGTCATTATCGGTGTCATGTCTTGTTTTTTTTGCTAAGGAATCCAATTTTGACTGACAAAGGGGCGCGCCTTTGGAGGGTGTTTCAACACTCCGAAGGGTATAAATAGCGGGACCTTTCAATTAGAATCGATTCCTTGCGATAAAGGCAAGAATGACAACTGTATCAAAACCGAATACTTCATCATTTCTCAATAGTGATGGAATAATACGACATGCACTAAACTAAGGACACGGGATATACTACAATAGATCAAATTACTGGTCGCAGTGGTTTTATGTCCCGAACAGAGGAAAAAAAAAAGAAGTGAAATAGTATACTAGCAATAATATGTTAAAAAGTATACTAGTGTGATCACTTTAAAAAAACTTTTTCAAAGACAGAAACCTTCAATGTAGTCAAGACGTCAAGTTATGCAAATAATTTATTAGTACCACCTGGAAGACGAATTCTGAACTCAACTGTTCACCTTCCAATGCCCCTTATACATCTGAACAGCTTTGATAAGGACCGCAACCCAATGACGTCATAGTAAATTTGGAACTAGTTACTAATTTAGAATTACCCGTTGCGCCTTTGAAGAAAATAAAGATATTATTTTTTTTCAATAACTAGGGCCCTAGTGGGTCACCCGTTCTAATCACCATGACATCACTGAACATATAACTTAAAATCGTGAAAGTGCGCTTACTCACTGAGTGAGTCAAAGTTTCCTCAAAAATCTGCTACACGGCCGATAAAAGTAGCTCAATACCTAAGTCAAATTCAACTCACAATTGTATTACATTGCGTAGCGCCATTGGGCACTGGGATACCCGTTGAACAAATTTAAAGTGAGCGTTGCATTGCAATTTTAGCTATTCAACGGGGTTCTACGGTAGTCAAGACGATTTTCCTAAAAAATCTAGGAACAATTTAATCATTCACTAAGTGATCCCTTTTTGTAATTTTGAGTTAAATCCGATTCAATTTTGAGTTAATCTCATTGGCCGTGTACAAGTGTACTCATAGACTTAAAAGACGTATATATCTGCCTTTTTCCAAGCAGATTTTTGAGAAAATTTTACTCACATTCTACTATTTTGTGAGAAATCCTGAGTTAGCCTTATCAGCCGTGTACGGCGTCTAACGATGTGACATCCGTCCCATCCCCAGAAGATTTGAAGCTAAACGTACAGGTAAGGTCTTTTATAACCTCACAACCGACCTCCTCTCTCTGTTCTCTCGATAGTCATAGCAAGCGAGCACGTGATTGGTTGATTGCGGCCTAAAAGTCTAATCAATTTTCAATAGTTTACTAATGATAAATTACTATAACTTTTATGCGAATCTTAAATCAATTCTGAATCAAAGCTTGTGAAAAGAATTTAAATCCATCAATAAATGGCCGTTTAAAACCTAACACTATTTCGTAACTCTTTTTTTTTATTCGCCCCCCAGTATAGTTCACAAAGACGTAGTCCAACGTCAAAAATATGATTTTCTGTTTACTTTTCTAGTCTCAACATTCTTAAACATAGAGCATAGAGGAAATAGATTAATTCTCATGTGATTTGAGGCATCGCATGATGAATTTTGATCCAAGTCTGATACTGGCCACTTCCCTGGTAATTCCCCGAAAACTGACTGGATGTGGCCAGTGTGATCCTGGCTATTCCTAATAACTGACATTGAACTGGTTGTTGAATTTTAATGTGGTATCACATGATGGTTTTTGGCCATAGTCTGAAACTTGGCCAGGTGTAGCCAATGTGGCCCAGGGCTCTCCAAATAATGACTACAATTGAATTAGTTTTTAATTCTAATGTGATTTGAGGTGTCACATTATTCGTTTGAGGTTGGAATTAGCCTCATTATGGGGGCGACCCCGGCGTAGTGGTTAACATCCATACCTCTCACGCCAATGTCACGAGTTCAAATCTCACCCCCGCACAAGTCACGAATGACCCAAGAGTGTTAAAGTGACTATAATAAAAAAAATAGCTTCATGCCACACATAAACCGGAGTATGTTCCGGTCATATTTCCGGAACCGGTTGACCGATTCCAAGAAATATTCAAAAATGCTCTATTTGACCATAATACCTTTCATTTGGCGGTTGATGCGTCCCATTCGGTTTAGTGCTGTGCAACAAGGCACTTAGCTCCCTTCGCGCTAGTTGTCTTAGAGCCAGAAGACGTGTTCAGAGAGCAAGACAGAGAGGATCGTAGAGGAGTGTTCCGAGCGCCACACTTAAACGATAGACAAAACAGGGAGCTGTGTCTAGACGCTGAAGCCAACCCCTGCGAAGATCAGAGGTCCAACGATGCCCGCTGAAATGTGCCCAGAGAAGCTGAAAGTTATCGTGGAAGGTTTTTTCTCGAAGCACGACCCAACGACCTGGCCACCTACACCGATAGTCGAAGTTTCCAACGAGGAACTCGTAGCAGTGGTGAAAGAATTGAAAGTGAAGAAAGCTCCCGGTCCGGATGGAATCCCTAACGTGGCGTTGAAAGCGGCGATCCAGGCGTCTCCGAACATGTTCAGGATAGTGCTGCAGAAATGCCTGGACGAGGGTCATTTCCCTGACAGGTGGAAGATACAGAAGCTAGTGTTGCTGCCGAAACCAGGAAAATCACTGGGGGATCCAGCATAGTATAAGCCTATATGCTTATGCTTGCTGGATACACTAGGAAAACTCTTGGAGAGGATCATCCTAAACAGGCTGTCGAAATGCACTAAGTTCGGATTCCGAAAAGGGAGATCAACGGTGGATTTAATTCATTCAACAGCGCCAGCTGGGAGGCCATCGTCCAAGCGCTGCATAGAACGAGGCTAAGGCTAAGCTATGGCTAAGTTTATTAACGTGTCTTTAAACTGTTCCCCTGCTAGAGGAGAATTTAGTTCATTCGAGACGGTGTTCAAACAGCAGCTGTTTCATCATCGTCCCCCATTGGGTCGTCCTCCCTCACACACCATGGTCTTAAGGACCTTAAAGACTGCCTCTTGTCGAATGAAGTGGACACTAGTCATTTTCTTTCCAATGCCACTTCAACTTACTTATGCTTATATCATATCGTATAAGTCAACCGCCCGCAGGAAGTTGAGTACAGTTTGTTCTGTACTCCTGTCGTTGAACAAGGCAGCCCTAAGTATGCACCTTTAGAATTGATAAAACGATCCATAAAATATTGAAAAACGTTTCATAAAAAACATCCAAATTATCCATAAAACATCGGAGAAAATCCTTAAAAAAGTGTGAATGATCCATAAAAAATATCAATATTATCAATATTTTATGTGAAATTTAGCAACACAATTGTAAAAATTTACCGCTAGATTTCTAAAGAATGAGCATTGAAACTGTACGAATTACCCATAAACATATTGCAATTGATCCATAAAACATTCAGCAATGAACCACAAACTAAAGAAAATGATCCATAACAAATCAAGTTTGAGCACTTAAAATTATAGGCATGATCCATAAATTAGACGTAGGGGAAATGGCTCTAATGTAGGCCTATGGATCTAAGATTGGGCCTATCGCTAAAAATCTGCTATTTATCAATTGTATCAATATGAACGCGTCATTGGGACAGTACTAATTGATATTTTTGGTTGCTATTGAAAATCTAGTCGATTGCTGAATTTATGTATGGGCCCAAATTAGGGACACTTAGGCCAACATTACATACACTTCCCCTATATTATTCATGTTTAGGACACTCCGCTGCATATCTACTTAGATTTACTGTCCTGCCCGTGTATTTTCAGTAGAGGTGCGAAGCGACGGGCAAGCGTCCAGAATTAGCTTCCAAAAGAAGATTCTATAATAATATTCTTAAGAAGCTTCCTATGGAAGCTTCATTTAAAAACTTCTTTAAGAAGCTTATTCTATTTTATGGAACGTTTTCCAATATTTTATGGATCATTTATTGATTTTTATATTCAAAAGTATGTTTGCCGCTGAACAATACCTCTCGGATTGAACCAACGACACCCATATCTTCCCTCAATTGTGCTCTTGCCGGGCACTCCACCAATAGATGATTTAAATCTAAAACCACACCGCATCCCTGGCAGTAGGCCACACTGCCGCTAAAACGAGGTTCATGAGTGAGCCGTGTATGACCAATCCTCAGCCTAATCAGAACTTTCTGATCTCGAGAATTAAGTGCATCTTTCCACTCTTGTGTAGTATTTATTATTTCCAGAACCGAGACCTGGTCTTCGAGACAGACATGGGACAGAGATCTATTAGGACCACAGCGAGAGTTCCACAAGGCTCTATCCTTGGTCCAACGCTTTGGAACAAGGTGTACAACAGCTTCGAGAAGGCTTCGAAGGCCATCAACGCGATAGCTAGAATCAGAACAACTCTGGTCCCATCAGTAGCAGAAGGTACTGAGGTATGGAGGTCCACCCTGTGTTGCAGCGCTGGAAACGAAGCAGAACCAAAGGAAACCGAGCCACACGTTCCAGCTCATGGCCATGCGAGTCGTGAGTGCGTACATAACCATCTCGTCGGAGCAGTATGCGTTATCAGCTGAATGATCCCTATCGGCATCACCCTGGCGCAGGACAGCGAGTGCTACAAGCGGAGAGAAGCCGGAAGAGTACGGAAAGTTGTGAGAGCGGAGTCGTTGGCTAAGTGGCAACAGGAGTGAAACACGGCGGAGAACGGTTGATGGACACATAGACTAATACCGATTCCTTTCGATTTGGGTGAACATGAAACATGGAGAAGTCAACTTCCAGCTAACACAGTTCCGGTCTGGCCACGACCAGTGTGGCAGTGTGGCAACGTCGGTGAAACGCCGGAGCATGTGGTCTTCGACTGTCCAAGGTTCGGGACAGTGCGAAGGAAGATGCCCTCTTCCAGCCAAGAATCCAGAAATTTATCTTTTTAAATCGTGGTTGAACAACTGTTTTCCAAAAACATCAGGACAGCTGTACGGATAACTTTGTGATACACTGTATGTCTAAAAAACAAACGTCATCGTATGCTTTCGTATCATGAAACGAGGCTATGTTGAAAATGCTACACGGTAAGAAAAAAGTACCCAACGGTCAGTTCACTTTTACCTACTTGTGACTAGTTTGTCTCCTTTTCTCCTTCTAATGTTGTCAAAAACGGAGGAGCAAAACCACCCAACAGGGGTAGTAAAGTGTGGGAACCTAACGTTGAGTATAATCATATTTACCTACTGTTGGGTACAACTAACTTACTTTTGGTTAAAAAGTCATTGGAAAATTCCATACGAACTGCACACAAGTAAATGAAAATTACTTTGAACCGCTTTACCTACTTTTAGGTTCCTGCACTATAGTGCCGAGATGAGTGAAAAGAACTTAATTTTGGGTACTTTTTTCTAACCGTGTATGCTTGAAAATTTGTATCATCTATTGTTACATACTAACTGTGACGGTCCGGAGCTGCTGTTTATCATCAAAGCTCAGTCGCCTTAATGGAGGATTGAGACTTTCTTATTGCTCATTGTAGATGATCGTCTCCTACTTCTTAATTAAAACTTTAGGTACAGTAAACAGTACTTTGCGAAAAACTCTCACTAATTGGTTGGAAAGACCGACTTCATCAAGTATTTGCGCCAGACAAAACAAGATTAGTACAACGTTGCCAGAGCAACTTTTATCAGTTGTAGATAACAATGCATTAGAAACGCGTGTGAGGGTGCAGACCCGTATTCAGTTAATGCTGATAGCATTTCTGAGCAAACTTGAGACAGTTTACGTGCGCTATTTTTGCATTTGTAAAATAATTTTCTCTTTAAACATGATTCCTATCTACATGCCTTTGCTTGTTTTGTTTTATTTTATCTTAGTAGCTTTAATACTATCTAGGTCATTCGTGACATCTCTGGGGATGAGATTTAAACTCATGAACCCCAAGCCCATCCCCTTTCTCTACATCAATCAATCAGCTCTCTTTGTCCACATTTTCAATAATTCACTAGCTAACCAATGAATAAATGCTATAAATTACTTGTTTGAAAATCAGTAGTCAACCAAGATACTCAAATTTGAAATAAGTTAGAAATTATAATTTTGTCCTCATCCATTTTTAAGGGCATTTACGCTTAGTTCGACTTTTTGAAGAATAAGCGATGTAAAATGCTCTGATGGGCAAGGAATCTTCATGTGAACTGATGGTCCAGTAAAAAAAACAGATTTTCTATTTTGCTAATCATAAGGAATTCCCAAAACAGTACACCCGTTATCTATGCATTGATTTACGACCTACACCGATTGCCAATCGAATCCAGTCATCAAATGACGTACATGTTCACAATGTTGATATAAAAACCTAATCCCCACGGGGTTAAACGTTTCAGTTTAATTTCTACAATGAACCGCTCGTGTATTCTATTGCTGATTGCCGCAGCAGTTTGCTCTGCGTTTGCAGAGCAGGCTCGCTTCGACAACTATCGTGTCTATCAGGTTATCATTGCCACGGAACAGCAGCTGCAGACATTGCAGTATCTGGAACAGCATCCCGATGGCTATATTTTCTGGGATCTGCCCGCTCAAACCAACATGGAACTGGAACTGGTGGTACCACCGCACAAGTATGCCGATTTTGAGGAGTTGGTCACCAAGCTGAACATGAAGACTCGATTGATGATCAAGAATTTCCAAGAGTAAGCTTTTCACGAGGGTTTGTTCGATACCTGTCCTTATATTCCAAAAATCTTCCAGAGTCATCGACAACGAACGACCGAACAAGAGCCAGCGCAATGGCTTCGGTTGGACTGACTACTACTCAACGGCCGATATCTACGCTTGGTTGAACGAGATGGTTCAGAGCTATCCGGGAATTCTGTCCAGAACCGTATATGGCAACTCTTTCGAAGGTCGCGACCTGATTGCTGTTAAACTGTCCCACAAGGCCAACAATCCTGGAATTTTCATCGAAGCCAATATCCATGCCCGCGAATGGGTGTCATCGGCTACGGCTACTTGGCTACTCAACGAACTGTTGACCTCCAGCAGTCCAGCTGTTGTCGATCTAGCTCAAAACTACGACTGGTACTTCATTGTGATGGCCAATCCCGATGGATATGAGTTCAGCCGAAATAACGTAAGTCTTGATAGCGTTTTTGCTCGATTGAAGAATATAATCGTTCCGTCTCAAACAGAACCGGATGTGGAGAAAAACTCGTCAACCAGCCACTATTCTGTGTGTTGGAGCTGATCCAAACAGGAACTTTGACTACAATTGGAGAAGTGAGTATTCTCATACTGGGTTACGAATCGGTCGATAACCCGATTTTTCTATCAGATGGAGGATCCTCAACGAATGCATGCTCGGACACGTTCTCGGGAGCAACCCCCTTCTCCGAACCGGAAACTCTAGCTATGGCCAACTACTACGCTACGATTGCCGACAAAATTGACGTTCAGTTTTCGTTCCACTCCTACGGTCAGTACCTGCTGACTCCGTACGGTTTTACTGGTGCTCCACAGCCGTCAAACAATGCCGATCTGCAGCAAATCGCCGCCAAAACTGCTGCAGCTATCCAGGCCACGTACGGAACACGATACACTTACGGAAACAGTGCTCAAGTTCTATGTAAGTTTACAAATGTACGTGAATGAATGAGAACGGTATATTCAGACCCAATCTTTTTTTCGTTTCAGACGTCACCTCTGGAAGCACCAACGACTATTTCATGGGAGTTCATGGCACCAAGCTGTCTTTCACGTTCGAATTCAGAGACACCGGATCCACTGGATTCGTACTGCCAGCCAACCAAATCATACCCAATGCCCAGGAGACACTCAATGGACTGATTGCATTCGTTGCCGAATCGAAGACTCTTGGATATTTTTGAGATTAATAGCACATGCTTTATTCATAATATAATGCTTTGAAAAGAGATAAACATGGTTCTAGTTCCTTTGTCCTTGGGTTTTGAAGTGACGAATGTAGGACGTCAGTAGGTCATCCATTTTGTAACCTTGTTTCGTTTCCAAAAGCAGCTTTGATGAACCCATCATGTTTCCGAACTTGATGTGGAAGTACGTGTTGCCCGAGCTCCAGAAGTTAAGCTCCATGTAGCTGTACTGAGTGAGGAGGTCCTGAAATCAATCATATTTTTTTTTATTAGAACTACGAATATCTCAATATGAAATTACAATCTTACTTTGGTGCGTGGATCGATCAAGTTGAAACCATGCTTGTTGATCGCCACCAACAACGTCTCCGGAAGATTCTGATCGGTTGCCTGCTTGACAACGAAGAACGTCGATCCAAACATGGGGAACTTGTGGACAATATTGACGTACTCTAGCTTCGCCCTTGACTGACTTATTCCATTCAACGAATTCACCTTCGCAATGATATCCTTCTTCCACTGATCCGGTTTCTGCATTCTCACAGCGTCTTCTGGGACTAGTGAATGCATCATCTCTGGGAAGGACTTATGGAGCAGCTGCATATCAGCCTCCTCGTAAGTTGCCCAGAATATGTACCCAGCAAGATCAACGGCTTCAAGCTTGGACACTTTGTAGTATCCCTGCAATAGCTTTGGAACTTCCTGGTGGAAGTAGAACATTTCGTCCGCGAGTGGGTCCTTTCCAGGAACTACGTTGATCCACAGTTTCTTCATGAAGAACAACTGGTATTCACATTGGATCCTGTTGTCATTCGATCGAGACGGAAGTGTTTCACGCATCCATTCCATCAGTTCATAAATGAAATCGAAGATGAAGTACTCCTCCGGTACTGAGAAAACCTTATCACCAATCTTGATGAACAAACTGAAACCTTCGTTCGACTTCAGCTCCAACCGTTTTGTGATCGTCTGCAGCAAGTCCTTGGTCTTGGTAGACGATTCAATCTGGAATGCCTCATCCGTATCGTCAGGGAAGTAGACCTTATGATATATTTCAACCGTGCGATAACGGATGGCTTCCGCTTCGACTACATACGGCGGATATTTCCTATGGCCAAGCTTCAATGTTTTCTGCACTCTCTGTAGACATTCGGCTGCAATCGGATGCTTTCTGGTCTTCAAAAATTCAAACAGCTCCTTCAGGACCTGCTGACTGGGAACCATCACTCCAGTTGCCAGCCACAGTAGATCCCAGCCACGTTCTTCGCTGATCTGGATCTGATTATCCGTGAGCTGACGCATAATCTGACAGTACAGCTCGTCCCTCAGCAGGTCGTCGTTTAGCGCCGGTCTAAATATCTTATCGGTATCAACCGGTTCGCGGCCCTTCGGTAGATCTCCCATGTACTGTGAAAAAATTGTGAAGTTTAGTAACATCGGATAGAGACATGATGAAATAGACAACTATACTTTCAGAATCCAGGTAAATAGTCCAACCGCCGTGTCAACTCTGGCTTTATCGTGCTGCAGCTTCTGCAGCAGTGGAGCCTTCATTGGCTCCCGAGTATGTCTCCAAAGTTCCTCGGATGACGATTTTCTCACGCTGCTCAAGGTGGCGGAAGAGGATGCCAAGCTGTTCGAAAAGATTCGAATTAGAACACGACTAATGCCGTCGCTTTGTTACCCAAAGTCGATACAATGATTTCGCGCTTTTGTCAGCCCCTCCGCGCATCAGACATTTTTCTTCTACTAATTTCACCTAGACTTGATTCCACGTCATCCACGTTCATCTTCAATATGATTCGTTGCGGCATATTAGAGGGTAATAAAACCACATGAGTTTGGAAGTCGACAGAAAATATCTCAAATGGGGAGGTGACAAAATCGGGAAAGCACTGTTGTTTTGATTTTTATCCAAACTGTCAATTGATGAAAATGAAGTAAATGAAAACAGATTTTTGAATAATCGAAGTGTGCCCTGCTTCTAAACGGACGCGAAAATTTGTCAGTTGTCATATTTTTCGTTTTTGTTTTTTTTCGATTTTTGCTTGAAAGCGCTTGATAAGATTTTTCTAGAAAGTGCGTGGGTATAAACATTGAAGGATTCCATAAGTTTTTTTTTTACGGAATTCCGGTCGTGTGAGCTGTGATTCGGGTTTTCCGTTATTTTCGGTTCCGTCGTGAGATTTGTATTTTCCAGTGCGCGGTTCAAGAGTAAGATTTGCGGGTCGCCATTGGTGCTTTTACGATTTTGATTACCTCTGATATTTAAGAGCAGCTGAATGCTGAAGATTCGGAAACCAGCAGCAGTTCCTTTGTATTATGTGTTATGTGTCCGAGCTGAAAAAGAAGGAGGACGAAGACGGCCAGTGGCACATCTATCGCTAGAGGCGATGCCGCTCTTCTGTTTCTGCTGCTTACAAAACGAAAACTCTGTGATTGGGACCATGTCATTTTTGAGAGATCGGTGAAATCAGAGACGTTGATAGAGACGCGCAAAGAAAATTTCTGTCAAAACAGCAGCACGGTTTTTGAGGGATCTTTTGGCAAGGTCATTGGCAACCATGGAGATAATAGAATAAGGTATTGCTGAAGCCATCATTTACCTTATCAAATATTTCGTGAAAATAATTAAGCACTTTTTTCATAATTGAGAACAATACTCCTTTCTGGTGAATTGAGCGAACAGTAATGTTTATTTACTTTGCTCGTTTGGTTCAGCGTTTGACGGTTCGTTTGGTTCTTCTTGCTTCCGTCTATGCGTGTCTCTATTCAACGTCTCTGGGTGAGATCATTCCATATTTTATATTATTTTGCGAACAATTTGAATTTGTATATGGCAACAAGTTGTGTGTTGGGTTCTTGACATTGCTGGTGTTAATGAAAATCGATCGATAAAGCAGACTTGAATTTTTCCTTATTTCCACTGTTGAACTCTGGTCAGCTGGCGTGAAGACACAAACTCACAAACACAGATATCCAGTTAAGGGGAATTTCACGGCTCCGAAAAATAATTCCGTTTTGATTTTTGTAAAGGTATTGGAGAGGAGACATCACAAATTTCTAGTCATCATGGCATAAAGCTGGACTCAAAAAAACACAAAACAGCGACATAGTTTCTTTTTAATTATGAGACGAAAAACATGTTTTTGCATGTGAATTTTCTCAGAAATTTGAGGAGGGAACTGATTTTCTTGGATTTTTTTATGGTTTTCTCCGGTATTTGCACAGTAGGCCTGGCCGTTTTGATATATTTTGCGCATCTCTGCAACATATACCAAATAGACAAGAAAAATGATGGAGGTATATTTCAAGACCAACAATTGAAACGGCCTCAACTCCATTTTGCAAACAAACCTTGTAAGCCAATTTTGTTGTGAACCGAAGTATGCCAAACAAACTTACAAAATGAACAGGTAGGGGAAATTCTCATCCGATTGTGATTTTGGTTTGCGAATGTAAGTTTTGGTTCGCGAGAAAATAGCCTTACATGGTTTGTTTACAAAATGGAGTTGAGGCCTTTTTAATTGTTGATATTGATTTATCATTTTCCAGGATGCTTTCATGAACTGGCTGTGTTGGTATTAGATTAGATTAGATTAGATTAGATTCGATTAGAAACTGGACAATTGTGCCTCCTCTCAACTAAGTATTCTTTGAAGCACTTCCAAAGTTGGACCGGCAATCAAACCTGCTGCCTCCAACATGGTATTGTCGTGTCTTAACTGAATATACTATCTGAGGTATATCTGGCATTTGAATACAACATTTAAAAGACGAGCAACCTTGTCAGAATTCAAGGGACACAACCACCGCAAAAAAAAAAACTGAACAAATACACAAATCTCCCAGCTGTGCTAGAAAATTCGATAATAGTTTTAACCTTTGATTGGTAGGTTTGCGGGATTGAGTCTGTATCTGTCTATGTTTTGAAATCATAAGAGTGATTAGTGGGCCTGTCTTCTTGATGTATTTTCGTCATCGACCAAGTGCAGGACAATTTCGATTACAATGTTAAAATCAAAAGTTTCTACATGAAATGCTGTCAGAACCGCATAAGAATCATACAACTATTTCTCAGATCATAAAACATACCTTATAGGAGACCTGAACTGATCAGCTCCAAATCGCTGCAAATTGTGCATCTTCCTTCTCTGAATGGTATTGTAATTTGGGGCTGCATGCTTTCTAGCTTTAAGAACTCCCTCTTTCTGTAATAATAAAACACATTTAGTATTGACAAATGACAACCATCTCCGGAATCTTACCCGATATAGATTCAACACCATCGCCGGGGGAGGCATGATTGTCGGTAGTACGTAAACGGCTTCCGTTGGAAAGTAGCCCGACTTTCCATTTGATTCTCCGTAACCCCAAGTAGCATCTTCCGCCAGGATCGATTCTCCAGTGAAACCTTGTCCCAACGTTACCAAATCACCCTTCAATAAGCTCAACATCGATTCCGTTTGTTCCTCACTCGAATGGGTTCGTATAGCTACGGCGTAGATGCTTCTGTTGCGCAACTCCTTCAGGATGTAGTTTACCAAATCTGTTAGCGGCTTTGCTTCGAAAGACTTGAACACGTAGTCCTCCTTCTGAATTGTACTGATGAATAACGTTCCCACTTCACTGGCATCACCCTCGTCACAATCCATTTGCATGATCTCCGGGTAAGACAACTCCACCAGCACTTGCTCCTGATCATCCACAAAGTACACTCCAGACCAGTTGACCGAAATGATCACATTACTCGACGGAAGCTTGGTACCATCGATTTGAACAGCCTCGTAGAACCGAGAGAACATCATACCCCAAGTCAACTTAGCAAACAGAACGATATCCTCCTTGGCCACTATTCTCTGCAAACCATCCTTCACGCAGCGACTTCTCTTGAATGCCGTTTCAATCAATTGCACCCAGCGAGAAGCAGTATCCGGTCTAACCAAGATCCTCGGTAAATAGTCCTTCAATCGTTCCTGAAGTGTCTTGGTGTTTAACTCCAATCCATAATCAGCATAGTACTGCAGTGCTGCCAGCATAGCAATATCTTTATCCGAAGTGCTAACCAACTCCCCAAGGTTCACCCCACGCACAACCTGGGCATAGATTAGGTTCGTAGCGATCGCATCCACTGACGGATCGTGCCACGGAGCAAACATTTCCTTCCGGAAGAATATCTTCCAGGATGCACTCCTCTCATTGCCTCCCTGTTCCTTGGCATACTGTTCACAGTTAGAAATGGCATCCATGATGAACTCCCGTCCACTTTGCAAGGGCAAAACCTTATCCTGTAGCATTACAAAAATGGAAAATCCAAAATCGTCCTTCAGCCCGATACTGTTTGCCAGCTTCTGGCACATCTCATCGGCCGTGCTAGAGGAATCGATGTCCACATTCTTGCTGGCCCCATCCATCATGGTTACGGAAACTGTGATCGGTTTCTTGCTTTTGTTCGCTTGCAGCTCCAACCATGACGGTGGTTGTCTCCTAGCGCCATTCTGTATCGTACGATCGAGCCGATGCTCACAGAAAGGAGCATACAGCTGCGGTCCATCCCGAATAAATGACCTTAGATATTTTTCAAATCGCTCCGAAGGTGGGAAACATCCTACACAAAGCGATAGCAAAATCCACCCCTTAGAATGGGAGGTAGAATTGGGATTGTTCGTCAGCTGCTTGCAAATCTGGCAGTAGATCTCGTCTCTCAATTGCTTGTTCAATATGCCATGCCCAATGATAAAATGCAACTTGTCCAAATTAGAGCTTCGGTTGTTCAAAAATTCCTGATAATCCGCAATCTCATCGGTATTCTCCACGATCGCTTTCAATTCCGCAGGAATTTTCGATTTCCGTTTCAACGTCCTATGGATCAACTTCCGTTCATGCTCGGACAAATTTTGCTGAAAAGCTTGGAAGTCTTTCGTTTTGGCAAAATTCCGCCCCAACGTAACGGTCAACTTTTGCATGACGGGCTTGTGCTTGACTTCATCGCTGTCGTCCTCATATCGCGCCTCCGCCATATCTCCCATGAAACGCAAAATCGTTATCCACAGTGCCTGTGATTTGATGGGTGAGGGGCAAAGTCACGATTCAGTAATCCGGAAAGAGAGTATAAATTTAATTAAGCCAATCTACAAACCTGTGCTGAAATGGTGTCGGCCGGGCTGGGTAAGTCTACCAGCGAGGATTTAAGCTTGCGTTTGCTGAACTGATAAGACGCATTGTTGACAAAGTACGTGGCCGCGTACTTGGCAAAGTTATAGTCGGATAAATCCTCGCGGTAGGGAAAATTTTCGCCATTTCTCAGGTAGATGGTATCGGGGGCGCTGTCGCTGTCGCTGTCCTGTTGTAAGATCCAAATGTTACATTAGGACAACTTATGGTACGTAATCAAAGATTTGATGATTGATGACTTCCAATTTACAAAATGACAAATGATCGAGCAGAACGCTTTGTCAGAAATGGAAAGCACTAATGATATAACTTTCTTCCTATTTTTTCACGACAAACAGTCTCTGCAACACATCTCGCTCGGGCCAACGAAATTGTTGACAAGCTGCTTCATGAAGTAAAGCCGAAGATGATGCACGTGTGTTAATGGGAATTGTTTTGTTATGTCTTTTCTAGATTCCGATCAAGTTGTGTCCTCAACCATATTATTGCAACAAAGCAGACAAGCAATATATCCTTCTACCCCTCAGATTCAACTATGATGCAAATAGAGTTTGTCTTAGTAGTCGTAGCAAGCGTTTTGTCTGTATCATCGGTTGCTTTATGTGTTTGAATTCGATGTAATGACATGTGTGTTGTTTATCGATTTGAGTGATGTATGCTTGAGCAGCCTTACCAGTGTGTTATTAGAAATGGAAGATCGTGAAAACTGTATGGTTAGTATGCATCAGACAATGGAAAATGGAATCGACCGGTGTAACATGAAAAACGAATTGTATATTATACATAAATACATAATGGAATGGAAATTGTGAAGTTTATAAAACGCAAAAGGCTATAGTGGTCTGAGCATGTAGCACGAATGTCGGATGAGCAACATGCGAAAATAAAGTTCAGTAGAGAACCCGGAAGAGATCGTCGACTCCACAGCAGATATCGCACACGCTGGCTTAATGCTGAAGGACATAAGATCACATTTTGTCCATAGCGACTGGAAGCGATTGGCTCAGGACTCATAATCCAGTGCACTCTCATGGCGGTAAGCTCCAATCGGTATTATCCTCGGATTAAATCCCGATCAAGAATGTCCGGCTGCTTTGATGTCGACATCAGAGTTATTCAACACGATGCTATGCAAACAATTCGCAGATCATCCAAACAGGGACGGTATTAAAAATTATTCCATTTTGGAGTTTACCGCCATCAATCTAGCAATCATGCCTTTGCTGATCGCTGATAGCTCAACTCAACATGCAACTAAAGTGTGACCCATTTAGAATTGGAACAAAAACAATTGTGCATATTTCGAATGTAGAACAACAAAGTATAAACCTGTTTCAACTAAAATGTTGAATTTTAAAAGTTCTTAAAAGGAAAAATACAAAAAAAGGTACTTTTCCAGACTCATCAACCGGCACATACTATTTGCAACCATTGTTTCGGCATGCTTATTCCACTTTGTTTTCAATTCATTAATGTTTTTAACGACACTGCCAATTCACCTACAGCTTCCTTTTCATAATAGCCCTAAACCACTCTTCCGGTCTGAGCTGGGAACAATTAGGTGGGTTGAGTTCTTTCGGAATAAACTGAATCTCGTTAGTTTCAATCAATCAATACGAAACTAACGATTTTAAATTGGCTCACCACTTTAGTAGCCTATTGGTCCCAAGCAAACGATTAACGTACCCTATTCTAGTTGAAATTCTATTACTACACTATGTTTGTTTTGATTCGATATGAAAGTTTGACAGATAACATCAGGGGTGTGTGGATTCATGCAGAACATGCAGGGGTGAGTGAAATAGCTTGGGACTGCTTGGGACCGTTGTTCTGGTACTGAGTGAGCCAAAAATAATAATGATTTTCTTCGGGACCCAGTGGTCTTAGAGTTACCTCTATGGTTCTACCATAGAGGTAACTCTAAGACTAAAAGGTCCCTAAGAAACGTGCTGAACTTTTTGGCTCAGCTCTGGTACTCTCTTCGGTCTCAAGCTAATCGATGCACCCCTCGAAACATAGGAAAATCCACGAACCCCTCATTTTATCTGTCAAACTTTCATAGCGAATCAAAACAAACATAATGCTGTACTAGAATTTCGACTAGAATGGGGTACGTTAAACGATTTTCTTGGGACCAATAGGCTAGTCAAGTAGTGAGCCAATTTAAAATCGTTAGTTTCCACCGGTTGGTTTTACCACGTTTTACTATAATGGCAGCTCGCATGATCTGGCAAAAACATGACAGGTTGCTTGTGGGATCGGATGAATGGTAATACTCATTTTTAGAGACATTCCGTCCTGTAAAGCTCTGAATTTAATGTCTTATCTGTGATGAAAACCTTTGTCTTCTTACCGCAGCTACAGATGCCCTACCAAATCATGTATTTGCGTGCAAATTTATCTGCAAATCACAATCTTGAATTGAGCAGGATCATCTCCCCGAGGCTACATTATTTAGCTTTTGATCCCTATTTAGTTGTCTGTAGACACGGTATGACTTGAAGCCTTCCCGGAGACGAATCCGTTGCACGGTACTGCGTGCGACACCGAACTTTTTGGGCAAATCACGGCCCGAGATGTTTGGATTAGACTTAATGGTCGTGATGAAATTATTCCACAGTTGACGGTTGACAGCATCCATCAAGTTGACGAAAGAAGTAAAAAGCAATTGTTGAATGCCGTCTTCGGTTGTGATCCATCACCGATCTGGTACTTCCCGACAATCACGACAATCATCTGTGCTCGTTTTGAACCAGTTGCTGCTTTGCTTGCTTATGTGATTGTGTTGGTGAGTGAGCCCAACAGCTTCCGTTTAATGTTGTCTGCTTTGTTTGTAACTCATACAGTCGCGCTTGCCGGGATGAACTTCGAATGCATAGGCATTGTTTTCATTTTCTGTCGTTTCGCTTTTTCTCATGGTTGTGATTTTCATCATCAGCAGCAAGCGTAACGTTTTGCTTGTGAGTAGCGACCATTAAGCTGGGTTTAGACAGGGCAAGTCAATTGATCAAGTCAGTTGAATTCAATTGACTTGAACGCGAATTGAACGTGTAAACCATGCCATTCAACTGACTTGATCAACTCACTTGAATTGAAAAAAGTTGAACCAGGCTCAACTTTTCAAGCCAATTGAATTCAACTGAGTTGATCATTTGAATTGCCTATTCTAAACCCAGCATTACTGGTGATTGTTGTTTGCCATGGCTCTACCTCTCACTGCGTGACAAAACGTTCTGTCAACGATAGTCAGTTGAAGCGTAGACGAGTGTCACGTGAGTGGCATGATATTTTGCATCACTGGTTGACAGTTCTCGCCCGCTTGCTTTGTGGCTTACAAACCGTCGAAATGGTTCCGCTGTACTTTTTCATTAAACGGTTTTTTTCTGGGAGAACTTAACTCTTTTACAAGCTTAGGTCCAGACCACGAAGGGTTTTCCAAATGACTGCACACAATTATTGTCCTTGTTTCTTCTTCCATTTTGAGTTTCTATGAAGCACGTTCGAACTGCGCTTCGATTTTTTATCCCCTTTTAGTAAGCTAGTGCATTGTAAATTTTTGCTTTCGTTCGTTTTTACTTGTGTCTCTGTAGTGTTGCATGTAAAGTTTATGTGTATAGGTGATATATATGGCTGAGTGTGCAATATGTAATTTGGGGATTTTGGTAAGTGATTTGCCGGTTATCTGTGTGGGTAAGTGTGCTCGTGTATTTCATTGCAAGTGCACTACACTCACGCGGACTCAGGCAAAGCTTATCACAGATAATGCAAATGTTCTATTCAAGTGTAGTAATTGTCTGTCAGATCAGAGTTGTGACGAGCAGAATGTATCGGTTTCGGATACCAAAATGCTGGGGGAAGCAATGAAGCAATTGTCTTCTGTTGCTGACTCTATCACTGGTATACGAAACAACGTTGCTGCTCAGATAGACAACGCGTTGAGAATTGGCATGGAAAAAATGCAACAAAATATGAACGATTCTTTAAGTTGCTTTGAAAAATTAATTAGTGAGAAATGGAATACGATGACTAGTTCATGTTTTGAAATTAGTACGGAAAAAAATTTAGCTGCAACGAATGGTGCATCTAGGACGGTTCATTCTGAATCGGACCGAAATCCCAGACGCAAAAAACGTAAATTTCAAAATAGTGACAACGATTCGACTGATGATGTTTTTCAAGAAAATGCGAGTTTTGCGGATGTTGTAAAAAGATCTAGTCATGCAAGTAAAAGTAAAAATATTAGTAACAGTAATAGTAACATCAACAGTAACAGTAACATTAACAGTAACAGTAACAAACAGAGTAATCGTAAGACTCGTCCGGTCATTGTGATCAAACCAAAAGAGTCCAAACAAGCTTGCGAAGATACTCGTAAGTTTTTGAAAACTCAGTTGGATCCAAAAACACACAAAATCAGTAATTTTAGGAATGGTAAAGATGGCTCTATTATTGTTGAGTGTGCAACAGGAGCTAATCTTAATGATGTAAAAACTGGTATTGAAAGCAATCTGGGTGAACAATATAGTGCTGTTGTTCCCACTTCGGTGCCAAGATTGAAAATAGTGGGCATGAGCGATCAGTTTTCCTCCGATGTCTTCATTGACTACTTAAAAAGTCAAAATGAAGACATCGCTATAAATGATGTTAAAGTAGTGAACATGTTTGAAAATCCACGCTTCACTTATAACAAGTTTAGTGTTGTAATTGAAGTCGATGTCGATACTTATAAATGTTTGTTATGTGCGAAAAAAGTAAATGTAGGGTTTGATCGGTGCTCGATAGTTCCCGCGATTAATGTGTTGAGATGCTTCAAATGTGGAGAATTTGGGCACAAGAGCATGGATTGCAAAAATTGTGATAGATGCTCTAGGTGCAGCCAACAACACAAAACGTCGGAGTGTACGTCAACTGTATTGAAATGTATTAATTGTTTGAAAACGAATAAAGAACGAAAAATGAACTTGGACGTCAACCATGCCGCATTTAGCTCGGAATGTTTGCTCTATAAAAGACTTTTTGATCAGAAGAAAAGCAGCTTGCGTTTCAATAAATAGCAGCCAAGTTCCAGGAATGTGAATCAATTCGATTTTTTATACTTGAATATTGCGGGGTTGTCAACAAACTACGTAGCATTACGTCAGATTGTTGAGGAAAAACGTCCTCTTTTAGTTTTCTTATCTGAAACTCATATTGTAGAAACTGAAGCTTTTGATCAGTATAGTATTCCGGGATATATTGTTGCTGCTTGTTTATCACATTCTAGACACACTGGCGGTGTTGCTATTTATGTCAAAGAATCAGTTCAATTCAACCTTCGTACCAACGAAGTTATTGATGGCAACTGGTTCTTGGGCATTACAGTTGTACGTGGCATGAAGATGGGTAATTATGGTGTTTTGTATCATTCTCCCAGTTCTAGTGACCAGCGTTTTGTTGAAGTTTTAGAGAACTGGTTTGAGACATTCCTTGATTCTAGTAAATTAAATATATTGGCTGGTGATTTTGATATTAATTGGCGTGATAACCATAATTCGAATCATTTGAAGCGTTTAGCTGAGTTTTTTAATTTAAAGCAAACGGTAAATGAGTATACGCGTATTTCCAGGCACAGTAGAACTTTAATTGACCACGTTTATTCCAATTTTGATTCCATTTGTTCAGTTACGGATACTGATTTGAAAATAACCGATCATGAGACTTTAGTGATTAATGTCTTAGACCATGTTAACGATAACGATAATTTTGTAAAATTGAAGTGCTGGAGGAAATATTCGAAGCAAGCTGTTTCGAATCTTGTTGAGAGAAGCCTGGATTTTCCATTCGCGGCCGGTAACTTAGATGAATCTACAGCTGTTCTTAATAACGCTTTGAAAACGTGTACCAATCAACTAGTTGAGCAAAAGTTTGTTTCTTTGAAAAACTCGAACAGCTGGTACAATTTGGATCTTTTGCGTCTTAAACGGAAAAGGGACAAATGGTACAAAAAGTTTTGTAGATCTAATAATGACAATCATTGGACTAGGTACACAATCGCGCGTAATAAGTATTCACAATCGATAAAGAAAACTCGTTGTGAATATGTTCAAAGGAAGATTGATCAGCATCAAAACAACAGCAAAGAGTTATGGAAAATTTTGAAATCTTTATTAAAACCTAGTAATTGCAAACCGCGGTCCATAACTTTTAATGGCACATTAGAACAGTCAGAACAAGTCATTGCAGCTAAGTTTAATGATTATTTCGTAGATAGCGTTTCATTGATTAATCAATCTATTGAATTGGTCGATGAACCTGACGAAATAAAACAGCCAGTTAATAGTAGTTGTAGATTTGAAGTGTTTCACCCAATCACATTAGATGAACTTAGAGTTATTTGTTTTTCATTAGGAAAATCGGCTGGAGTAGATAATGTTAATGCTAGAGTTATTCAAGATTGCTTTCATGTCATTGGCCACATCTTGCTGGACCTTATTAATGAATCATTACAAACTGGACATGTGCCACAAATTTGGAAGGAATCCTTAGTGGTCCCTATTCAAAAAGTTGCTGGAACGATTAAAGCCGAAGAGTTTCGTCCCATCAACATGTTGCACACATTAGAGAAAATTTTAGAACTTGTTGTTAAAGGTCAGCTGTTGGAGTATTTAAATAGTAATAGTTTGTTGATACCAGAACAATCGGGATATCGGGAAGGTCATTCTTGTGAAACCGCGTTGAATTTGGTATTAGCGAAGTGGAAAAATAACTTGGAGTGTAAAGATACGATTGTGCTGTTTTTTTGGATCTTAAACGCGCTTTTGAAACAATTTCTAGGCCCTTATTGTTAAGATCAATCAAGCGCTTTGGAATTACGAGTACTGCATATAAATGGTTTGAAAGCTATTTGTCTGACAGAACTCAACGGACTGTTTTTAATGATTCTGTTTCCAGTCCCGTGGGGAATAACCTTGGAGTGCCCCAGGGAAGTGTATTAGGGCCCCTGTTATTTATTATGTATATTAATGACTTGCGACGTGTTTTACGATTTTGCGACATTAATCTTTTTGCAGATGATACTGTGTTATTCATTGCAGCTAAGGATTTAGATGATGCCGTTTTACACTTGAATGAAGATTTGCGTTCTCTAAGTAGATGGTTGAAGTATAAGCAGTTAAAATTGAATACAAGTAAAACTAAATTTATGGTAATTTCGCGGAATCGAGTAAATGAGAACGTCTCTGTCGTAATTGATGATGAGACTCTTGATCGCGTTCGGGAGATTAAATATCTTGGCGTGATTATTGATGACACACTTAAGTTCAACTCTCACATTGACAATGTCATCAAGAAAATTGCCAAGAAGTATGGAATTCTATGTCGACTGAAAAACGATTTAACTATTGCCAGTAAAATACAGCTATACAAATCAATCATCTCTCCTCATCTTGACTTTTGCCCTTCCATTTTATTTCTGGCCAATGCAACACAAATATCGAGATTACAGCGCTTGCAGAATAAAATAATGCGTTTGATTTTGAGATGTAATAGATTCACTTCCTCAACTTTGATGTTAGACGCCTTACAATGGTTGTCGGTGAAGCAAAGAATTGTATATTTGACTATGGTGTTCATTTTTAAAGTAGTTAACGGTTTGCTGCCTCGATATTTGTGTGATCGAATTGAAAGAGGAAGTGACTTTCATAGATATAATACTAGAAACGCGGTTGAAATAAGAACACCACATTTCTTGTCTTGTGGTTCACAAAATTCATTATATTATAAAGGAATAAATGTTTTCAATTCGATGCCTAGACATATCAAACGTTTAGCAACACTTACAGAATTTAAAAGACACTGCATTTCACACGTTAAAACTGTCTTTTGAACAGTTATCCAGTGATTTTTTTATGAATTGACCAATTATGTATCTTGACGAAGTTATCTCTAACGGATTATTTTATATGGATAGCTGTCATAACGACTTTTTAATAATTATTGTAGCACTGCAAAAACTATTTCTGTTCGCCACGAGGGTGATGATGGATTTTTAATATTTGATTTTATAGTAGATTAATTAAAAAAAAAAGTAGTCTACAAAGGTTTGAGCCTCGCGCGCGTATTACGGATATAGAGGACTGAATTTAACATTTGATAAAAAAAATGCAATTTTGAAGCTTATTTGAAAGATACCTTGAGTTAGTAGTAAGTTTTCTGGCAAATGTTAGGGGTTCGTGAGCATTCCTGACATTGCTGAAAATTATGATAGCATCAGATTGCGGGGTTACTAGTGTAATAGGATGCTTTGTTGATTGTTCATTAACTCTTGATTGCTTGTAATACTTATGAATATTTTAGGTGGACAAAAAGGCGAACTAAGAGGTGGACGCCTGAGCTTTTCCACATTTATATCGCTGTGAAGCAACTGTAAACTTTAGAGGGAATCTATATCTGTAACTGAAACCAGTTCGATTTTGTTTGCCAACCTGGTTAAAATGTCATATTCAATTATCTTAAAGATAAATCGTCCAGCTCAAACCTTTGTAGGGGTAAGAGGTGGGACCATCATCATCATCATCATCATCTTTCGATGTTGTTATTGTTATAGGGAACACATACCTGGATCAACAATAGAAAAGGGCCCATCAGCATTTGTAAACAAACCGTTCCAAAGCCTTTACTTACAAAACGAAGGCATCCCACGCTAACCAACACCATCATCTGATAGGGAAAACTTCTACCTATTACGTTAAAAACTTCCAAATCCGACCACTAGGATCAGTAAGAATCAAAAATGTTTGTTCCAATTCTAAGTGGGCCACACCTTACTCTGGGTCGCACCGGTGTTGGCCCACAGTCACAGTCACCACATTTGTGCCATTCCTGCTGTCGCTAATCAGTCGTCCCGGCCCTGTGTGTGAGTCAGAAAACGTGGTCTTCCAAACTGATAGTGCAGGCAAGTACGATTCCTTTTTGATCAGTTCAACTCCTGATTTGTTGCTTGGTTTAAGGACTACACCATTTAGCCGTCATTATTCAACAATTTCAACTCTACATATTTCTACTTTGGGACGCATCGATACTGTCTACATGGAAACTCCTAATAAACTAATAAACCCCCATCCCCCAACAGTCGAGCTTTTACCGTCTTCGTTCAGCAGTCGTCATGGCTCTGTGTGTGTGGGGTCAGAGAAGGGGTCTTCCAACATGATATTTTTGGCAAGTACGGTTCTGTTTTGAGCAGTTCAACTTCTGATTCGTAGACAATTGTAGATAGCTTGAACAAATTGCTGTTTCAAATAATACTTCCTCACCATTGGCATCTATCTTCGCCCCAATTCCGACGCATGATCATATTCGGCTCACGCTACGGCTGCCCAGAATTTACCGGATCGTTCGTCATGATTACAATCTTCCTCAACTGCAATAGTGTTTTAGTAAGGACGTTAATGGATATATACCATCGAATGCTTCCAGTGACCAAGAACTCAATCTCACCGAATCCATCTCTGCGTGTGGTCTGGTTCAAGTGAATTCTTATGCAAACCCGAACGGTAGACTACTCGATCTAGCATTCACGAATTCTCCGGATGTCATTGATGAATTTGCAGCTACCACTACCACTCATTACCTATCGATGCTCATCACTCACCGTTCATTCTGCAAGTGGATTTGCACAGCTCCATCATCTTCTCACCAACTTAATCCTGATTCGGAAGCAATTGATCTGACAATTTCTGTTGACGCAAAGGTGCTCTTGTCTCATGACAAGCTGTATGAGATTCTTCACTCAAATGTACCTCGCCACCGTCGTACTTTAAGGGGCGTCAACAGGAAGCCTTTGGTGGACGGCTGAGTTGAGTAATCTGCGCAGCAGACTGCTCGCAAACAATTTTTCGCTCACAAATCCAATGAGAACAGAGATTTGCTTCGTGTGTTCTGTTCAACTTCGCCAGAATCTCGCCCGGAATATTTTCAATACGTGCCATCTTATGGTATCCACCTTCCAATATGTTGGTTAAATTAGACGCATCGAAAGGCGCTGGAGTCGATGGTCTGCCACCTTTATTAGTGAAGAATTGCGCTGCATCTCTAGTTGTACCTTTGACGCTACTATTCAACTGTTCGTTAGAACAAAGAACATTCCCATGTTTATGGAAAACCGCTTCAATGATTCCTGTACACAAATCTGGCAGCTTGAATAATGTAGCAAACTACGGTGGGACTTCGATTCTCTGTTGTTTGGGAAAGGTTCTCAAAACTCTAGCGCAGGCCTTCCCAACCTTTCTAAACTTGCTTTTTTAAATGCTTGTATCTATGTTCGATGAACTTGTTTCAAGCTACATTTTGTTTATTTCTCATTCATTCTGGGCTAAAATTTTGATAATTATGAATAACATTAGAAAAAAAAAATATATCTTTGTTAAGGTACAGAGACAACGTCCGGCCCGCGAGCCACACGTTTGGCAGCGCTGCTCTAGTGTATAAAGTCGTGCTGAATGCAGCGAAGCCGATAATCTTTGAGTATCAGCATACCACACCCGTCTATTACTATGCTACACCAACGTACTGTTCCGCGAGATCGAACGCTGAAACCAGGTGGACTCTATTTACATCGACTTTTCGAAAGCGTTCGACACTGTCCGGCACATCTATTCAGCGGAGAAGCTGAAACATATGGGTTTTCCGGTTTGGATTGCGAACTGGATAATGTCATATCTAACGGGTCGAAGGCATTTGTGCGAGTGAATTCGTCACGGTCCAGTAAAGGGTGATACGGTCAAAATTTGGTCAAGGGAAAACGCGTGTAAATCGGTGAAATCGTTTATTTAAAAAATCAAATTAAATTTCTTTTTCAAGTTCAATTAGTATAAAATTCAGGAAAAATATTCAGTTAGGCTTCCGCTTTTCCAAATCCGAATTGCCGGGCCTTACGTTTGACCCCTGCCATCAGATTTTGTACAGCCACCTTGTCCACCTTCTTCGCCGCAGAAAGCCAGTTTGCCTTGAACTGCTGCTCGCCCTTAGCAGTTTTTTTGGTCTTCTTTAGGTTCCGCTTGACAATAGCCCAGTATTTCTCAATTGGGCGGAGCTCTGGCGTGTTGGGAGGGTTCTTGTCCTTGGGAACCACCTGCACGTTGTTGGCGGCGTACCACTCCATGGCCTTTTTACCGTAATGGCAAGATGCCAAATCCGGCCAAAACAGTACGGAACAACCGTGTTTCTTCAGGAAAGGCAGCAGACGTTTATTCAAACACTCTTTCACGTAAATTTCTTGGTTGACAGTCCCGGAAGCTATGAAAATGCTGCTTTTCAAGCCACAGGTACAGATGGCTTGCCAAACCAGATATTTCTTTGCGAACTTTGACAGTTTCATGTGCTTGAAAACATCTGCTACCTTTCCCCTTCCTTTTGCCGTATAAAACTCCTGTCCCGGAAGCTGCTTGTAGTCGGCTTTGACGTAGGTTTCGTCGTCCATTACCACGCAGTCAAACTTCGTCAGCATCGTCGTGTACAGCCTCCGGGATCGCGCTTTGGCCGTCGTATTTTGTTTATCATCGCGATTTGGAGTCACTACCTTCTTGTAAGTCGATAGTCCGGCTTGTTTTTTGGCTCGATGCACGGTTGTAGACGATACACCCAGCTTATTTGCGGCATCTCGGAGAGAGAGGTTAGGGTTTCGCTTGAAACTACCGGCAACTCTCTTTGTCGTCTCAGCGGCTTCCTGTTTTCGATTTCCCCCCGATCCAGACTTCCTGGCTGTCGACAAACGTTTCCCAAACACTTTAATTACATTTGTAACGGTTGATTTGGCAACTTTTAGCGATTTTGCCAACTTTGCGTGCGAGTAGCTTGGATTTTCGCGATGCGCGAGCATAATTTTGATACGCTGCTCTTCTTGCTTGGACGGCATTTTGACAACTGAAGAGTGAACTCCAAAATCAAAATAGGAGCAACATTCTACACACACACACCTTCAAAATGAGGGGTGTTCAGGTTTTTTAAATGCAAAATTGAAAGAAATACGTCAAGTTGATATTGACCAAATTTTGACCGTATCACCCTTTATGTTCAACATACCATCTGGTGTACCGCAGGGTATTGTGTTAGGACCTTTTCTCGACGCCGTATGCCTTCGAATATCCTCTGGAAAGCTGCTTTATGCTGATAAAAATCTTCAGAATTATCGCGTCTGTATTGTTCTGTGGTGTTGAGCTGGTGCAAAGAGAATGGTATGAGCGTGAACACCAATAAATGCAATTCGATCACATTTAGCAGTTGGTCCACACTCATTCACCAATAACGAATCGACACTACTTCGCTGGAACGTGTGCAGTCTATTCGCGATTTAGGAGTTATAATGGACTGCAAACTTCGCTTTAACGATCATATTTCCACCATTACAGCAAAACCATTTTCCGAAAACGAACTAACCGATGTGTACGCATTTAAGTCTGGAAGTCTGAAATTCGCTACTCCGGTTTGGGCACAATATCACACGTCCCAGGTAATCCGCATCGAACGAATTCAAAAACTGTTCATACGCTTTGCACTTCGGAACCTACCGTGTAATGATTCCGTTAATCTTCCTGATTACCAAGATCGGTACCGATTGATCAAAAAAGATTTGCTATCGGGGAGACGGCTGAGATTGCAACATACTACAGGAAGTTTTGCTCCACGCACCTCATCGCCAATTACGGTTCTCTGGGCTTATCGGCATTCCCAGTCACAGGACTAGTTATGAGATTAATAATTCGCTAAGTTCCTGCCTTAGAGTGTTTAATGCTGGTTGTGAGAACCTCGATTTTAATATTACGAGGCTCTGTTTTAAAAATAGGTTAAGAGTAAATAGGATATGCTGAGATTAGTCTGTACGAAATAGTCGAAGACTGAATAAATAAATAAATAAAATATCTCTTTGAGAACTTAGCAAATTTCTCATTTGTTGGCTGAGTTTCAGATATTTGCAACTGAGTCATTTCAAGCTGAACATTACATTAGGTTCTAAGTAACATTGACAGATTCTCTTCGTTGACTTTCTCTTTGTATCCCCACGGCCATGTAAAGACAGTAACAGGTATTTTCAGCACACAGATCGATGATGATGATGGTCCCACCTCTTACCCCTACAAAGGTTTGAGCTGGACGATTTATCTTTAAGATAATTAAATATAAACATTTTAACCAGGTTAGCAAACAAAAACGAGCTGGTTACAGTTACAGATATAAATTCCCTCTAGACTTTACAGTTGCTTCACAGCAATATACATAAATGTGAAAAAGCTTAGGCGTCCACCTCTTAGTTCGCCTTTTTGTCCACCTAGAATATTCATAAGTATTACAAGCAATCAAGAGTTAATGAACAATCAACAAAGCATCCTATACACTAGCAACCCCGCAATGATGCTATTATAATTTTCAGCAATGTCAGGAATGCTCACGAACCCCCGACATTCAGCCAGAAAACTTAATACTAACTCAAAGTATCTTCCAAATAAGCTTCAAAGTTGCATTTTTTTATCAAATGTTAAATTCAGTCCTCTATATCCATAATACGCGCGCGAGGCTCAAACCTTTGTAGACTACTACTTTTTTTTTAACTACTACTTTAATTCAAATATAAAAAAAAAATCCATCATCACCATCGTGGCGAACAAAATAGTTTTTGCAGTGCTACAATAATTATTAAAAAGTCGTTATGACAGCTATCCATACAAAATAATCCGTTATAAATAACTTCGTCAAGATACATACTTCGTCCATTCATAAAAAAAAAAATAAAAATCACTGGATAACTGTTCAAAAGACAGTTTTAACGTGTGAAATACAATGTCTCTTGAATTCTGCTAATGTTGTTGCACGTTTAATATGTCTAGGCATCGAATTGAAAACATTTACTCCTTTAAAATACAATGAATTCTGTGAAGCGCAAGTCAAGAAATGTGGTGTTCTTATTTCATCCGCGTTTCTAGTATTATATCTATGAAAATCACTTCCTCTTTCAATTCGATCACACAAATATCGAGGCAGCAAACCATTTACTACTTTAAAAATGAACACCATAGTCAAATAAACTATTCTTTGCTTCACTGACAGCCATTTTAAAGCGTCCAGCATCAAAGTTGAGGAAGTGAATCTATTACATCGCAAAATCAAACGCATTATTTTATTCTGCAAACGCTGTAATCTCGATATTTGTGTTTCATTGGCTAGAAATAAAATGGATGGGCAAAAGTCTAGATGAGGAGAGATGATTGATTTGTATAGCTGTATTTTACTGGCAATAGTTAAATCGTTTTTCAGTCGACATAGAATTCCATACTTCTTGGCAATTTTCTTGATGACATTGTCAATGTGAGAGTTGAACTTAAGTTTGTCATCAATAATCACGCCAAGATATTTAATCTCCCGAACGCGATCAATAGCCTCATCATCAATTACCACGGAGACATTATCATTTACTCGGTTCCGCGAAATTACCATGAATTTAGTTTTACTTGTATTTAATTTCAACTGCTTACACTTCAACCATCTACTTAGAGAACGCAAATCTTCATTCAAATGTGAGACGGCAACTTCTAAATCCTTAGCTGCAATGAATAACACAGTATCATCTGCAAAAAGATTAATGTCGCAAAATCGTAAAACGCGTCGCAAATCATTAATATACATAATAAATAAAAGAGGCCCTAATACACTTCCCTGGGGCACTCCAAGGTTATTCCCCACGGGACTAGAAACAGAATCATTAAAAACAGTCCGTTGAGTTCTATCAGATAAATAGCTTTCAAACCATTTATAAGCAGTACTCGTAATTCCAAAGCGCTTGATTGTACTTAACAGTAAGGGCCTAGAAATTGTTTCAAAAGCGCGTTTCAGATCCAAAAAAACAGCAACAGTCGTATCTTTACGCTCCAAGTTGTCTTTCCACTTTGCTAACACCAAATTCAACGCAGTTTCACAGGAATGACCTTCCCGATATCCTGATTGTTCTGGTATCAACAAAGAGTTGCTATTCAAATACTCCAACAGCTGGCCTTTAACAACAAGTTCTAAAATTTTCTCTAATGTGTGCAACATGTTGATGGGACGAAACTCTTCGGCTTTAATCGTTCCAGCAACTTTTTGAATAGGAACCACTAAGGATTCCTTCCAAATTTGTGGCACATGTCCAGTCTGCAAAGATTCATTAATAAGGTCCAGCAAGATGTGGCCAATGACATGAAAGCAATCTTGAATAACTCTAGAATTAACATTATCTACTCCAGCCGATTTTCCTAATGAAAAGCAAATAACTCTAAGTTCATCTAAAGTAATTTGGTGAAAACCTTCAAATCTACAACTACTATTAACTGGCTGTTTTATTTCGTCAGGTTCATCGACCAATTCAATGGATTGATTAATCAATGAAACACTTTCGACAAAATAATCATTAAACATAGATGCAATTACTGGTTCTGACTGTTCTAATGTGCCATTAAAAGTTATGGACCGCGGTTTACAATTACTAGGTTTTAATAAAGATTTCAAAATTTTCCATAACTCTTTGCTGTTGTTTTGATGCTGATCAATCTTCCTCTGGACATATTCACAACGAGTTTGTTTTATCGATTGTGAATATTTATTACGCGCGATTGTGTACCTATTCCAATGATTATCATTATTTGATCTGCAAAACTTTTTGTACCATTTGTCCCTCTTACGTTTAAGACGCAAAAGTTCCAAATTGTACCAGCTGTTCGAGTTTTTCAAAGAAACAAACTTTTGCTCAACTAATTGATTGGTACACGTTTTCAAAGTGTTAGTTAGAACAGCTGCAGATTCATCTAAATTACCGGCCGCGAATGGAAAATCCACGCTTCTCTCAACAAGATTTGAAACAGCCTGTTTCGAATATTTCCTCCAGCACTTCAATTTGACTAAGTCATCGTTATTATTGATATTATCTAATACATTAATCACTAAGGTCTCATGATCGGTTATTTTCAAATCAGCATCCGGAACTGAACAAATGGAATCAAAATTGGAATAAACGTGGTCAATTAAAGTTCTACTGTGCCTGGAAATACGCGTATACTCATCTACCGTTTGTTTTTAAATTGAAAAAATCAGCTAAACGCTTCAAATGATTCGAATTATGGTTGTCACGCCAATTAATATTAAAATCACCAGCTAATATATTTAATTTACTTGAATCAAGGAATGTCTCTAGCCAGTTCTCTAAAACATCAACAAAACGCTGGTCACTAGAACTGGGAGAATGATACAAAACACCATAATTACCCATCTTCATGCCACGCACAACTGTAATGCCCAAGAACCAGTTACCATCGATAACTTCGTTGATTCGAAGGTCGAATTGAATTGATTCTTTGACATAAATAGCAACACCGCCAGTGTGTCTAGAATGTGATAAACAAGCAGCAACAATATATCCCGGAATACTATACTGGTCAAAAGCTTCAGTTTCTACAATATGAGTTTCAGATAATAAAACTAAAAGAGGACGTTTTTCCTCAACAATCTGACGTAATGCTACGTAGTTTGTTGACAACCCCGCAATATTCAAATATAAAAAATCAAATTGATTCACATTCCTGGAACTTGGCTGCTATTTATTGAAACGCAAGCTGCTTTTCTTCTGTTCAAAAAGTCTTTTATAGAGCAAACATTCAGGACTAAATGCGGCATGGTTGACGTCCAAGTTCATTTTACGTTCTTTATTCATTTTCAAACAATTAACACATTTCAATACAGTTGACGTACACTCCGATGTTTTGTGTTGTTGGCTGCACCTAGAGCATCTCTCACAATTTTTGCAATCCATGCTCTTGTGCCCAAATTCTCCACATTTGAAACACCTCAATACATTAATCGCGGGAACTATAGAGCACCGATCAAACCCTACATTTACTTTTTTCGCGCATAACAAACATTTATACGTATCGAAATCGACTTCAATCACAACACTGAACTTGTTGTACGTGAAGCGTGGATTTTCAAACATGTTAACTACTTTTACATCATTTATAGCGATGTCTTCATTTTGACTTTTTAAATAGTCAATGAAGACATCGGAGGAATACTGATCGCTCATGCCCACTATTTTCAATCTCGGCACCGAAGTGGGAACAACAGCACTATAGTTTTCACCCAGATTGCTTTCAATACCATTTTTGACATCACTTACATTTGCTCCTGTTGCACACTCAACAATAATGGAGCCATCTTTACCATTTCTAAAATTACTGATTTTGTGTGTTTTTGGATCCAACTGAGTTTTCAAAAACTTACGAGTGTCTTCGCAAGCTTGTTTGGACTCTTTCGGTTTAATCACAATGACCGGACGAGTCTTACGATTATCTTGTTTGTTACTGTTACTGTTATTTTTACTGTTACTGTTACTAACATGTTTACTTTTACTAGCACGACTGTCTCTTTTTACAACATCCGCAAAACTCGCATTTTCTTGAAAAACATCATCATTATCACTATTACTGATTACTAATTTACGTTTTTTGCGTCTGGTATTTTGGTCCGATTCCGACTGAATCGTCCTAGATACACTGCACTGATCATTCATTACCGCTAATTTGTTTTCCGCATTAATTTTAAAAAATGAACTTTTCATATTATCCAATTTCTCACAAATTAAATTTTCAAAACCATTTACATTTCGGCTTATATCTGCCATCCCGCTTTTAACCGCGATGTCTATCTGAGCAGCAATGTGATCTCGTATGCCAGTGATAGAGTCCGAGAGTTGAAAAACTTTCTTCATCTCTTCTTCCATCCTATTGACGCGCGAGATCAGATCATTCTGCTCGCCACAACACTGACCTGATAGACAGTTACCACATTTGAAAACAACATTTGCATTATCTGCTATTAGGCGCGCCGCAGTCTTAGTGAGTGCCGCACAATTTAAGTGGAACATTCCATTGCACGGACCTACACATGTGACTGGGAGCCCACTAATAGTAATAGACTCCTTGCAGACATTACACACATCCATATTACCACGCCAAATTAAACGCGCACACTGTTAGCAGTAGACATATACAGGGGAAGAGAACACAAAATAAAATTTTACCGCCGCAGCTCACTATACAAAATCAATAGCGCGCTGGGGGGAAAATCAAAATTAAATCCAAAACGAGTTGCTAGGCAACCGTTCTCTACTTATCCTGTTAAAAACAACACAACGGGCACGCGTTGGGATGATCCTTTCGCGGCACACGGCACTATTTCACACGAAATTATGTATTTATTTCCACAGCACAACTCAACAAAAACACTACTTTGTTCGCCATATCACAGTATGACATCGATAAAAGAAGCTTTTAACTAGCATCTAATAGGACACACACAACAATAAACGATTATGTCAGTGCTAACATTTGAAAACGGCGCAAAAGCCATTTGTAAACAAATGGTTTGTGGGCCCTTTACTCGCTACCCGAAGAACGCTCACGCAAACCAACAGCATCGTCAGGAAGGGTTGCTGTTGTGTCGCGTGGGTGTACTTCAAGTAGTGAGTAAAGGGCCCACAAACCATTTGTTTACAAATGGCTTTTGTGCCGTTTTCAAATGTTAGCACTGATGTGCTCAAGTTATTAACGAAAGAGATAGTCGACGGATGATGATGATGATGATGATGATGGTCCCACCTCTTACCCCTGCAAAGGTTTGAGCTGGACGATTTATCTTTAAGATAATTAAATATGATATTTTAACCAGGTTGGCAAACAAAATCGAACTGGTTTCAGTTACCGATCGAGAGGATCGATCAATGTTACACTTCAACTTTTCGCATAGCTGCTGTTCTTTTCACGACTAAAAACGTAAGCGAAAAAAAATGCGATCGACAAAAATTGATTTCTCTGGATCGTATCAGTTTACAGTTCCAAGCGAAGTGACTTTTTTACGGATTGCGTTTTTCACGCAGGTGAAAAATCTAGTCTTTCAGGCCTTTATACCCGACAACGATTCAAACTAGAAATAGAAATTCTCACTCAGCTGCAATTAAAGCGACACATCACTCAAACTGCTTTTTGCAGAGCTGAGAATCGACAATATTTTCGTCTCTCATTCTTCAACGATTATTCATTTTCCTATTGAAAATATCGCTGTCCTAAAATCGTTGAAAACACTTTTTCATCTCCCATTAGACACCGAAAATATTGGATAATGTGTTTCTGAATGACGATCAAATGCATTGTTTTCAAAAGCTGATACGTCCCTTTGAAAGTTATTGAGAATTGTGTATTTATTAAAGATAAACAACATTGCCAAAGGCGTACATACCTGGCCCAATGTGGCAGTTTATTCTTAAGCAAAAGATTCGTTGTTCAAGGCGTATTTCTATATAGGCTGTTTCTATGCACCACCAATGTAGAGGCGCTAGGCGATTATGAGAGTAAACGTCAACCAAACCGTTTGTTTACATCAAAATTACATTTTTTACATCTGAAATTAATTTATATTTTTATGCATATCTTGCATATTTCCACCGAGAGGGGTCTTTTTTTATTATTTTTTATATATTTGAACAGATGTACAGCTTAAATAACACCACATTTAAAATCCGGAAGATCATAACCGCTGGAGCAGTTTTATAAATCTTCACTTTTCTTAACAAAAATATGTGGAAGCACCAGTCGGATCACTGCAAAATTGATGCAGAAAACAAAATACTCTATGTGGATGAAGGTTTCAAGCACCAAGATGATTCAAGAATGACGGAAAAAAGCGCTCGATGAATTGTCTAGATAGAAAAGTAGGAAAAAACCGAAGACAACAAATCAAGAAGACTGGCAACTCTTCCATTTTCTCATACAAACGCTATGAGACAGGTACAATCGCGTCATCTGCAGCTCAAAGGTAAATGCTTCGAACGAATTTGATAGCAAAAATTACATCCTCAGAAGAAAGGTTTGTATATTTGCTCATTTTTCTATGCGTTGCTTCCACCTTCACTCAAGCGCAGCGCTACTGTATCTGTCGCTTGGATTCTGGTAAATTTGCCAGTCTTCTTGATTTGCCAATACACAATGTTATGGAAATGCTTTGCATTGGGATTACTAATTGTTTCCATCTGTGTTGCAATCTCGGCCCACTATGCAGTGTGAGCGCATTATGTTTGGATCAAATGTGATTTGAAAAGTATTGAAATTTTGTTGTGTGTGTGTTGAAATTTTCAACATGAAAATGTATAATAGGGGAAATGGATTTAATTTCGACCAAATGCCCCTAATTTGGGCCCATACATAAATTCAGCAATCGACTAAATTTTCAAAAGCGACCAAAAATATCCATAAGTACCGTCCCAATGACGCGTTCATCTAGATACAATTGATAAAATTGATTAGATCCATAGGCCAACATTAGAGCCATTTTCCCTATTTAGAATATGTTCGTAAACGTGATGACCTACTGGACTGCTCATAAAAGCATAACAGTCCACTATAGATTTTTTGTCACAAATTAATTATCCCTTAGAATCGATTGTACACTAGCGGCATTTTACACTCAGCACTAAAAGTCACATGCTTTCTTCAGAAAATACTATGAAAACTTCCGTTGTTGAGTTTTTCTCGGCTTGCTATTTTTCCAGATGGGACTGATATGCTTTTAAGGGTAGGGCACGGAAGTATAATATCAAGCAATTTGGTTAATCACGTCACATTTTCGCACAACTGATAGTCTACATTATGAAAAAAAAAAGAGTTGAAAATTATGCTCAGTGTTTGTTGCAGTTAAGCAAAATCGTCGAGTAAAATATTCAGAACATCACGGCTTCTAGGTGGTGAGAGTTGTGCTCCTGAAAACGCAAAATGGTAAAGCAGATGAGGATTCGCTGAAAATTAAAATAATATATGTATGTACATAGCTCAAGAGCTTTTCAAATATCAATAAAACACAACGGTTGACTGTAACAGTAGTTGTATGATTTACTCAATGTATCGAACTGTATGACAAGCCTGCTAGAACTCCAGTAAACGCTCTTCGCCTGTGAATGGTTTATTGTACACTGAATGATTTTATAATCTGATAACATTTTATGTTGTGCGTAATGATCGTACCACTTATCAGCCGTATGTACGTGTGCCTGCGTGAATGCATGTGTGTGAGATTATGAAACATAAAGGAATAAAAAAATGATCCAACCAAGCCCTTTGTAAAAACCGCCCTATGACGAAATCCAATCAATCATTACTCATCGCACTGATATTTTCAAATGTCACAAATGTTCCGATTGACACTAGCGCAAACAGGTGGAATTCCGATAAGCCTCGGTGCCACCTTCGACGATATCGTTAACATCCATCAGTAGCGATTTGGGTGCGATAGGAGCAACATCGATGGGCTCAGATCTAAAGATCTTCAAGAAATCGTCAAATTAAAATCTTTGCGCACATTGGGCTACGATTTGATCATTTTTCCAATCAGTCAATGGCGTGAAATAAATAACATTCGTGGATGAAAATGGCAGCCAATTAATTTTATTTACAAATGTAATCCTATTATTTCGCACATGTTTGGTATCTGTTGTTGGGTGTTTGTAAATAGACATAAATGTCGAGTGTAGTTTGTTTAAAAGAGTGAGATTTGTGTTCCGAATTCCAACCACTGAGTACCCTGTTCACAATCGAGACGATTCATAGAAATTTACAGGACGGGACAACAACTTAGTGGGGATGATCTTTTTGTTTCGGCTTTTTTCTTCGAAATATTTTAACATTTTGCTTACGGCGGTTTTTCGCTTAGGTACCGGTTCCGGACTCATGGGGTCATTCAGGAATCCGAAAACATCGTCAACTACCTTGTTGTTTTCTTCCGCATCCATCGCTGGATATGGTTGAACCATCTCGATAGTTCTCTTCATTTCTGCTTCCAAGGCCAACTCTTGATTCAGCTCGTCAACGCGCAGCCAATAGTTATGTTCGGCATCCTCCCGCCAGCGTTTGTTGCCGGATTGCTTGAATTGGGTTTCCTCCCTGCGTTTTATTCCAAGTAATTCGTTCATACGCTGGGCCTTGTAGGTGATCCTGTCCTTTAAGTTCTTACGAGTCAAATGCCCACGGCAGTGAGCCTGCAAGTACACGATGACCTCTCGCAGTCTACCGAATTTGTACGTCAAGTCGCGAGACTTGATCACCGCTTGCAGTCTTCTATAACCGTTTCTAATTATCAGATAGTTGGACCGATAGCCACGTGCTCGCCAGTGTTTCTGTATTGTGATGGCTGCTATGCGATACCTTCGAATGTACTTGAAGAACAGCACTCGTCGGAAAGCACGTTGAATCAACATGACATAGTGTAAGTAAACCCGGGATCGCTCCGACTCAAGCCATGCATCATGGCTTTCCTTCAGGAATACCTTGGTTCTGCCAAACTGGTAATCATCCGGTATCGTGGCCAGCACTAGATGACAAATTTGCATGGATGCAACCCTGCAATCAACCTTGTGGGCAGGTCCGATGTTCTTGCCCAGATGTCGATAGCGTTCTACAAACTCCGAATAGCTGTGCCTAATGGCGTAACCTGCTTTTCGGATTTTGGCGGTTTCCATCATGCCAGAGTACCGAAGCTGTCGAACGCACAAGGCATTGTCGATGATCTGTTGGGAAGAGGAGAACAGTTAGGTCTGGATTTCTAACAGCAAAGATTCACCATCTGAAATGGCAGTCCCAAAGCATTGACATTTTTTTAAGTACAAGCTTAATAGGGGAGAGTATGGCTTCGGCACTACTTTATACCTATTATTGTCAAGGGGTCGTCGAAGTCCTAGGACGTTGATTTTTTGCGTACATGTGCATCATGTTTGGGGGCCTCCCAGAATCTCGAAAAATGCTAAAAGTCACTACTCCGGTCGGTTGGGTCTCCAGGTCGATTTATGTGAAGTGAGCGATCGAATTAAGGCATAATTTTACATATCATGGACAGATTATGAGATTACGGAGTCTTTTTTTTTTCAAAATCCTAAACCATCAAGACTTTGACTTAATATGATTTATGAAACAAGAAAATCTTTAACTTATAAAACTAGTAAGATTTTACAATCTCAGATTTAGAATTAATAATCAAACCCAGAACGTTAGTAATAAACTGAAATCCCGGACTTGGAAAATGTCACTATTCTGGAACCTAAAAAGCTTTCAAGATTCTGGGACATAACGAAAAATTTAGTAGACCGGACTTTAAAAATTTTAGCATTCCAGCACTGGACACATTTTTTGAGATTTTAAACACAGAGCATTTCCACCATAATGACGAATCGGAAAAACTATGATTGGTTTTAAACTTTGCATAATTGTTTGTTATGAGCAATAATCCCCATTTTTTTTTTAAATTGTCCATTTTTTATTTTGTAAAATTTTTAAAATGGCATTTTTCAATGCTTCAAATTAAAAAAAAATGTAGTACGAAATTAGCACTTATGATCGAAATGACGTCTGACACAACAATGTAGAGAAAAATAATGTTTTTCTGTGAAAAATATACAAACAAATGCGTTTAGTAATTTCAAGTATAAATTTAAAAAAATATATTTGACAATCCTAAGCATAACATCCTTGACCGATTTTTATTTATTATTTTTTTTTTTCATTCAATGAAAAATGCACACTTTGTAGAACGAGAACTTTTGGTCAGACTTTTAAACTTTTTGTTAGTACGATTTATCATGTTATTATGCTCAGAAAAAAAATATTTTAAATTTCTGTGAAAAAAAATCCACAAAAGCGTACAAACGAAAAAAAGCAGCTCCACGACGAATCGAGAAAACTCGACCTTCTCAGATTTGCATGAAACTTTGCAAAATTGTTTGTTATGGGCAATGATTTACATTTTAGCTAAAATTTGGCCATTCTAGAACTCAAAAGAATTTTCAAAATAACGTCTGAAATTTTTCAAAAAAAAATGTTGCACGGAAACGGTACTTCTAATCGAAATGACGTCTGAGACAAGCCGTAGAGAAAAATAATGATTTTCTAAATAATGTTATTTTATGAAAAAATTCCACCACAATGTTAAAAACCTAAATATTGCAAAATATCCTTGTACGAATTCACTTTTTTATAAAGCTCGTAAAAAGTGTTTAAAAATATGAACACTTAAAAATTGACAAAAATCAATAAACAGGAATGTTTGGTGAATTTTTTTACGCTTTGTGATTTATACATATAAACAGAGTTGCGACCTATCACAATCACGATCGCCAAACAGCTAATGGTAGTAAGGCTTTGTACATTCCTATCAATGAGCTCGTCGAAGCTCTCTCCATGACCATCTTTCAAGTTGACGAAAGAAGTAAAAAGCAACTGGTGAATGTCGTCTTCTGTTGTGATCCATCACCGATCTGGTCATTCCCGACAATCACGACACTCATCTGTGCTCGCTTTGAAGCAGTTGCTGCTTTGCTTGCTTATGTGAGTGTGTTGGTGAGTGAGCCCAACAGTTTCCGTTTCCCTGCCTGCTTTGTTTGTAACTCACACAGTCGCGCCTGCCGAGACGAACTTGGAATGCGTAGGCATTGTTTTCATTTTGTTCTGTCGTTTCGCTTTTTTTCATGATCGTACTGCAGAAGTCTTCACTGTTTTCGTTGTGCTTTTTATCATCAGCAGCGAGTGTAAAGTTTTGCTTGTGAGCAGCGACCATTACTGGTGATTGTTGTTTGCCATGGCTCTAACTCTCACTGCGTGACAAAACAATCTGTCAGCGATAGTCGGTTGATGCGAAGACGAGTGTCACGTGAGTGTCATGATATTTTGCATCACTGCATATAAAACGATGTTTTAGACATTTTAAAACATGTTCTATGAAAAAATACACAACACCGTTGAAAATTCAAAAATTTGATCAAAAGTTCTTGTTCTACAATTTTTTACGAATTCAATGGTTTGAATCTTTAGCAAGTTTGAATTTTTCATAATTTCGAAAATTTATTTTAAATTAAAAAAAATCAATTTTCGACTATTTTTCTCAAAAAGACATTATTTTTTTCTGGAATTTTGTCTGAGACGCAATTTAAATTAGAAATGCCGATTCGTGCTACAATTTTTTGAAAAATTTCAAGGACGCCATTTTGAAAATGATACAAGATCCAAAATGGTTTAAGCAAAAATCTGAATCATGGCCCATAACAAACAATTGCATAAAGTTTCACACAAATCGGAGAAGGTCGATTCAAAAATTTGCTATTGTTGCTATTTTGCCTGGAACTGCTCAAAAGTTCGAAAAATCAACCAAAGGTTCTGGCTCTATCAGAAAGTCCGTTTACGTGCTATCAGTTTTTGAAAAATGTCGAGTACGCCATTCCGGAAGTTTTAAACATCCAAATTGGCCGAATTTCAGCCAAAATTGTCCATAACGAACAATTACGCAAACTTCCATACAAAGGTATGCTATTTAGCCTAGAACTGCTCCATACTCTTAACATTCTGGGACTTTTAGTTATATTAGCATAAAAAAGGTATTGGAATTGAAAAAATACCCAGTTTAAAACATTTTATTATGGATTTGAAAAATGTCCATTACTCAAGCAGTTTTTTATAAAATTGCATCTCAGTTTCTAAGATTCAGAAAAAAAAGTCAATGTAGTTTTATTTCGACTCACATAAATATTCTGCTGAAAAAGTCGACTATTGAAATCTGGGATTTTGAAATTTTTTGAGGTCTTAGACTTAGACAATGGTTTTACATTTTCAGCGCAATATTTTTCCTTGTTAATATATCAGAAATTATTCGAGGTAGGAGAATTTACGTATTCTAGGCAATCTAAGTAGCGTCCGCATTTCTATGGGCTTTTTATTGACGTAACGTACACATATGCAATAAATAAACAGTATTTTGTAGTGCGTGTGTTTCATTTCAAGGAATAACCTGGCAAAATGCATTTGCTCAGCATAAAAACCTGAAGCTGAAAGACTAAGGAATCATTTGAATACATTCAGCGAAATACTTTGATAATAAAATTTAGAATTACCGTATACATTTTGCTTGTCGAAAATAGTCAATGAGTGCCAAAGCCGACATTTACCCTATATGATAGTTTTCACACAGGTTCAGGCGACCAAAATGTCTATAAATCTAAGATGTTTTATTCATATCCAAACATTTATACAAATAAAAAAATGTATAGAATGCTAAATTAATTTTGAGTAACTCTGCGTAACTCGCATTGCTCAACAACATTTACACATAGCAACCTGATTGTTGTATTGAAAACATTTTAAGCGGTGCCCTTTCAAACTAAAGCTTAACCGAGACGAGATTTCGGCAATGGAAAGGCAATTGCACTTTCGTACAGCACGCTGTGAAACATTAGCAACCACATAATACGGATTCTGGTGTACAATACCAAGAAGGATTCAGGACAGTCCCAGAGGGATTCTGGACAATCCCTAGAAGACTTTGGACAATCTCTGGATGGATTCCAGTCAATCGAAAAGAGGATTTATGACAGTCTCCGGAGGAACTCCGAACTAGTCTAGGGGTGATTCCAGACAGTTATCAGAAAATATTCCATACACTCACAGTACTGCTGCCGGAAAATATCAGAGGGGACTTCAGGCAAACCCAACAGGGATTCTAGACAATTAAAAGGACGGTTTCAGTAAAAATTAAGGGGCATTCATGACAGTCCAGAGAGGATCCCAAACAATCACAGAAAGGATTCCGTACAACTCCAGGGAAATTCCAGACAATCTCTGGGAGGACTACAGTCAGCTCAAATGGAGGATTCTGAACAATTCTAAGTAGCATGACAAAAAAGAGATGAAGGGATTCCTTTGACGATCGCTCATGTAAGTGTTGGAATAGAATCAACTATGAAGTTGTCCAAAACTAATCTAAATATTGTGAACTGGGATGCTTACAGCTACATACAAGACCGCATTCGTTAATGTTCCATTTGTGCTAAATGTGGATTATCACAACAACACCAGGCTGTGAACATTGAACCCGTTTCTGATCACAAGTTTCTAAAGACAATTGACCAGTACTCTGACTTGTTCTAGCAAAATATTCTTGGAGATTTATATCGATCTTCCATTACAGAGGCTTGTAAATTTAATTTTGCCGATCACTGTACACCTCACTTATAAATAATTAGTAATGTTGAGTCTCCTCATGCCAGAAACTAATTCAACAGAACAACATCGATTTTGAGATGTTGAGTATTAATTTTCATGAGCTAAAATAATCTTCTCATAATATTGGATCAAATTCCAACTTCTTTGGTCTTGAAATCACACCACCACATCACGAAGCACTTCGAAGATCATCAATCCCTAGAAGGCAAAAGAGGCCCCTGGCCGGGATAAAATCAATGTAGCTTGGATCTTTTAATACATGAAAGCTTAATATTGCCGTTTCATGGACATCATGCTACATATATTAAAGTTGATAATCTGACGCAAAATACTAAATTTTCTCACAATTGAAAATATTTAAACAAAACATTCTGTGGTGGTTGTTTCCAGAATATCTTACGATGAAAAATACGAGACTACTTTGTTCATTTTTGAGTAAATATGAGCAACTCATATTTACTCGCAGCAAATATATTTACTCTGAGTACAGTTGTCTTGCCCCTTGGTGCACACTTAGAAAAAAATCATTTAGATTTAAGTACTCTGAGACTGAAATGTACCTACTGAAATAAAATTGACTCATAACAGATTCAAAAATTCAGCTCAATCAAAAGTACTTTTCGTCAATTAACGAACTGTTTTCACTTGGAGAATTTAATTTTACATCACATATTTGTTTACGTCTCATGCTTAATGTCAAAGGTTGATTCCATAACGTATGAAATTAGAGTTGGTAGGAAATGCTCACATGAAGCTTTAGTGTGATAATTTTATTAGCTAGGGAATGATATTTAGAAGAGGGTAGCTGGATAGTTCCGTTAGAGTACGGCAGTATGAAAATTGAATAGAAGTTGAAAATGAGCGAAGGGCCATTAATGCGACAGTTTTTTTAAAGTTAGACGCACATCTTTTGCCTAACCCGTACGATGTACGCGGAGACTTGAAGTATGCCTCCAAGTCTACAGGCAAAAAATGTGCGTCCTTCTTTTGCTCATAAACTGACTGCGGCTGTGGAATAGTTCTAGCAACGTTTTCATCACTACCTAAAGCCCCACGTTGCGATAGCATTTCCAGCAGATGGTTCACTCTTATATACTACCCATAAATGCATAACTGTCCCATCTGAAAAGGAATTATGGGCAGTAGACGCTTGTGACACAATATATACACCCAATCGGGGGATGTAAGACTTTCATACAATAATGAGGGATTCATCATCGCAGAATGTGGAATGTATTAGTGAGTGAAATGAATTATGTCGAAAAAAAATAGAAAAAAAAGGTTGCCGATTATACTCCAACCACGAACGTTGCGATTATCAGAACGGTGCTTTCTCCATGTTATCTCCATGCTTCGGAACATCGATAGGCTAGAAGCAAATAAGAAGCACTCATAGTATGATAACTCGATTTCGTATGCTTTTTCTGCTGAACGGGAATTGGAGAGAATCGTGGCAAGTGTGTGCGTCGTTCTACAATGTTATACATAAAATGCATAGCAAATGCTTTCTTGAATACTCGAAAACGCACACAGAACACGAAATAAAAAAATAAAAATCATTGCATCGTCTGCAAGGTCAACTCATATCATTCTCTACAGTATTCGCTGCGGAGAATGATAGAAAATGTAATTAACATTCAATGTAATAACTTTTTGGTTTGCGTGTAGTACTATGATACTATCTCTGTATATTTTTACACGGCTCCTTGTTGTCTGGCAACATTAATAATGTTGTTTGACAAAATAATTATCCAAAGTTTGGCATAAAGACCCAGTTTGTGGAATTTGGTCTAATAACCAACCTAAAAAAATGTCTTCCTCTGTTTAGAAATCTGACTGCGTCACATCACATTAGTTCCATTTCCATATAAGTTGACCTTGCAGAGGAGGCAATGATTTATTATTTTTTTTTTGTGTTCTGTCTAAGTTTTCGATCATTCAAGCAAGCATTTGTCATGCATTTTATTTATTACATTGTAGAACGACGCACACACTTGGCAATACTCTCTCCAATTTCCGTTCAGCAGAAAAAGCATACGAAATCGAGACTTCTTATTCGCTTTTAGCCTATCCATTACATTAGGTCCTGGCTGAACATTGTCAGATTCTCTTTGTCGACTTTATCTTTGTATCCCAATGGCCATGTAAAGACATTCCCAGGTATTTTCAGCACAAAGATCGATAAAAGAAGCTTTCATCTAGCATCTAATATGACAATCATATCAACAAATGGTTATGTGCGAAAGAGAAAGTCGACGAAGAGAATCGATCAATGTTAATTAGGACCCAATGCAATGTTCAGCTTGAGTTCTGATAATCGCAACGTTAGTGATTCAAGCCCAGTCGGCAATCTTTTCTATTTTTTTTTTCAACATGATTAATTTCACTCCATTTTCTTGCATTGGACCGCAGCTCGGTATATCTCACTTTCCGTTCAAGCGGTCTCCACTACCATTCTGCAATGATGAATCCCTCATTATTGTAAGCAAATCTTACATCCCCCGGTTGGGTGTACCATACCTTGCGAACCTCTTAATTACATAAATAATTGCGAATGGTCTCACCTTTGGCTTCTTCAACTCATTGGGCTTGATACACCGGATGAAGTACGGATGGCATGAAGATAATGTCCTCATCAGAGCTTCCAGCGAGGATCGGAACTGCAGCGACAGGGTAACGGACCTCTTCGACGTGTCCAACGTATCATCCGATCCGAACAGTCTGACCAGAAATTCGTTACTGCTCTTCGTCACCAGTTCCTTCATATCGGGACTGAACGTGTCTCGGTTTTTCTCCAAGAAACCATTCACGTTGTAAAATACTTTTCCGGCAAAATGTTGCACTCCAAACGAAGGTACATTGTCGTACTTCGGTTTTAGGTAGATTGTCTTCGTTCCGTGGGTAGTGTGCAACTTCGATAGCATTGTTATGTCGGTTCCTTTCGGAAAACGGGTTTCCTCGTCTATCAGAGCCATTATGTGCAGTGCCTTCATTCCGATCATGTCCAGCACGTCCTGATTGTCGATGAAGTCGATGTTGGTCCAGTTGATTCCTTCGCGGGTGTATTCTTCTTGTTCCATCTGTAAAACAAAAATTAGGTTAGAAGCTCTCAAATCGAGGAATTATTGGCAACTCACCTTAAATATATGCTTCACGAAAAACTGCTGCAAATTCTCGTTCGCAAAGTTTATGCACAGCTGCTCGAAGCTATTCGTTTCGAATTGTTCGAATCCAAAAATATCGAGAACACCAATGGAAATTCGCGACTTTGGCGATGATTTATAAATGGCGGTGTTAATCTTATCCACAATCATAACAAATATCTTTCCGTAAATAGCCTTCACAAATGCATCCCGGGCTTCCAGCGCCTGTTCCTTGGATATGTGCGAAACCACCCTCTCTCCATGGGCGAATCTGGTCCTGCGCGTCAAGGCATGCACTAGAGAATTTTTCATCACTCCTAGCAAATTCACGATCCTAATTACATTCACATTATCATTCACTTCCACGGCATCCATATTCTGAACAACGGTTGATTTGTACTTGACGTTGCCCAGATGCAGAACCGCCGCCAGTAAACTCAAGATAGACCAAATATCACGATCCGTAAACGAAAGCATTTTCATGGCAGCACGGACATCGGCAAATTCCTACCGAATGAAAAAAAAATATTTGTATATAACACACTAAAATTGTACCAACAAACTTACCCCAGCATCACTTCGACCTTCACAGTTCAGCGTTTGCCCCCTCGTCAAGTAGTGATACTTTGAAGCATCCTCCAACTCCAGCAGCTTCTTTTCTTCCTTGTTCAACCCCGCCAACATGGAGTAGAATATGTGATAATTCCTTTCGCCCTTGTTCTGGCTCACAATCCTGGACTTCTCCAGCAAATAATGATCAATTTTAGCCCCACCGATCACTCCCTCCTTATTAAAGTGCACATCGATGTACTTTCCAAACCGCGACGAGTTATCGTTCCGCACCGTCTTGGCATTGCCAAACGCCTCCAAGATCGGATTCGACTCAATGATCTGTTGCTCAATCCACGAATGTTTCCCACTTGTCGCCGCCAGGTATTGCAAAATCAGTTTAGTACTCTCAGTTTTTCCTGCTCCCGATTCGCCACTTATCACAATACACTGGTTTTTCGCATCCCGACGCATCTCCTGATAGGCACTATCCCCAATCGCAAAAATATGCGGCGGTAGTTCACCTATCTTCCGATTTCTGTACATATTGACCTCGTTGAACGTGTAAATTGGTAGAATCTCATAGGGATTGATCGCCACCAGCATGCTACCGGTGTAGGTCTACGGAAAATCAATGAACCTATAATCGCATCCTCAAAAAATAATCAAAACAGATGCGAATACCATCGCAATCCATCAACTTACGTAGATTTGCTTCTGACGATAGCGGACAATTAGATTTCGCAGAATGGCATACTCCTGTAGGTCACCCAGTGTTATCATGTCGTCCACCGTTCTTTGTGACGTTACATGAATCGGTTTGATAACCTAGAGGAAAATAGAGAGAGAAAAAAACATTTGATTGATGATCCTCTAAGGGGTCCGGCGAGTTCCACGAATGCTAATCAACCTAAGTGAACTTGACCTACCTCATTGTCTTTGACCCAGGTTTCCTGGCCATCGTCATCGACGACGAGCGTCTGGCCAGAATGGGTCCGTAGCACCCGACCCGCGTACGGGACCTCGAATTCGTCGATCTTTTTCGGCGCGAGCCATACCCATTCGCCCTGTAGATATAAACAATTATTGTTGAATGGGTAGTGTAATTTTGGAAGCGGAATTTTACGTCGTATGATATAATGTGTCTATCGAACTACGATACCATTCATGAATGACATTCATATTCCATTATTGATTGTTTTGATTCCAGGCACTTGCCTTTTAATTATCTTTTGAAGGACAAGTGCTTCGGAATAGCCTCTAACAGTGCAGGCACCTCAGCAGGCGCTTGATACATCACCATTTGAAAGAAAATTGAGTAGAACAGGGGACAATTGCGCGCGGGCAAAACGCCCGATGTGATTTTCCATAGTAAATTCCACTCTTAATTCTGGGATTGTTTGTGTCGAAACGCTAATTTAAGTGCATTGTGACTTATCAAATTTATTTATTAAATACGGGAATGCTATTCGGAAGGCAAAAGCGCCCCACCCACTAACCTCACCTCTATGTTGAACGTTAGAAGCGTTAGGAGCCTATTGTTGTGTATGGAGACCACCATACACAGCAATAGCCCAAGTAACCAAAAGTTCTGATAAAAGGCCATTTGTGGCTTAAGCAGCTTAGTTGGTGATGGTCTTTAGAATTCTAAGCAGCCTCATTTTTAAGTCGTTATAAGAACTTGAAAGTTCCGGTATCATAATTGAAGAGCATTCTAAGCAGCTTCTGGCGGAACTCGAACGGAACTTTTAGAAAATAAATTAAAAAAGGTGCTTGTCCTCTACACCAATTCTATGTTTAGTTCGCACTGTTATGAAAGTTATTTCTAAAGGCAGGTATTTTATTTGAACTTTATGGAACTTGAAAGTTCTGTCGGAACTTTATTTGAACTTTATGGAACTTGAAAGTTCTGTCGGAACTTTATTTGAACTTTATGGAACTTGAAGGTTCTGTCGGAACTTTATTTGAACTTTATGGAACTTGAAGGTTTTGTTGGAACTTAATTTGAACTTTATGGAACTTGAAAGTTCTGTCGGAACTTTATTTGAACTTTATGGAACTTGAAAGTTCTGTCGGAACTTAATTTGAACTTTATGGAACTTGAAAGTTCTGTCGGAACTTTATTTGAACTTTATGGAACTAGAAAGTTCTGTCGGAACATAATTTGAACTTTATGGAACTTGAAGGTTCTGTCGGAACTTAATTTGAACTTTATGGAACTTGAAAGTTCTGTCGGAACTTTATTTGAACTTTATGGAACTTGAAGGTTCGGTCGGAACTTTATTTGAACTTAACGGAACTTGAAAGTGATTTTAATCGTTGAATGCGGAACTTTTGGTTACTTGGGTCTAGCATCAACATTATCTACTCCAGCCGATTTTCCTAATGAAAAACAAATAACTCTAAGTTCATCTAATGTGATTGGGTGAAAAACTTCAAATCTACAACTACTATTAACTGGCTGTTTTATTTCGTCAGATTCATCGACCAATTCAATAGATTGATTAATCAATGAAACGCTATCTACGAAATAATCATTAAACTTAGCTGCAATGACTTGTTCTGACTGTTCTAATGTGGACCGCGGTTTGCAATTACTAGGTTTTAATAAAGATTTCAAAAATTCCATAACTCTTTGCTGTTGTTTTGATGCTGATCAATCTTCCTTTGAACATATTCACAACGAGTTTTCTTTATCGATTGTGAATACTTATTACGCGCGATTGTGTACCTAGTCCAATGATTGTCATTATTAGATCTACAAAACTTTTTGTATCATTTGTCCCTTTTCCGTTTAAGACGCAAAATATCCAAATTGTACCAGCTGTTCGAGTTTTTCAAAGAAACAAACTTTTGCTCAACTAGTTGATTGGTACACGTTTTCAAAGCGTTATTAAGAACAGCTGTAGATTCATCTAAGTTACCGGCCACGAATGGAAAATCCAGGCTTCTCTCAACAAGATTCGAAACAGCTTGAATCGAATATTTCCTCCAGCACTTCAATTTTACAAAAGTATCGTTATCGTTAACATGGTCTAAGACATTAATCACTAAAGTCTCATGATCGGTTATTTTCAAATCAGTATCCGTAACTGAACAAATGGAATCAAAATTGGAATAAACGTGGTCAATTAAAGTTCTACTGTGACTGGAAATACGCGTATACTCATTTACCGTTTGCTTTAAATTAAAAAAAAACTCAGCTAAACGCTTCAAATGATTCGAATTATGGTTATCACGCCAATTAATATTAAAATCACCAGCCAATATATTTAATTTACAAGAGTCAAGGAATGTCTCGAGCCAGTTCTCTAAAACTTCAACAAAACGCTGGTCACTAGAACTGGGAGAATGATACAAAACACCATAATTACCCATCTTCATGCCACGTACAACTCTAATGCCCAAGAACCAGTTGCCATCAATTTATTTCTGAGTTCGACCAAAAACCCATCATGTGATACTTCAAATTACACTAGATCTAATCTAATTTTATCTAACAGCAACACAGCCAGTTCACGAAAGCATCTTGGAAAATGAGAGGTGAACCTCCATAATTTGTCTTGTCTATTTTGTATAAATTGCACACTAAGGATTCAGATAATATCAAAACAAGTGGCCTACTGTGCAGCATTTAACGGGAAAGATTTAAAAACGATGCTTCAGAATCCAATTAACGGATGAAACGTTGACATCTCGTACCGTACGTTGGGAGCATCTAGTCTAAAAAGCTTAAGTGATGCTCCTTTTTCCACTAGAGGGTCGTGACATGAGCACTAACTCTTGTCATAGCCCTATATGGCTTATGGTTATAAAGGCTGACTAAAAGTAGATTTGACAGTGGTTTGTTTACACTTCTATAGAGAACAACTAGTGCAAGTTCGATCAGAGTAGTCGATCGCGATCAGAAATAACGTCAAATGGAACTCGAAAGAATCCGGTAAATGCGGAGTGGTCCAAGCTGGCTAAAGTGCTGAAGATGCCGAAGACAACAGTTTGTCGAGTGCTCAACGAAAGCCTTAGAAAAAACTGGAACCTGGGATCGTCAGCTGCGCAGCAAGGTGTTGAGTTGCGTTAAAGCCAACCCCGGTCTTTCGATCCGACATGTGGCCAGAAGGTACAATGGCAACTTTCAAATTCCGTGACCAAAAAGCGTGCAAGGCTCTTGTCTTCTTCTTCTTCGCATTTCAAGCTTATTGCATATCGCATATTAGCTTATTGCGTGCTCTCAACTTAGTGTTTTAGATGCACTTCCACAGTTATTAATTGAGAGCTTTCGATGCCTGTACCATTTTTGCATTGGTATAATTGTGTGGCAAGTCTAATCATACTTCTATGCCCAGGGAAGTCGAGAAATTTTCCAACCCGAAAAATTCCTAGACCGGACCGAGACTTGAACCCAGCCATCTCCAGCATGGTCTTGCTTTGTAGCTGCGCCTTTACCGACTGAGCTAAGGGAGCAAGGCAAGGCAAGGCTCTTGTACGACCGTGTTTTGACGAAATACAAAGGCTGCACTTTGATCGATGACGAACCATAATATGACATATTATGTCAAACTCGATTTTAAAAAATTTACACCGCGGCTGGACTTGGGGATGAGCCGGGAAGATTCAAGTTCATGTTTGCCGACAAGTTTGCGAAGAAGGCCATGATTTGGCCATCGATTTGCAGTTTTAGCCTGAAAACGGAACCATTCGTCACATCCTCTACGATGACATCCCAAGTTTACATCGAAGAATGCCTCAAAAAGCGTGTATTGCCGTTCATCTGCAAGCATAGGGGCAAAGTCATCTTTTGGCTCGATTTGGCCAGCTGCCACTACTCCAAGGTGGTTCTGGAGTGTTATGCTGCCAAGAAGATCGATTTTGTCCCCAAGCTAATGAATCCTCCGAATTACCTGGATTTGCGACCAATCAAAAAATACTGGACAATTTCAAAGCAGCAACTTAGACGAAGCGGCGGGGCAGTCAAGGACATCTAGAAAATGCGGGAAAAATTGAAGAAATGCCCTGATTCCGTGTCCATTTCCACTGTGCGGACGCTGATGGGCTCCATCAAGAGGAAGGTTCGACATTTCGTTCGAACTGGAGAAATGTAACCATCTAATGCTGTAACCTTGAAGTTTTAATAAAAGTACTGTAAAGCAGTCATTAATGGACTATTTAAACTTATTGATTCACGAATTACAGGTCTTTTTGTGCGTACCAATTTACTTTCCCAAGTAACCAAAAGTTCTGCATTCAACGATTAAAATCACTTTCAAGTTCCGTAAAGTTCAAATAAAGTTCCGACCGAACCTTCAAGTTCCATAAAGTTCAAATAAAGTTCCGACAGAACTTTCAAGTTCCATAAAGTTCAAATAAAGTTCCAACCGAACCATAAAGTTCCATAAAGTTCAAATAAAGTTCCGACTGAACTTTCAAGTTCCATAAAGTTCACATAAAGTTCCGACAGAACTTTCAAGTTCCATAAAGTTCAAATAAAGTTCCGACAGAAGTTCCATAAAGTTCAAATAAAGTTCCGACAGAACTTTCAAGTTTCATAAAATTCAAATAAAGTTCCAACCAAACCTTCCAGTTCCATAAAGTTCAAATAAAGTTCCGACAGAACTTTCAAGTTCCATAAAGTTCAAATAAAGTTCCGACAGAACTTTCAAGTTCCATAAAGTTCAAATAAAGTTCCGACAGAACTTTCAAGCCACATGAAGCAATCCGCACAAGTCTTTATTAGTAACAAAATGTAATGTACGTAAATATTAAATGATCAGTGGCCCGAATAAATCATAATTCTTATATTTATGCAGTGCATCAACATTCAATTAACACATAAAAAAAATAATTAAAAAGTAATTTCCTGGACTCGAACCCGTGTATTCGGCATGCGATCTACTAACGCTAACCACCCAAGTAACCAAAAGTTCTGATAAAAGGCCATTTGTGGCTTAAGCAGCTTAGTTGGTGATGGTCTTTAGAATTCTAAGCAGCCTCATTTTTAAGTCGTTATAAGAACTTGAAAGTTCCGGTATCATAATTAAAGAGCATTCTAAGCAGCTTCTGGCGGAACTCGAACGGAACTTTTAGAAAATAAATTAAAAAAGGTGCTTGTCCTCTACACCAATTCTATGTTTAGTTGGCACTGTTATGAAAGTTATTTCTAAAGGCAGGTATTTTATTTGAACTTTATGGAACTTGAAAGTTCTGTCGGAACTTTATTTGAACTTTATGGAACTTGAAAGTTCTGTCGGAACTTTATTTGAACTTTATGGAACTTGAAGGTTCTGTCGGAACTTTATTTGAACTTTATGGAACTTGAAGGTTTTGTTGGAACTTTATTTGAACTTTATGGAACTTGAAAGTTCTGTCGGAACTTTATTTGAACTTTATGGAACTTGAAAGTTCTGTCTGAACTTTATTTGAACTTTATGGAACTTGAAAGTTCTGTCGGAACTTAATTTGAACTTTATGGAACTTGAAGGTTCTGTCGGAACTTAATTTGAACTTTATTGAACTTGAAGGTTCTGTCGGAACTCTATTTGAACTTTATGGAACATGAAGGTTCGGTTGGAACTTTATTTGACCTTTATGAAACTTGAAAGTTCTGTCGGAACTTTATTTGAACTTTATGGAACTTGAAAGTTCTGTCCGAACTTTATTTGAACTTAACGGAACTTGAAAGTGATTTTAATCGTTGAATGCGGAACTTTTGGTTACTTGGGTATTCAAAAAGTTGCTGGAACGATTAAAGCCGAAGAGTTTCGTCCCATCAACATGTTGCACACATTAGAGAAAATTTTAGAACTTGTTGTTAAAGGCCAGCTTTTGGAGTATTTAAATAGTAATAGTTTGTTGATACCAGAACAATCGGGATATCGGGAAGGTCATTCTTGTGAAATCGCGTTGAATTTGGTATTAGTGAAGTGGAAAATAACTTGGAGTGTAAAGATACGATCACAGACAAACAGACATAACACTCGCAAGTTGTTCATCGAACAAGCATTTAACGGTCAATTTAAAAGTATCGTAGTTGGTAGCACCGCTACCTGTGGCGCGCATAGTCATTTCCCTTGAGTTTGACGTTTTCACACTACCGCCATCTGTTCAGCGTGCTACCCACCACAGTGTACTCAACAGATGGCGGTAATGTTTTAGCGACGATGTTTTACAGTGAGAAATATTCAATGTGTTATGTCTGTTTGTCTGTGATACGATTGTTGCTGTTTTTTTGGATCTTAAACGCGCTTTTGAAAAAATTTCTAGGCCCTTATTGTTAAGATCAATCAAGCGCTTTGGAATTACGAGTACTGCATGTAAATGGTTTGAAAGCTATTTGTCTGACAGAACTCAACGGACTGTTTTTAATGATTCTGTTTCCAGTCCCGTGGGGAATAACCTTGGAGTGCCCCAGGGAAGTGTATTAGGGCTCCTGTTATTTATTATGTATATTAATGACTTGCGACGTGTTTTACGATTTTGCGACATTAATATTTTTGCAGATGATACTGTGTTATTCATTGCAGCTAAGGATTTAGATGATGCCGTTTTACACTTGAATGAAGATTTGCGTTCTCTAAGTAGATGGTTGAAGTATAAGCAGTTAAAAATTAATACAAGTAAAACTAAATTTATGGTAATTTTGCGGAATCGAGTAAATGAGAACGTCTCTGTTGTAATTGATGATGAGACTATTGATCGCGTTCGGGAGATTAAATATCTTGGCGTGATTATTGATGACACACTTAAGTTCAACTCTCACATTGACAATGTCATCAAGAAAATTGCCAAGAAAAATGAACCATTACCATTCCATTTGTAGTATGTAATAAAATTCTGAGACCTCCACGTCTACGGTGAGCTAGTTTGAGCTTGGGTGAGCTTCGACATGACGATAACGTACTTGAATAACGTACGGTGGCCCACAATGCTTTCTCATGATGAGCAACTGTACCCAAACAGTGACAGTGTGGCTTCATCACTGCTACTCTGTCTAGAGCGCTCTTGCAGCCAGCCTTGGCAGCAAGCTGCTTGTGAAGCCTTTCGAACACGTCTGAAGTTCGAAAAAAATGCGGCAACAGCTTGATTCGTTTGGGACCAACTATGTGATGTCTTTGTTAGGAAATAGTTAAATTTCTTAGTTGTTTAACTATGTGCACTATTTGTACTATATGCCACAAAATTGCTGGAGTATGTCCCCGTCGAATGGCATATTGCATGACATGCGAAACTGCGCTAGATTAAGAAATAATAAGTGCGGGTTATGCTTAATAGGCAAAAAATGGGGTAGTTAACCCTAGTCCTACGTCAAAAACATTTTCAAAATATACACCATCAAAACGGCCACCACAATGGAACCAGGCACCACGAATTTTCAACTACACTTCATATGTGTGGGAGCTGTCTAGATGTTAGGGGGCTGAGTAAAACTTGTTGCTGAGCTACTCGCTTTTGCCGAAATTACCGAGATTCAACTAACAAAGCTAAGAGTGAGGCCTTTAATATATTTAACGGAATCAAAAACACAGACATACACACTTAGGGATCGTCCATTAATTATGTCACACTTTTAGGGGGAAGGAGGGTTTTGGAAACTGTGACAAGCCATACAAACAAAATTCAAGGTCCATACAAAAAATATACGAAAGGGGGGGGGGAGATTGAAAATGGGCCAAATTTGCATGACATAATTAATGGACGTTCCCTTATGTTGTTTCCCGAGATGGGAAACACCGTGCAGCTCGGCATGCTGGATCTCAGTAAAAATCTTGCCGAGATTCAGCTAACAAAGCTTGCCGAGATTCAGCTAACGGCAAGTTTTTCACTGAGATTCAGTAAAATAAAATGTCGAGCTGCTCGGTGGTTCCCATCTCGGCAGTTTCGCGTCATTCCGTAGAGGGCCCTTTGAAATATTACGCAACGCAAGAGGGGTGGAAGATGTTATGGCAACACGCCATGTAGTAGGTACAGGGAATGTGCATGCCCAACAAACAATTTGAGCTGAATAAAAGCTGAATAAGCCATTTTTCGACTGAAGAAGCACATTTTTGCCTGGATAAGCTCTTATTCAGCTTACAATGTTTGTTGGGTGATAAGGGGTAATCTAAAATCTGTTTTTTTGCAATACGTAATATAAAAAAAAAAACCCTAAAGGGTGTTATGTGTTATGAGAATTTTCTATCAATTTAGTTGAAATAATTTTGAATTTTAACCATTTTTTTATTGGAAATTTTAATCCAATAAAATCCATTCACCGTAAAATTAAAAAAAAAAGACACACTTGTCAAGTTGATCAAATTCCTGAGATTGAGTGCTTGGTAATAATAAGGATTTCCCTTAACCTTGATTCACCTTAAGAAAAACTGCATTAGACTTCTTGTGATCATATCTAGTCTAAACGGAACGCGAAGCTTTAGATAATAAATTTCACCTTGCCTTATCAGTTCGCCAAAAAAAAAGTCTGAAGGCCTTAAGTATAATCTTTAACAGACTGGAATTTACTTCACGATGATACTTAAATGACGTAGCATTTTTTCGATGTTTTAACACACCTCCTCCCCCTTCGTAGCGTTTGGTCACAAAGTCTCAAGCCCCGCTTAAAAAACCAACCTGTCTCAACAATCATGAAAATAATAGTACAATATAAATTCCAACAAAAAACAATAATAGATATGTATTTCGATAGTATAAACCCTGATGATGTGGGCGTCTATAGTGGAATATCTGTATAAAGAAAGAGAGAAGGATTAGTAATTTCCAATTAATCCCACTACCTTAATTGATTATCCTTGACAGATACGCGTATTTCGGCTACAACGTGCAGAATTCTTCAGTGTTTTGTACTAATAATCGACTCCGGTTGTCAAGTATTAGTACCACACAATGAAGATATCTGCACATTGTAGTCGAAATTCGCGTATCTTTAAATGGATCATATACCTTAACATTAATCAAACTCATTTTTGCAATTGGTGATAGCTTCATGGCTAAGTGAAATCACTAGAAACACATATTCCTACAACACAGCGTAGATTTGAAGCAACACCAACATTTTTTTTCTTTTTCCTCTTTTGGAAATTTCTGACTTATGCATTAGAATGACAGTTGACGCAAAGTAAAGTTTGCCTTCTTTACAAATTGGATCCTTGATAAATGTTCGTCATACACGAAGAACAATAAATATTAAAGGCCTTCTGCTCATTCCACGTTGGATAAGAAATGTTTTTTTAATCAATCACATATAATGGTGCAAAATGTTCAGCCAGCAGCGTTGGACGGAATAGGAGCTTTCAAATCAAATTCGAGTTTGATGGAGGTTGGGCTTTAAATTATTTACGTAATATCAATACAAATACATGTATACATGATCCCTCCTGGAATCGTCACAGAAAACCAAACCCATTTTGAACCGCATATCGATGCCACCTTGTCTGGGTTTTGCCGACAATCACCTTGACACAGTATCAAGTCAAATCAATCCGAGTTTGTTTCTTTTTGCACATTTTCAATCAAAATGGCAGTGCACCCGAGTGTAATTGATCACGGAAATGCCTCGAGTGATTGGGCTTCATCGACGACTCATTCATTTCGCTTATCAACGGTGCTCGACACCATCTACATGCCCCGATAAGCACCGTTCATTGCATTCGTCATCAACATATGATATGGCTCACCGATTGGGCAGTTGATTGCACCTGTATCATAATTGATTTCTTCTCTATGAAAAAAAAAAAAAAAACATATTTCTCGAAATGTGCTTTTTTTTTCTCGAGCCGATCTGCTGTTACACCATCAATTTTGCTAACAACTACTGAAAAATTGTTGCGCTACTTACGAGCTCTTCTTTCGCATCCATCTTTCTTCTAGAGAATCACCAAATCAAGAGTATATATGCAAACTCAATTCACTTCACTTTGCTGGCGTCATTAAACAACGGTTCCATATCATAAAGTTGAATTTATCCTTTCTATTGCATGAATCATCAGCTCACAATCTTCTCTCTGTCACAATGATTTTCCACTTCAAAAGAATTCGGCTTCCGAAAAAGAACGTCCCACTCGGGCCCAGATACGAAGGAAACTGGTGCCAAAACCTGCCGATTCGAAGCAGTAGCGCACCACCAGGCCATTATCGGTGGCTTTCGATATCTAAGGTGCTTATCAGTTCGATTGGACGTTATCAGCCGAATGATGACAACAACGACGGCATAGGTGACAATGGCGGAGAGTGAAGTGTGTACATCAGGTACATTCTTTTAAAATATAATCAATGGATATCCGGCTCAATACATTCTAAAGTACATAGCCGAAAACATTTTCAGTGAAAAGATTTCTAATTTATTTATCATCATCAATCCTCACTATAATCAGGCTGATGGACGTTAAGGGGTCGCCCAAAAAGTTCGATGTTTACGTAAAGTGGACTAGTGAATGAAATGTGTAATCGCTCAAACTATGGTTCTATTGGATCAAGTATTTTCAAAGTAGGTCAAAATGCCGGAGACGCCGGGTTCGATTGAGAAAATCCTCTTGACTTCCAATGGTAATAAAGTATCTCTGCAGAGGAACACTGCGCTTGCCACATCAATATAAGAATGCAAAAATGATTCCATCTTAACCAGGTGTCGATGCGCAACGGTTCTACAATGCATTGGCAAAAGCACGAATTGGGTTTACAGTGAACGGAAAGCAGATGAAGCGTGCTCCGCAGTTGAGACCGATAAGTGATCGCGTATGCGTTTTGATTCTTTTTTTTTGCCAGTAGATTCAGGGCAAACTTTTCATCGACGGGCCTGGTGTTGAGGTTTGCATCCATTTCATGCCTTTCGTGATGAAAATTACCCCAACAAACATTGCTCCCATGGATCACTCGCTGGTTATACTCGCACCAGGTCGTACCTATTCAAATATGTGTGTGTGTGTGTGTGTGTGTGTGTGTGTGTGTGTGTGTGTGTGTGTGTGTGTGTGTGTGTGTGTGTGTGTGTGTGTGTGTGTATGTGTGTGTGTGTGTGTGTGTGTGTGTGTGTGTGTGTGTGTGTGTGTGTGTGTGTGTGTGTATGTGTGTGTGTGTGTATGTGTGTGTGTGTGTATGTGTGTGTGTGTGTATGTGTGTGTGTGTGTGTGTGTGTGTGTGTGTGTGTATGTGTGTGTGTGTGTGTGTGTGTGTGTGTGTGTGTGTGTGTGTGTGTGTGTGTGTGTGTGTGTGTGTGTGTGTGTGTGTGTGTGTGTGTGTGTGTGTGTGTGTGTGTGTGTGTGTGTGTGTGTGTGTGTGTGTGTATGTGTGTGTGTGTGTGTGTGTGTGTGTGTGTGTGTGTGTGTGTGTGTGTGTGTGTGTGTGTGTGCGTGTGTGTGTGTGTGTGCGTGTGTGTCTGTGTGTGTGTGTGTGTGTGTGTGTGTGTGTGTGTGTGTGTGTGTGTGTGTGTGTGTGTGTGTGTGTGTGTGTGTGTGTGTGTGTGTGTGTGTGTGTATTCCCCCTAACCCCCACTGGCCGGCAGTGTTATTATGGAAGAACTCCCTCTACAATGTCACATTTATGGTCATTGTAGACAGCTTTAGTCCGGGAGTTAGAAGGTGATAGCTCTATTCATTCCGTGCTTCACCGGCAATTTCCTTCCGTAGACCGTACTTGGTTGGTTGGTTCTAATATGATTCCGCCTTTTTTGGTCGGTTTGAATTGCCATGGTGATCTGGGACGAGGCTCACGTCCAAAGTCACTGGTCCATCGAGCGCTCCGTTTGCGAAAGGAGAATGAAAGAAATACGAAAGGGATCAGTTTCAAGAAGTGACAGTTTCATCAGATTCCCCAACTAACCATACTCAAGCAAAGTAAGAATATACAAGCTATATTGCGACTATATGGTTACTTGTGTACTCGTATGGCCGTCAGAATGGTTCATCGGTTGCGAAGTGAAGTATTTCTGAAAGTGATGCGTAATATTTCTCAATGTTTTGAATTTATCCTAACGTTACCTCAATGTTATATCACAGACAAGCAGACACAACACATTGAACATTTATAATTGTAAACCCTACCGCCATCTGTCGTATATACTTTGATGGACAATACACTCAACAGATGGTTGTAGTGTGTAAACGTCAAACGCTAGGGAATTGATTATGTGCACCACAAATGGCAGTACTACCAACTAAGAAACATTTAAATTGACCGTTAAAAACGATTTTGATGAACGTTTTAAGAGTGTTATGTCTGCTTTTCTGTGATCATACCTTCACTATCGCAACTTCGGGTAATCTGCGAAAGTACTTGCATTTTTCTCAGGCACTTTTGATCTAACTGCAATTACTCTCTCATACTCGAAATGTGCCACGACCAAATTGGCACAACGACGCCCTATACGCTTTCTGAGCGAAGCGCAGGGAGGTCGTACCTATTCAAATATCCAGGAAAACTTGCATTGAAGGCCATTATGCCAGCATTCCCAGCTGAAATCTGCCAGCAAAAGTCAAAATCTGGTTCCACTCTTTCCGATCTGTGTGAAACTTGCAACATGTTTTCAGCATTAAGAATATGATTTTTCCACGATCACGAGATCAATTTGACTCAAGACTAATTTTTGAATAGTGCGTATGTGTTTTCACTTATGAATTTTTTCAAAAAAAAAATCGACTATGGTTTATATCATGTAATATATGCCGCGTATAGACTTTCATGACAATCTATGAGAATGAGCATTATTTGTATAATAAATTATAAGCACATCCATAGTCACACTTGTATGGTTTGTGTATAGTTGTTGTATAGTGCTCATAATTATTATACAAATAATGCTCATGCTCATAGTAGGTCACACAAGTGTATCCGCGACAATATGCTGTCTTGCAATGAGCAGTGCATAGTTTTTACTGGAAATCCTATATATGAGTACTCATTGCAAGACATTCTATATTACGTGGTATAGGCTGTAATGTGAACGGGGTATAAAACCGTTTATTGTATGAAGAGCTTTGAGTGGGTTGGTTATTTCCTTTAAATTCCATTATAATTGCTTATCTTTTGACAGATACGCGTATTTCGTCTACTAAAGGGTGATACGGTCAAAATTTGGTCAAGGGAAAACGCGTGTAAATCGGTGAAATCGTTTATTTAAAAAATCAAATTAAATTTCTTTTTCAAGTTAAATTAGTATAAAATTCAGGAAAAATATTCAGTTAGGCTTCCGCTTTTCCAAATCCGAATTGCGGGGCCTTACGCTTGACCCCTGCCATCAGATTTTGTACAGCCACCTTGTCCACCTTCTTCGCCGCAGAAAGCCAGTTTGCCTTGAACTGCTGCTCGCCCTTAGCAGTTTTTTTGGTCTTCTTTAGGTTCCGCTTGACAATAGCCCAGTATTTCTCAATTGGGCGGAGCTCTGGCGTGTTGGGAGGGTTCTTTTCCTTGGGCACCACCTGCACGTTGTTGGCGGCGTACCACTCCATGGCCTTTTTACCGTAATGGCAAGATGCCAAATCCAGCCAAAACAGTACGGAACAACCGTGTTTCTTCAGGAAAAGCAGCAGACGTTTATTCAAACACTCTTTCACGTAAATTTCTTGGTTGACAGTCCCGGAAGCTATGAAAATGCTGCTTTTCAAGCCACAGGTACAGATGGCTTGCCAAACCAGATATTTCTTTGCGAACTTTGACAGTTTCATGTGCTTGAAAACATCTGCTACCTTTCCCCTTCCTTTTGCCGTATAAAACTCCTGTCCAGGAAACTGCTTGTAGTCGGCTTTGACGTAGGTTTCGTCGTCCATTACCACGCAGTCAAACTTCGTCAGCATCGTCGTGTACAGCCTCCGGGATCGCGCTTTGGCCGTCGTATTTTGTTTATCATCGCGATTTGGAGTCACTACCTTCTTGTAAGTCGATAGTCCGGCTCGTTTTTTGGCTCGATGCACGGTTGTAGACGATACACCCAGCTTATTTGCGGCATCTCGGAGAGAGAGGTTAGGGTTTCGCTTCAAACTACCGGCAACTCTCTTTGTCGTCTCAGCGGCTTCCGGTTTTCGATTTCCCCCCGATCCAGACTTCCTGGCTGTCGACAAACGTTCCCCAAACACTTTAATTACATTTGTAACGGTTGATTTGGCAACTTTTAGCGATTTTGCCAACTTTGCGTGCGAGTAGCTCGGATTTTCGCGATGCGCGAGCAAAATTTTGATACGCTGCTCTTCTTGCTTGGACGGCATTTTGACAACTGAAGAGTGAATTCCAAAATCAAAATAGGAGCAACATTCTACACACACACACCTTCAAAATGAGGGGTGTTCAGGTTTTTTAAATGCAAAATTGAAAGAAATACGTCAAGTTGATATTGACCAAATTTGTGACCTTGACGAAATGAGCCACTTTGCATACTTAGGTTTTTTTTTTCTCCAAAATTTATCTAGACTATCATTTGAGAAGGGCCATACCTAGGGGAAGTACAACTTGGCCTGAAGTAATATTTGGTGTAAAAATTGCTCAAATTGGTAAAGATTTTGACTTCGGCTTTTCATGATAAAAACGGTACTGGGCGTTCCCCCAGCAGCAAATCTCTCCAAGTTGCAGGCATATGGCGAATCGAGCTTAATACGACCACGGAACCATCACTTTGGGACTCCGTTAACAGGGGCGGCGTAGTCAGTCGATTCCCGTTCCATCGGAGAATAGCACATTAGTTCGCAGACGATGAAGAATTCGTGGAAATTAATGACTATTCCACTGCACTGAGATCAGCTACCAAATAATGCCAAATTCATGAGAACAAGGAGCGGATTTTGGTCTGATTAATTTTCTTATTAAAAGTTGTATTAACATTGACGTTCCCCATTTAACGTCAGAAGTTTGATCTAATAACAAACTGAATTTGCACATACATTGATGCTTTAATTCGACTGTTTTCAATTAATTTAATAACATTCTTTATTATACGTCTATTAAATGTTTTCTAGCTCCATTATTAGATTTCATTGCATAGCTTTTCGATATTGTTGAATAAAGGTGGATACAAGCAGCATAATAGCACTATGCGTCCATGTTTCAATCGCATGCCTTGAAAATGCTTTATAAACGACGTATTAGATTCATTATTCCACAACACTGGTTCAGTCTAACAACAAGACGAAATCAGTAGAGTAGTGGTTACCATTTCCGCTTTCCAAGTATAAGGTCGGGAGTTCAATTCCAAGCTCAATATTTTGTAATTTGTGTTCTAAGCCTAATTATTTTAAATGGTAATCATCGGTCACATGACTCACGACAATTCCGGGTATAAATTTCATCGAAAAGAAAGAAATTTATACATATTGGGTTTATTTAGAAATTGCCATCTCTTCGTTTAAATTTATGCCCGGAGTTCATCTGCTGGAGTGCTAATTCTTGGCAATATAGCAAAATCGCCAAGGCACGGGTAACACCTGAACATCTTCCCAAAAGAGAATACAATAATGTCCATAAAATCACGATTCATCATTCAAGATTCCAACAGATTCAATTAGCTTAAAAACTTTTGAATACCGTAATCCGGGGACAAATTGATCACTATGTTACTTAAATATCTAAATAAAGTTGTTCAATAAACTTAATTGAAAATCTAATTGTATTTAAATCAGTAACTATGAGAGCTCCATCCACATGCATAATTTCTTATAATATTGGATGTTTTGTCAATTTTCAAGGAAATTTTTGAAATCTTGAATTTGAAAATATCGATATGGGTGAAATTGATCAACCTCTCAAATGGTTTCCCATTGTATTTCTAGTAATTGTTCTTATTAAATAGAAAAAAACCCTTGTGTGAAAAAGTTTTTTCAGCAGAAACGCCAAAAACAGATGTACAGTTGCGCCTAAATGTAGGCATTTCATTCAAAATCATCGGAAATTTTGCGAAAAACCCTGGATTTCTTGATATTTGAAACATTCTACCGCAATTTATTAAATAATTCGAATTCATTGACACTTATTTTGGTAAAAAAAAATGCTACTTGAATGGTAATGACATCAATCGGTGAAGTTGTTTGAACGCTTGTTTGGATGTTGATATTGTATGCCACTTAACGTCAGCTCTATAAAATTAAAAATTTTACAATAAAATATTTTTTTTTTGTTATGAAAAACACATCAAGGCAATCATTGGAGTCTCATTATGATATACTTTTAAGATTTCTCTTGGTATCTATCACCGACAATGTTATACGTGACAATTAAAAGTGCAACGCATAATGATCAATATGCCGCCGGATTACGGTACTTCGTGAAAAACCTGCAGTCTTGAAAGAATATTGAAATTTTAAACAGTTGGAGATCCTCAGAACTTGATCAACGTGAAGTCTTGGAAAATATCCAGAGAACTTTACTAATATCTTCGTTTATATGGAGATCTATTGAATATTTCCTGCTGTCTAGGAAGGATGTCTGAAAGAATATCCTGTAACTTATGCAACGTTTCCTGAACAACTACAAAACTCCCTTAAGTCCTCAACTTTTACGAAATTCCCTAAATTTATTGCAAATCCAATATTTTTCCAATCTCTCTTAAGCCTACGAAGATCTTTGAACATGTTTGCACTTCTGGACAGGCACCTATCATCTACAAATATTATTGAACATCTGGAAAGTTCCTTGAAATTTAACGAAGTTCCCAAAACCCTTAAGAAGTTCATAGAGCTTTTTCGAATTAAGATCTCTGACAAACTGCAACGAAGTTCTCTATTCGTGAAATTCTTAGAAGTTTATTGAACTATCCTTAGATCTTCTACAAAATTTCCTGAACTTTTTCAAAATTCCTTACACTTATATGAAGTTTTACGCAGCTTCTCAAAATGCTACAAAATTTGCAAAACTACTACAAAGTTTGCTGTACCGTATGCGTGATAATGTTTGCACCACCGTACAAATAAGGTTCCCGTTTCACCTGTGCATACAATGCCTTGGTTTTCTTTGCATGCATGTAACCTATAGCTCATACCGTAGTACACAGAAATTCAAAACAACCCAAAATTAAGTTCTTTTCACTCATCTCCCATGTTCCGTACGATAAGCCAAATTTGGGTAAACCGGCTCAAAGTAGTTTGCATTTAAGGACGGCAAAAAAAATCACCCATCGCTAAGTTATTTTCAATTTTTTCTACCCAAAATTAAGTTCAATTAACTCAAATTTGGGTATATCGCATATTACTCAATTTTGGCTTCTCGTACGGAACTAGACGGTTGAGTCGAATCTTTCGTTCTATTTTTGACAACAATAGCGAGAGAAAATGAAACGGGCTGAGGTCAAATAACTCAAATTTGAGTTTAAAAAACCCAAGCGGTGGGTAGTTTTGTTTTTCTGTGGCCGTGTATAAAAGAAAATGATACTTAGTTTGACAGTTGCACCATGACGAAGTGGCAGCGTATTCGTGATTTGCCCACGCGCAAATGTCGCAAAAAGACATTTCAATCGCCGTGGGAGTGTCCCGGTGGACCGTCAAAAGGGGTTTAGACCGAGAAAAGAAAGGACAACTATCCGCGAAGGTGACCACAGGTCGTCCGAGGTCAGCTCGGGTTCCGAGGGTTATCGCTGCTATCAAAAGGAAGATTCGGGTGAATCCAGTGCGTTCAATAAGGAAAATGGCAAAGGAACACGGCATCAGTGACTTTACGGCACGGAAGATCGTAAAGGAAAATTTCGAGGCGAAGTCGAGGGCACGGAAAAAACTCACATGATTACCAACCGCATCCGGGAGCTACGAGTCGAACGATGCAAGAAAATCTTGAACTTCCTTAAGTGAAAAAATCCGGTAATCCTGTTCACCGACGAGAGCATGTTTACCGTCGATCCCGTATCAAATTCCAGAACCGACCGGTATATTAGTTCTCTTCCGGTAAAAGACGTGGCCGACGACCACAAGAACGTGTATCTGACCAAGCATCCTGCTAGCGTTATGGTGTTTGGATTGGTGGCTTCCGATGGCAAAAAAATGGACCCAATGTTCATTCCAGAAAGCGACAAGGTCAACACGGAGGTCTACATTGGTATTTTAAGTAAGTATGTTCTTCCGTGGATCAAAGAACAGTCCGAAGCCAAATGTTGTATTTCAACAAGATAGGGCTCCGTGCCACACCTCGAACCGCACTCAGAAGTGGTTGCAGGAACATGTTCCGTTCTGGGCGAAGGATATGTGGCCGCCATCCAGTCCCGATCTTAATCCGCTGGATTACTCAATATGGCGCGTCATGAAGGCCAAGACCTGTTCTAAACGCCACCCGAGTGCAGCAAGCCTCAGACAAACATTGGCCCGTACCTGGAGAGAAATGGATCCAGACTACATTATTAGAACCTGCCGTGCATTCCGGAAGCGTGTGGAGGCCGTAATTGCAGCAAGTGGAAACTCGATCGACGATTAACATAGTTTAAGACTCTGAGAAACATCCCCCTTTGAAAAAATAAAAAAAAAACTCGAAAACGAAATTTTTTAGATTTTTCTTTAAATTTTGACATTGTTTAATGGTGCAAACATTATCACGCATACGGTACTTCTACAAAGTTTGTTGCACTCCTACGTTTCTCGTTGATTTTCCGCGAAGTTCCACGAACAAAATTTCTTGAATGTATACGTAATCTTCACAACTATTCCAAGTCCATGAGGCTTCAAAAAAAGGCCCTGAAAATATATAGAGGTTCCCGATGAATAATGAGCTTCCCTGAAATAAAATAATGTCCCCTTAACTTCTACGAAGCTTCTCAAACTTAAATAAATTTTTCACTTCTACGCAGCTTTCATAACTTTTCCAAGTTTCTTGTTTCTATGATTTTTTTCTGTAAATCTATGAAGTGCCCAGAATTACTTATGAGTTTCCTCAATGTCTACGATGTTCCCTGAACTTCTTAGAAGTCCTTGAAGTTTTACAACCTTACCAGAAGTTAAAGAAAAATCCCTGGGCTCATGGCCAATTTGTAGAGCCTGAAGACGTCTTATTATACCATCGATTAAGTATCGATATAATATAATTTCTTAAAATTGATTTTTTTCTAGTCTAGGCCATAAGGAAAGTAGTGAACATAAAGGACTTTAAATAAATTAACCACTTCATTCGAGCAGTTAAAATGACGTTTACTACCACTCGAACTCGAATTAGTTGGTCCAGTTTTGTGAAATCACTAGTAGAAAGTCAATTAGTAACCTCCAACATGACAAGCTTGACAAAATACCGGTGAATAAAAAAAAGAACTCCAAAAGTTTTGGAGGGAGCCTAGATAATTCTGGAGGAGGCCTGGTCCCCTTGGCACCCCCATTAGCTACGCTAATGTCAGAACTCAGTAAATTTTGAAATCAGACCCGAAAAAAGATTAAGAAGGTTCGATTTTTTCAACATTACAAGCTATTCAAATGTAATGCTTCCTTCTCTTGAATGTAAATGATTGTCCATGCTTGATCGTGAGTCATTAAATCACAAATGGCTAGAACATCGCCTTTCTTTAATAATTATTTTTTTATTTCTTAGAAAGGATGACTGTTGTTTGTAAATAAAGTCATAAGTTATAAGTTTGTCAATTTTATCAACAAGATATAGAAAAAAAATAATCAACAGACTTAATAATCGATTCCAAATTACAACGACACAATTCTTAAGCTGTTGATAATTAAATTTACATTTTCATGAATTGTACATAAAGGGGAAATGGATGTAATGTCAGCCTAAATTCCCCTAATTTGGGCCCATACATAAATTCAGCAATCGTACTAAATTTTCAACGGCGACCAAAAATATCCATAAGTACCGTCCCAATGACGCGTTCATCTAGATAAAATTGATAAATAGCTAATTTTTAGCGATGGGCCCAATCTTAGATCCATATGCCAAAATTAGAGCCATTTCCCTTACATGAATACATTATATATACCAGTAGAATTAAGCAAAATGCAATGTTTTGAACGCTATTGTGTAAATATAGTGAAAACAATATTAATATCTTCATATTTATCAACAAATGTACGCCTCTGTGAGCGCCTTGTTCATATTCTACTTGTGAAACATACCGTTTATTATTACTAATCAACAATCAATACGAAACTAGCGATTTTAAATTGGCTCACTACTTGACTAGCCTATTGGTCCCAAGCAAACGATTAACGTACCCCATTCTAGTAGAAATTCTAGTACTACACAATGTTTGTTTTGATTAGCTATGAAAGTTTGATAGATAAAACGAGGGGTTAGTGGATTTTCCTATGTTTCGAGGGGTGAATCGATTAGCTTGGGACCGAAGAGAGTACCAGAGCTGAACCAAAAAGTTGAGCACGTTTCTTCGGGACCTTCTAGTCTTAGAGTTACCTCTATGGTAGTATGGGAGACATTGAGCTTGACAACGACGTCTCGGATGGAGAGGTTAAGCTTCCAGGCTTCCTGGCGGTCGACAGGCGCTCCCCGAACACTTTTAAAACGTTTGCCACGGTCGATTTGGCCACATCCAGCAATTTTGCCAACTTGGCGTGTGAGAACGTCGGATTCTCATGCTGCGCGAGCAAATTTTTGACACGCTGCTCCACTTGCTTGGGCGTCATTTTGAAAACTGGAGAGCAAACGGTGAAAACTCATCACATAAAATGAGGGGTTCGTGGATTTTCCTATGTTTCGAGGGGTGCATGGATTAGCTTGGGACCGAAGACAGTACCAGAGCTGAGCCAACAAGTTAAGCAAGTTTATTCGGGACCTTCTGGTCTTAGAGTTACCTCTATGCTTGTACCGCTGTAGATGGAGAATCACTAGAATCTTATTATAATAGAAGGACTACACGGTAACCGCAAAATACCCAATAATGACTACCAAGTAAGCATTTTCGAGGGAAACTGGGACTGCCCATAAAATGAGTAAAGTTTTACCCATTTATGAGTAATTTCAACTACAAAAATAAGTAGTAAGTATTCATTTTTGAGTAACAAATACTCATAAATGGGTAATATGTTTACTCAGGGTAGTCCCAGTCTCCCTCGAAAATGCTTACTAAAGTAGAGTCTTTTATAGTCATTATTGGGTATTTTACGGTTACCGTGTAGAGGCCTCCCTTATCTCAGTCGGTAAAGGCGCAGCTACAAATCAAGACCCTGGTGCAGGCGGCTGGGTTCGATTCCCGGTCCGGTCTAGGAATTTTTCTGGTTGACAAATATCTCGACTTCCCTGGGCACATAATATGATTGCACTTGCCACACAATTATACTAATGCAAAAATGGTACAGGCATCGAAAGCTTTCTATTAAAAACTGTGGAAGTGCAGCTAGAACACTAAGTAGAGAGCACGCAATAAGATAGTATGTAATAAGCAATAAGCTTAAAATGGAAAGAAGAAGCGCTTATTTTCGAGGAAATACCTATTCCATAAACATTATTTTTACAATTTCTCAAAAATGGCTACTAGACTGATGCAAATTTTGACATTTTCGCTCCACAGTGCTCAAACGGTTCCAAATCGGGTCCTGATTAGTCTCCCAAAATTTGAACTCATTTGAAAAGAAACTGACTTGGCACAAACCATTTGAAGTTTATATGGAAATTACTATGGGAAATCCAAACTTTGTGTTCATTGTCTTCTTACCTTTTTCCATATTACACTGTTCAAAAATTCAAAAGCTATACTTGTGGAAAAATTTTTCAGCTTCAACTTAGCAGAATATAGTTGTTAAGCCAAACGTCAAATTAAATAGTTATTGATTGTTAAAGAGATTGATAATCTTATGGCATGATCAAGCAGCTGTTTTGTGAGCAACACTGTATCTTGCAGTGTGACAGCCATGATTTTTGTGCTCTATTCCAAGCGCCAGAAACACCAATGTTGTCTGCTGAACAGTTGATTGAGCATAATCGTAAGACATTAGTGGATTGAATTATTGATAACTTTTGATGCTTACATTATATTGAAAAGTGGCTCAGGACAAAGTTGTAGCTGAGAAAGTTTCCTACGAGCTCAGTTATCATTTTTTAAAGCAGAGCGATATGATAAATTATTAGATGGATATGAACAAAACATTTGGTTTTCCTATAGTAATTTCCATATAAACTTCAAATGGTTTGTGCCAAGTCAGTTTCTTATCGAATGAGTTCAAATTTTTGGAGACTAATCAGGACCCGATTTGGAACCGTTTGAGCACTATGGAGCGAAAATGTCAAAATTTGCATCAGTCTAATGGCCACGTTTAGGATGTTGGTTACCAAGATCGTTTTGATTTTTTATAACCTAATTTTTTTTTAACTTTTTCTCAGATGCGAGCTCAGATGAGAGTCACTCTTACTCATTCGTATAAGCAGTTGATATTGAAAACGTTTTTTAAGTAGGAATTTCATTAAAATTCTTGAATTTGATTCATGAAGTATTTATAGAGCTCATTTGCAGTTTGAATTCGTAGAAACTTTCCGTATAATAACACTTTTGTATGTGCTCCAGAGCCAGAGCTGGTAAATAACGGGTGTTCAATAAAAAATGAGATTTTTTTCAGTCATAAAGCTAGTAAAAAAAATTCAACGAGTTCAGTATTTTATATTAAAAACATAATGTTTATTCTTCAAAAAAAAAAACGTCTATGAATATTGGAGCAGGGGAAAAAATGAAACTACAATGTGTTGTTGGTCAGCCGTACGATGCAACTTAGTCGCGATGCTCTCACAAGAGCGCTGGATGGCACTGAAATCATTCCCATTTTTTAATGGAACACCCGTTATTACGGCCGTTATGTGACAATAAGAAAACATGTTCTCTCACTATCACGAGACGAAAATACCTATCATGAGCTTTCTTGTCATTTTCCAATGTTCATGCACTCATGAGAATAATTTCCATACGGTTTTGGCATCTACATTTCCAGCTAATATAGATTAATTTTGGCAAACAACAGTATGTAATCTGTTGAGTGAATATATTCTTAGTGTTTTGGAGATCGATAAAGAAGTAAAACAAACTTCCTAAATATGTCGATAATGAAGAGCAGTTCGTTTAATAAACATTGTAAAATTTTGCTTTTCTAACAATAGTTTTCTTAAATCAACTACAGCATAGTTGTATTTTGAAGTTTGACGTTTGTTCATCTGCTGAAAAATATAGTTGAGCCCACCGAGGAGCCAACTATGGACTATATTTGTTGCCCTCTGTATATAGTCAAATCAACTATAGTTTCGGCTTATCTCTAAAACAATTGAACAATATAGTTATTTTGACCGGAAAAATAATTGCGACTGCTGTAATTTGTTCTCCGTGGAGAGTGAGTCACTTTTACTCATTCGTAAGGAGAAATTTCTAAAAGCGTAGGATATACAGAGTATACTCATGCGCTGAGTGTTCTACGCTTTTAGAAATTCCCCATAAGAATGAGCAAAAGTGACTTCAAACTGAGTAAAAGTGAAACATTCTCTGAGCTAGTTTCGTTTTCACTGTTTCGACTAGATGGGAGGTTGCTGTCTTTAGTAAAGTTCGAGGTAAAGTTATTCAGATCGATAAAACCCACTTAAAAAAATTCCACACGTTTGATCGAAGTGTTTAAACACTTGATTTTTTGAATGCACAATCAAATTTACTTTAAGTGTATTTCACCTTGGTTCAAAATGTTATACACGTTAATTTCTAGTGTTTCAAACTTTGAAATGTTGAAAATCTTTCACTATCTAGTCATGTGTATTGCACATTGAATCACACTACTGTTTAAAACAGATGGACTTAAAGTGTTTTACATTTCAATGCGATGTGAATTGCTTGCTAAGAAAGGTAAACATCTAAAACAAGAGTTGTGACTTTATCCTATCAACCCGCCTCATATATATGAGAACAACCGTGGCACAGTGGGATCGAACGAAGATTCCGGCAGCAGCACACCCCAACAGTCCATGATCGAATCCCAAATCAGACCCATTAAAAAGATATGTGTAAGCTCTTGGCCCCTGGCAGTTTTGTTTATATATTTGTCGATTCATTGTTAGGGTCGGCAAAGCAGAAGTCGATAAAGTAGAATATTGTAGAATATTGAACTATGATGTGCAAAGCTAATGATATCACCATATGAGGCACATAGAATCCAAGTGTGTCACATTTCAAATCCATAGTGTTCAGGCATGGTTCATAGCATAAGAGATTCACACATGAAATAGATGTGATTCACAATAAGCGCAAAATTAAGTGAGACACATGATGATGACGTGTAGAATTTTTTGAGTGCCTATTGGTAAATCAATGTTAGCCCACGTAGAGAATAGAAACACTATGAAAGTGACAGTTGCAGATGCTAAGTTTCAAATAACAGGCTTAAAGTTGTCATTCACAGCAAAAAAAAATGTAATAACGATCAACGTAATTCAAGCTGATGTATGAAATAATGCTGTAATAGCAAAAAGCAGATACAATATTACATCAATGGATGTAATTTTGTTCGCAAAATCGATGTACATCGTACAATGTTACACAACCGATGGAAACTCAGCAGTTTCGATGTAATATTCAACAACTTTTTTTGCTGTGTTGTATACGATAGATGAGGAAGTTGATAGTTCCGTTGGAGAACGGCAGTGTGAAAATAATATATAGAGAGTAGAAAGCGAGCAAGGACAACTTTGAGGAAGGTACGAATCGGGTTGATCATCTCTTCTACAATTTCCATTGGGGATCATTTGATACGTTTACTTTTTTGTGATACACACTTATTGTCATTGTTGAGGACAAACTCGACGATCATCATAGATGTATATTGTCTAGCATGGAATGGGATCTTTGATCCTGGTGACGTTGAGGCTGCAGCGCATTCCGCACTGTCTTGGTATATGTCATTGACAGACACGTCCCGAAAAGAACTCACCGTCCCTGGCAGACGAGAGAGCTACGCAGGTTGAAGTCAATCAAGAGTGAAGATTTACGAAGTATCACACGCTTCCTCTGAAACTTCATTATGTGATGCTTTTCAAGTTTCCAACGAGGCATCCAGCGCAAACTTAAGCTACCCCGAGATCCTTTGGAACTACGTGAACGAGCAACGCAGGGAGCTCGGCCTTCCATCGTCTGTGGAATTCAACGGAGAAGTTGCTGCCGCCTTTTTTCTAGTGTATTCACTAACGAGATACTAAGTGACGACCATATTATCCTGGCTGCCAGGAACGTCCCAGTAAATGGTCAAAAGCTGAGTGCAATTGATGTTAACGCTGAGATGATTTCCAAGCCCGCGACTCTGCTCAAGTGATCCTTCAATCCTGGACCTGATGAAGTTCCATCGATCTGCACTTAAGCCAGGCATGAACCTACGGAAATTTAGTCGTGGCCTATGCTGACTTCGTTTCTATTGCTATCGGCTTCTGATGACATTGACATCTGAGGTCCATTTGTGAGGCCACCAGCCACAAGTTATATACCGCAGGCAGCGGTTGATGAGACCTGCAGCTTTTGAGTGTTCTCCACTGGTGCTGCACCGATTCCACATTTTAATCGAAGTTTCGAATTTTGGTACGTTGACCAATCTGATTTGATCTCCGCTTTTGTGTAAATGTCATATTATCACCGACCTTATTACCATCACCTTAGTGTGTGACATCAGGTGTACGCTCCTTTGTGTTTTCGTTACCAATGCAGTTAATTTGACACGTTTGTTGCATTTTCGTATGTCTCACTCGTTCATTGTGTTATGGAAAGAAAGTTAAGGTTAGATACTATTAGTGGACATGTTTTGTAACCCATTTATTGTGTCTGTTTACTTGTTTATTCGTTGTGCGCAATTAGAGAGAGGATCAGACAGAATGTGGAAAAGAAATTTATTAGACTAGAAGAGATCAAGACAATCTAACAAAACTTGCTACGAGTGGTGAAATGGGATCGGATGTGGAAGAAAAATCTATTAGACTAAAAGATATCAAAGTATAACAGGGCTAATATTACTTGCAACGTTGCAACAAGTGGTAAAAAGTATTGACTTGTTAGTATGAAAATAACTAAGGGTGACAGTGATGACACATTAAATGAGGCACCACTAACAGGTGTGGATAGTTGTTAGCTTTGGGATCCTGTTAGTGTTAGAGTGATGTTAGTATAGACCCGTAGTGAGCACTTCCGGTCCCCCCGACCACAGTGGCAGGCAGTTGTTGTTATTTCATGCGACTCTGTTGCTGCAACCAGGTCGGAGGTGTGACCCACCAAGAATCTTAAAAGGACTAAAAACATATTTCACAATATTGTATATGAATTACATATTATTCTTGCTGAACCACCGTCAAACCCACTATCCAGAGGCAGCGATGGATGTAATGTCGGCCTAAATGCCCCTTATTTGGGCCCATACATCGACATTCAGCAATCGACTAATTTTTCAATAGCGACCAAACATAGCCATTAGTACCGTCTCAATGACGCGTTCATCTAGATAAATTTGATAAATAGCTGATTTTTAGCGATGGGCCCAATGTTAGATCTATAGGCCAACATTAGAGCCATTTCTTGTACCTACGATGTGTTGAAACAGTTCTATCGATTGTACCGCACTCAAGCCGTTATCTGAAGGGAGGCATATAGTCGTAGGTTTGGAAATTGCAGCTTTTGTTACCTCTACCACTATATGTACTCCTGTCGGCATTTGACTTCTGATTACTTGCTGTGATTAACTTGACTAGATAGAACGCTGCTGTCTTTGGAAAAGTTGTTCAAATTCCGAATCGTTTGTTACGTTTCAACTGGAATTATGCTTCTGTCTTCAACTTTCATTTTATTTGCCGTTACTTGGGAAATGGACTACACAAAGAACTTTTTTTTGTCAGCCTTCGTTCGAACCATGCCAAAAACATGTTGTAAGGTTCGCTCAAAAACAATAATTATGGTTTAAACAAATGTATACGGCCCAAACAATTTAAAAGAAAATATGGCTGAATGGCCACGGAGGGGAGTGTGGGTCTAAATCTCTGCCCTCCCCCCAAACTGTTCACGTGGAATGTGGATAGCCTTTTAGAACTAAGTTGATTCGTGTTACATAAGCTGAAAAAGTTTTTGTTACCTATCAAAAACCAATCAAACCATCAAATTGTACTTGAAAATGCGCTCAAATGAGTTTTTATATGATGAGATACAATAAAAAGTTGACCAAAATGTCTTATACCTAATGCGAAAATTTGTGGTGGAGCGTGTTACCTCGTTGGCGCGTTTGACATGATTTGCCCATTCCTATCTATCGGTAATTTAATTAAATAACGACTTAACAAGCCAAACACTTCTCCACTTACTATAATCTTAGCTGGGGATCGATTTCGAAAGCACACTAACAACAGTTTATCGTATTTAACAGTTTCCTTTATTGAGCTACATTTACCGAGCTTAATTACGGTATACTTTTTTGTTTCTATAGTCATGAGAACATTAGCAGATTTCTTCTTCACTTTTTGCGTAATAAAATTTACTGGGCTGACTACGGAGAAATGCAGTTACCAACATCTAAATGTGGAACCAAAAAATCGAACATCTTAGCACAGTTAAACGAACCTAAAATTCTGCTTGTCCCGAAATACCTACAATGTTGGAGCATTCGATTTTGTACTTCTACTTAAACGGAATAGTTTTGTCTTTTAGATGTGATGCTTTGCATTCCGAGGCGCTTATTCCGTTTTCTTTGCTTTGGCCTTTGTAGCTTTCTTTGGGGTAGTTCTACCGGTGGATTTCTTCTTCTTATCTGAGTTCCAGTAGTACAGCAGTTGGCTCACAATGACAGCATTGGCGAACGATGAGCACCCATAGGTTATGACCATCATCTGATCACCAGTTTCCTGGATCGAAGTGAAGATTCGTGCCAACGATCCCGCCATAAGCATGAAGCATGTCACTGCCGACAGCTGACCAGTGCCTCCGTTCTTGTAATTTGTAAACGCTTGCGACAGTTTTCCCAGCAGCAGAATAGGAACGTTGAATCCTTGAGCAATCAGAAGATAGTTCAGAGGCGTAAACCCTCCCATCAGAACATACGTCACAGCTGAATATACGGTGCCGAATGCCACAGCTTTAAGCGGAGCTCCACCAAAGTGCAACACTAATAAGGCAATAATTGCCGTTTGAAGGGCCAAGAACGAGGTGTCTCCCCAGGCACTGAACGGGAATCCACTCACATAGCTATATGCCATGTGGATCGTAATTGCGAACAGATCCAGACAAACACTGAAGAGGTTGATTCCCTGGGCCGATTTGTTGGCCAGAATTTTGGTAATCTGAGGAACTTTAACCAGCACCGAACCGGCAATAATTCCCAATCCCAAACCCTTGCTCAGGAGAGCTTTGAAGCAGTCCGCTGATAAGGGAAAAGAAAACAGAATTGATCAAACTGGTTAGATTTTATCGACACCACACATCACGCTCTGCTAATCGCCCTAAAAATAAATCCCCTTACCATCGAAGAAGTCAAAGTCTACGAAGTAATTGTCGTAACATTTTTCGTTCATCAGAAGTAGCATAAACTGCTTGGCGTAGTCCGTCGTCATGATTATGCGGCTTTTCACCTGATCTTGTCCTGGATTTACAGAGAAGCATAATTAGTAAACCCATTTACTACGAACTGAGAATACCAAATAAACTATTATTTTTATGTCTTCTACTTACGGCCTGCAAATAATACAAGGGAAAGTAAGGATTCGGGAATTTATTCTGCTGCTGCTGGAACCGGGGAAAACTGACGATGAATCTTACGATAATCTGCGTTCAAAGAACAAGACGTGTCAGTGTCACACAGCAGCAACTTGCCACTCGTGGATGACAGTTCTTTCTCGTTGCGTTTGCGTTGGCCGGGTTCAATGTGATAGAGTACAAGTGAGGCAATGTGGATTTTGTCATCTCTTTCTTTCTTGAGCCGTTCTAACAAGCAAGGAGTGACGTCACATTGGGTGTTGCAGTAGAACACCCAGAGGAGAGTATGAGATAATAAATTCTCATTGTTGGACCTGTCCGCTGATACATTGAATCGATTCGGTTGTAAACAAACCGACCGAGAGCGGCGGTCATAGAGGACAGTGGATCGCGTTCTCAATGTAGGATGATAAAGAATTTATGGAGAACTTTGAGATTGGGGTGTAATTGCTTATGTAAACCAACAAACTATACCAAATGATAGAGGAACTATTCCTCTACCTGTTTGTGTTATTAGTTTGATTGAGTTGAGTTAGATTAAGCTTTAACTCGCGAGAAATCGGCAAATGACGTGTTTGTTTACAAAAACAAGTACGCCCTAATCTAGAAGTTCTCCGGATTTTAGTCGCATAGGAACGAGGGGAGCCAACGGAGGGATCGTTAACTTCCGAAAATCTCAGGTTGTTTAATTTCGAAAAACAACGGTTTTTATACATCATCTTAAAGCTCTGAAAGAGCTTCGTTTTTTGAGGACAACAATATTTTATTGATCCCATAGACATTCATCTCAAGTTTAAAATCATGATTTAATTTTTTAATTTTTGACACTTAACCAAGCCTAGCAATGCATTAGATCCTAAAGGCCCAAGCGCAATGTGGGCGGAAGCGGAACGGAAACGGAAAGTTTGACAGTTGTCAGTAGTTTTCAACCCGACAAGTAGGCTTACTCAGATCGGGCTTTTCCGCTGCCGCTGCCGTTCCGCTTCCGCTGTCATTGCGCTTGAGCCTTAAGTTTCATTTTACTATTTTCACAGACAAACAGACATAACGCATGGAATATTCATCACTGTAAAACATCGTCACTAAAACATTACCGCCATCTGTTGAGTACGCTGTGGTGGGTAGTACGCTGAACAGATGGCAGTAGTGTGAGTTATTTGACCTCTGCCCGTTTCATTTCCTCTCGCTATTGTTGTCAAAAATAGAACGAAAGATTCGACTCAACCGTCTAGTTCCGTACGAGAAACCAAAATTGAGTAATATGCGATATACCCAAATTTGAGTTAATTGAACTTAATTTTGGGTAGAAAAAATTGAAAATAACTTAGCGATGGGTAATTTTTTTGCCGTGCTTAAATGCAAACTACTTTGAGCCGGTTTACCCAAATTTGGCTTATCGTACGGAACATGGAAGATGAGTGAAAAGAACTTAATTTTGGGTTGTTTTGAATTTCTGTGTACCTATTAAGCTGTCAAACCGGCTATACCTATGTGCAAAGTACACAAGCATTACGATGCTATGAAAGGTCCACGAAAGGTATTGCAATTAAATCTATATATATAAAAATGAATTTCTGTCTGTCTGTCTGACCCTTATAGACTCGGAAACTACTGAACCGATTGGCGTGAAAATTTGTATACAGGGGTTTTTGGGGCCATGAAAGGTTCTTGTGATGGTTCAAGACCCCTCCCTCTTCTGTAAGGGGGGCTCCCATACAAATGAAACAGAAATTTCTGCATAACTCTAGAACTAATCAAGCAAATGGAACCAAATTAGGCATGTGGGGGCGAGTGTGGAGGTATAAGGAGATAATCATAGGGGGTAGCCCCTTAGATAATAGGGGGGGGGGGGCTACGTACAATATAGCATGCTTTTTTTTAAATCGGCGCATAAACTCAAGCTAATATTGAATCCCGAGCAAGACCGGGCACACTCAGCTAGTATAAAATATAATCGAATAAATGGTCATATACACGCAGTGAGCATTACATTTGTCATGCGATACGTTTTGTAATGATCAGTAATGACAATTTCTACTATTTTTATTTAAGATAATTCGACAAAATCCCAGATATAATGATTTACTACAGCCGTTAATTTTTTTCCTCGCTAAAAGTCATTTGAAGTTGATGCAGAAGTCCTCTGTTGCCAAGTTAAAAGAAAGTGAATCTTTCGAAAACCGTGATGCGAGTTCAACTGTTTTTCTCTTGGCGTGATTCATTATACACCGACTCTAGAATTTTCCTTTCGTTAATAAGTTCAAGCTGAACATTGCATTAGGTGTACCATTTGGTAAATTGTCACTTAAATTTGACATTTCGAAAGTTAATTAAGATGTTCGAAAATTCCTCTGTTGTTGATCGGCCGATTTTCAAGAAGGTTTCTGTCAAAATTGATTCTTTGTCTGTCAGAAATAAGTCTGCTGGAATAGCAGGTTTATTTGAAAATTTTCCATCTGTCAAATTTAAATGAAAATTCATTTATGGCGGTAAGCTCCAACTCGGATTAACTTTTAATACCGTCCCTGTTTGGATGATCTGCGAAGTGTTTGCATAGCATCGTGTTGAATAACTCTGATGTCGACATCAAGCAGCCGGACATTCTTGATCGGGATTTAATCCGAGGATAATACCGATTGGAGCTTACCGCCATTAATGGAACACAGCCTAAGTAACATTGATCGATTCTCCACCGAGGAAAACTAAGATGATGATTTTTGCTAATAATATTGATTTAAAATTCAAGATATATGTCTGGAATCGATAGAAATATCGCTGTACTCAGAAAACGAAGCAAAGAATTCAGATGGTGTGTAAAAACCGGTTTACTTTTCGAAATTAAACAAACCAATTGATGAAATTTTGGACTTCGGTTCCATTATTAAATCAACCCATTTTATCGTTTTTTTAAGCTAATAAATAATAAGTTTCTGCACAGAAAGAAATTCCCTCATACCACCTTTACCTTTTGGCAAATTTATATTGCTGATTAAAATGTATAGGTCAACTAATAAGCAGACGCCAAAAAGTTAATGAAGAGCATGTGTCAAATGAAATGTATAAATGGTCACACTTACCTTTTATGCATTCTTATAAGATCTATATGGTTGATCTTAAGAAATGTACTGCCCATAATCGCATATCAGTCCCATATGGATAGGAAATCAAGCAAAGATGGGACTGATGTGCGATTATGGGTAGTGTATTAGGCTGATGTTTATGCATATATAACTGAAACACATGAATAAAACAAATAATTTTCGTTTCGTGTAATGTTATCTCATATGCAGCCATTAGCATAGAAAACCGCACTGAATACAACAAATATAAATCCAGAAAACAGCCTTAATAGGCTTCTATTAGGTTTGCTATAAAAATAACTAGTTATTTCAAACTTTGCCGCTTCATCAAATAAGCATTTTTATTTGTTATACTATCCCTCAGTCAAGAAATGATCCCTCAACTTATCCAGCGCTCTGAACCTGTGTGAGATTTCGTTCTTCTTTTCCTTGGGCAGCTCAGCATAAGTCTTGTCATAGCCTTTGGGTTGAAAGATGGGATCCCAGCCGAAATCACGACACCCACGTGGATATACAATGTCACCATCAGTGCGGCCTTGGAACAGCATTACCTCGCCATCTTCACCCGGAGCGTAGGCAAAAGTGCACACTGCTTGAGCCGACTTATCCTCCCACCCGTCCAGGAGCTTGTGCAATCCTTCGGGCTCCAGCTTTTCGAGGAACCATTTGATGTACGGGCCTGCGAAGATCAAATCATTATTGCTTTCTTTACTCTATACGGGACAAATCCCGCAAGACCTAGCTTACCGGGCAATCCTTTCAGGGCATTGAAACACAAGCACGTGTCTTCCACCAGTACCGGTCCCTTCACGCGGCGAGCAGCTTCCAAGCACTTTTTCTTGCAGATGTCGTCTACTTCCCCTTGCAACTCCGGCAAATCCAGCTTGACGGGCAGCAGCTCACGCGGAAACTTTGGTCCAAGAATGGCGCGCACTTCCTCCAGTTTTTTGGCATTTCCGGTGACGAATGAAATCGGGCGGGCCATCTTATAGCGCTTTAAAATGTAATATTCGGCCGCCTTGCCTTGCGTTGTCGATGGATTATAAGGATCAGGCTATGTTATGATGCACTCGTTGTGTAGTGCTACAAAGAGCTACAATGTCACATTCCGATATATGAACGCAGCCCGCTGTGACGCTTCACATCACTTTGCTGCAGGCCAGGTCTGTATTACAAACTGGCAGCAAACGTCAAAAGTTCAGCTACATTTTTAACACGCGAGTGATTGTTTTTCTTCAATTTATCGAAGAAAATCCGGGAAATAAGTTCAATCTGAAGCAATTAACGTGCGTTAGAAGCTAATTTCAATGGCATCCGCCACGCCACAGGTAAGAAATGCTTCGTAGTGGTACTGAAATTCGCATCCTTTCGTTGCATCAAATGTCAAGGTTGTTCGGTAATCACTTTCATTTGTTTCGTCATTCTCTTATTTTTTTGCAAATTCTACTACGTATCAACAAAAATATATTTAGGGGGCCAATCTGCTATACGGGCTCCGCAAGTCGAAGAAGTTCGCCAAAGGATGGGGAGCCCAACTGCCTGTGGCCTACAAGAAATTCTGGGATGAATGGAAGAATCAGCAACCTGCGGCTGTTCACTATGTCCCGAAGGATGGTATGAGATCGTTTGCTCTTGTGTTGGACAAATTGTGTAATCACAGCTATTCTCTTCCAGGAATGTTTGAACGAGAAGACATAACCGGGCTAATAACGCCAATCCAGAATGTGCCACTGCCATTGATCGATCCCCTTGAGGCACATCAGGGTATCTGGGGAGGAGAAGCTATCGTGAAAGGTTTCCAAAAGCGAAACCCAAACAAACGACGTGTTCCCCATTTTTGGGTACCTGTCCTGAGACGTTCTGTCGTCCATTGTCAAGTTTTGAATGAATACATGGCCGTTACGGTTACCGATCGCACGCTGGATCAGATCCACGACAATCATGGTTTTGATCACTATTTGTTGAAAACTCCGGCTTGTGATCTACGCTCGATGCTTGCCATCAAGCTAAAGAAGAAAGTCCTTGTGGATTTGCTGGCAGGATGCCCGAAACTAGCCTCTCAACCGGAGAAACAACAAGCCGCCTTGAAGGAATTCGCTTGCTACCTTACCCAATACACCGAAGAGGAAATCGATTGGTACGGTTTGACCTACGTGGAAGCCGTCCTGAAAATCAAGACCGAAGTCGAATCCAAGGAGGACAAACGACCCCATAAGGTGATTTTTCGTCAAAAGTTAATCGAACAGCTGAAGGAAGCCGGAATTAGCGAAGCACAGGGCACGACCGAAGAACTGAAGGCAATGGAAGATTCCAGCTCGTCTTCCTGGCTATCGAAGCTTAGCTTCAAACCTAAGAACTGGTAACCGGAAGTCAGTAAGTATAGGCAAAACAAATTCTGTTCTATATTAGTATGCCGTTGTTAGTCGTCAAACATGCTGCTTTCCTGGCAGTGGGAGTGGAAAAATAGACATGCTCGTTCAAAACAAAAGCTAGTACAAACCAAGTTTGTTCGAGAGGATAGAATTTCGGTGGAATTGGAAGAAAGTTCTTGCTAAGGTATTGACTAAGGGGCCATACTTTATTTTTGTCACGCTAAATTGAGGAAACACTAACCCCTCCTCCCCCCTTTCATCAAGTTTGGCCTATACCTAATGCATTGTTTGTCACAAAATCTTACCCCCCTCACCACTCCGCTCCTTAGAGCGTGACATAATATATACATCACCCCTAATATATTATACGGTCGCATAAGTAGTCTTGCATGATTTCGCTATAATTGGGTTCATATACATATACGTGATTGCCAACATTAAAGGAATTTTCACATGCAGTTGCTACGCACCCCCTAGATGGAGCAGTTCCACGAGATGCTAGATGGACTTACCGAAGAGCTGATGGGACAAAGAGCGGTAGTCATCGAAGGATACTTCAATGCTTTGGCAGTGAAATGGGGAATCAAATGTATCAACGCAAGAGGGCACATTCTGCTGGAAGCTCTGGCAAAGCTGAAAGTTATTCTGTCCAATGAAGGCATGAATTGGAGAGTGTGCGAAGGATATACCCATAGCGACCATCAGGTGAGCCGATATGGCATCGGCCAACGGAATCCTGTGGCAGTACGGAAGACGAGACGACCTGAAGTGGAAGACCAAGGCACAGACAAACAGACATAACTCTTAGAAGAAAATTCTTCAAAAAATATCGTCAAGCGTATTTTGCATGCACACTAGCACCCTCTATCATGCACATTCCGAAGCATTGTTAAGCAACCGGAGCATCCCTCGTTCATGCAATTTTTTCACTAGCTGCTTTTCCCTCGTTATGTCAGCTGTGTTGTTTAAAAACAAAACAGATAGAAGTCAGTGCTGTCGGTTCTATGAAATATTTCGTATATCTATAGAATTGATTGAATTTTGCAGAAATACGGATCCAAAGGATAAATTCACAGAAGCTCAGTCTTTTTTGATTGTTACGTGAATGAGTCTGATGCACCCTATTTCGAACAAACCACCAGACGGAAATCTTAATGTGTATTGCATTCTATGTATGTCCTGTAATAAGAGCGTTCCGTTGGAAGGAGATTCTCTATCCCTACAGTGGATATCGTGTAAGTGCATCAGCTTACAGGTCCACACCTCCGTAAAGATTGCAGGGTTACATAGTCTGATCTTGCCATTAAGAGGAACTGTACGTTATGGCAAGTCCTGCAGTGGTGGTGGCTTCTAATAACATCACAACATAACATCACATTTGTTTTGATTGTTACGTGAATAGGTAGTTTTTTGTTGTTGCTGGAAACAAGTTTTTAAACGTGGTAATGCATCACTAATTAGTGCTCTTTCTACTACCGCTCATCACTTTAATGTGTACAAAGCAAACAATATGTATCAATCAATGTTATTCATGATGTATTGAACACCAGCTACTAAAAGTGGATACAATATTACACTCATTAAAATGATTTGTTCACAAATTCTGTGTACATCGTATAGCGTTATATTACACTACAAACGGAACGACCAATCAACTGCTTAGGTGAAATATTCAACAACTTTTTGTGTGCATTCATCAGATTATGGGTTCAGTAACTACCCGATTTTGACGGCCCCTCCGTGCATAAGTCTTTTATCACAGACAAACAGACATAACACATTGAATATTTCTCAATGTAAAACATCGTCGCTAAAACATTACCACCATCTGTTGAGTACACTGTGGTGGGCACTACACTGAACAGATGGAGATAGTGTGAAAACTTCAAACCCAAGGGAATTGACTATGCGCGCCACAGGTGGCGTTACTACCAACTACGATACTTTTAAATTGTCCGTTAAATGCTTGATCGATGAACAACTTGCGAGTGTTATGTCTGTTTGTCTGTGCTTTTATCATTAATTAATTCCATAAAATCGTAATTCCAAATCATTCTCATGCATATTCAAGATGGGTGTTTAAGGTATACTTTGGTCCAATTAGACCAATGAAAAAGCACATAAGTTACGTAGAACATTAGAAAAGATTTTCAAAAAAGGGGCTGACAAAATCGGGTCATTACTGTATATTTCTTCTGTGGGATCCTTTGGTCCCCTTATCATTATCAAGAGCTTCTTCTTTCCTTTATTTAACGTCCGTCAATGTTCCGCAATCTAGTGCCAATCACCGACGGACATCGATTGCCATCCATTGACGGCAATTGAATGTGCAGGAAGGCAGCTTCCACACCTGCGTAGGATATCGCACCCATTCAACACACACCAACCGGGCCGGGAACTACGGCTTTACTTCCCTTCCGAAGGGAATCTGAACGCGGACGAATTGGCAGAAGCGTTAGTAATAGCATGTGACACGACCATGCCGAGGAAACTGGAGTTTAATAACAGACAACGTCTAGCTTATTGGTGGAATGAGGCAATTAGCGGTTCTATAACATTCCCCAGAAAACCATTCCCCAGAATGCACCATTCCCCAGAAAAGATGATGAAATTAGTAATTTATCACTTTTTTTTTTGGTCATTTGATATTATATTTCAGTTTTATATTACAGAACAGGCGTCCATAAATAAACAGGTCCGCAAGTATCTCGCACACTGAATACATAATACATCTTCTGAATACCAATTTTCTCGATAAATTTTACATATTTGATTTAATATATTTTTCATGATAAAACTTTCTGATTAGTTTCACTTTACTATTGATGATACACTACGTTTACTTTTATGGAACTATGTCATACCTTTCTGGGGAATGGTACATTCTGGGGCATGGTTTTCTGGGGAATGTTATAGAATCCAATTAGCAGTTAGCACCCTCTGCGCTAGTTGTCTCAGAGCCAGAAAAGTGTTCAGAGAGCAAGAATAGAAGCCGACAGAGAAAAACAGGGGAATCTTGCGAGCGGCCAGGGACCCACATATACTAGAGATAAAGCAGAGCAAGTCTTTCTGTTTCAAGGAGCTGTGTCGAGCTGATGCCAATGATGATGGCGAAGATCAGAGGTCAAACGATGCCCGCTGAAATGTACCCATAGAAGCTGAAAGTCATCGTGGAAGGACTTTTCCCGAAGCACGACCCAACGACCTGGCTACCTACATCGTACGGAGAGGGAGATAACGTCGATGTAACCAACGACGTGAAGAAAGCTCCCGATCTAGATGGAATCCCCAACGAGGCGTTGAAAGCGGCGATCCAGGCGTCCTCGGACATGTTCAGGATGGTGCTGCAAAAATGCCTAGACGAGGGTCATTTTTAACTTACTTGATCCACATCGTTCGCCCGAACAAATTGACGGTTATAAAAGGTTTCTAAATAAGTTTGTGACCGAATTTGAAAAATTGTATGATGAAGATAATACCATAAAGGTAACTCTAAGACTAGAAGGTCCCGAAGAAACGTGCTCAATTCGTTGGCTCAGCTCTGGTACTCTCTTCGGTCCCAAGTTAATCGATGCACCCCTCGAAACCCCTCATTTTATCTGTCAAACTTTCATACACGACGAATGAGAACGACCCAAATTTGAGTTTAGTTGTTGTTATTGTTGTTATTGTTTATTGAAAAATTCAACTGACAAATACTGTCTAAATGAATAAAACTTAAACTAAATAGTTACGGTCAACGGTACGGAAAAGGCCAAGTAGCCGATGACGAAACACGTCAGCTGATACATTGAAGTCGAACATATAAAAAAAGTTGTTGAATTGCCGGCTGATTGCTCGAATTGGCTCGTGTTGTGTATAATTCCGGCTCCGTGGTTCCAAAAACAGAAAGTCGCGTTGACGAAGAGACCTCTCAGGGGCATACATATTTAGTTGTGACAGCAGTGTTGGGCAGTCAATGTCACCTGTAAGCAGCTTTCCAGCGAACATAGCTTGAGCGACCGTCCGTCTCACCTCTAATGGCTCGATTCCCAGGAGACGGCAACGCTCCTCGTACGGTGGCAAGTTCGTTGGGTCACGCCAGTTGAGGAAACGAAGAGCATATCTCACAAACTTGCGTTGAACGGATTCAATTCTAGTGATCCAGCTAGCATGGAAAGGGCACCAAACAACTGAACTTGACTCCAATAAGGATCGCACAAGCGAGCAGTAAAGTGACCTGAGACATAGCGGGTCACGAAACTCGTCGGCAATTTAAAAAAAAAAGCCCAATTGTCGATTAGCTCTGGAGATGATGTCATTGTAGTGGATTCTGAAAGTGAGTCTGCAGTCCAAGGTAACGCCGCGATCCTTTATGTGCTCTACACGAGCAAGACAGCGTCCGTAGAGAACATAGTCAAACATGATTGGTTCAATTTTTCGGCGGAAACTAACGATTTTAAATTGGCTCACTACTTGACTAGCCTATTGGTCCCAAGCAAATCGATTAACGTACCCCATTCTAGTCGAAATACTAGTACCATAGAGGTAACTCTAAGTCTAGAAGGTCCCGAAGAAACGTGCTCATCTTTTTGGCTCAGCTCTGGTACTCTCTTCGGTCCCAAGCTAATCGATGCACCCCTCGAAGCATAGGAAAATCCACGAACCCCTCGTTTTATCTGTCAAACTTTCATAGCGAATCAAAACAAACATAGTGTAGTACTAGAATTTCTACTAGAATGGGGTACGTTAATCGATTTGCTTGGGACCAATAGGCTAGTCAAGTAGTGAGCCAATTTAAAATCGTTAGTTTTCACTGGTTGCTAGTACTGCCCTATGAAAGTTTGACAGATAAAATGAGAGGTTCGTGGATTTTCCTATGATTCGAGGGGTGCATCGATTAGCTTGGGACCGAAGAGAGTACCAGAGCTGAGCCAAAAAGTTGAGCACGTTTCTTCGGGACCTTCTAGTCTTAGATTTACCTCTATGATGATACTGTGTATTGTTCTGTAATCTGTGCAAAGTTATCCTGAATTGGACATAGTAGAAGATCCGTGTCTGAAGATCTTCTGTGGACCATATTGTCACGCTCCGTATCATCCTGGATTAGTTCTTCGAATTCCAAGAGTCCCTGCGTTTAGTATTCAGTGACTACGAAAAAGCTTTCGACAGACTCAATCACAAGAATCTGCGGAGGTCTGAGGCGTAAGCTGCTGTTTTTTGCATGCCCGTCACATAGCGAAAATCGGCAAGCCGTGAAAATATGGATTATTGCCCTAATAAAAAATTACCACAAACGAACGATAACCCAAATCATTGAACAATTCCACAAATGGTTTGGATGATACCCCGAACGCGTCGTTAAGCAAATTAACCATACCATTTTTATTAGGGTAGCTACCATTTGCATTGAAAAACTCAGTTTTGACAAAAACGACTATGGGACCGACATGCGAAGAACGGCAGTAAGGGAGTTCCCGATAAAATCGTCAACCTCATCGAAGCTTTCATGTGCAGAGTTCTGTATAACGGAGACTTGTCCCGACCCTATACGGGTAGTCGCTGGAGTGAGGCAAGGATGTATGTACTATCACCGCTACTGTTCCTAATCGTAACTCGTCGTTATGTTATGCACCATAGACCATAACATTGACTAGAGAAGTGCGAAACTCATCAAAATCGCCATCATCTTACCCCGCCTGGGAACAATTGCACAACACCAATAATGTTAAGCCGTTGATGAATGAATGCTTTTTCAACCTGACAAATCTGAGAATCCAGTTGCCTTTTTGGACGTATCCCAAACAACATGTGACGATCCTGAGCAATCAGTCCGACATTGTCCCATAGCTGTGCACCTTTGCGGCCGAAACCGGTCGTCAGAAATTTTAACCTATTTCAACGCTGTAAGAACAATTACAGTACTTGTTCGCAATTACAGTACGGTTGTAGCCCAGTTAAAAAGCAGTCATACGTCAAAAAATGAACGTCACATTTAGGTTGACATTTCGTTGTGAAAATTATTGAGGAGACTTGTGTGATATGTGTTATAAGTGTTAATATAAATAAACTTGATTTTTTTTTCATTTCACGCTGAAATCAGGACTTTACTGCGTTTTTAGTGAAAGCGTTAAGCCATTCTAAACTCGCGAAATTGAATTCTGTGTAAAAAATAATAACAAACTTTACACTGCTTCAATTCAATGCACATTAAATTTTTTAACGTTGATCAAACAATTCATCGAAGTTCCCCTCAGTGCTTTTTGACGTTTGACAAGTCAGGCCAGCTAGCGAGTGGAATTCGCTAACTGGACTGCGCTTTTAGCCCAGTTAGCGAACAAGTACTATAGTGATATTTCTTGTCTCGTGTCGCGTCTTGTAAGCTTTTATAATTCGTACAATGTTCATTGTTGATTTTACTAATATAAACTGTTTTATTCTATAATAGGTATATATGTAGGAAATCTTCCGGTTCTTTGATTTTTTTGAAAGTTCTTCAACCTCCTAGTGAAATAGATTTCGGTTAAAAAATTGATTTAAAAAAAAAAATATTTATTGCAGTTTAATAGCGTAGGTATTTGATCAATGTTTACAAATGTAAAATTAAACAGCGTATAGGATTATGGAATTAGATCTTTGAAAGGTAAAAATGCAAGTTTCCGGTTTTTTATACCTTATCCCAACTATTATGACTAGGTTTGTTACTCGATAACAGTCGACAACGTCAGCGTTAGCGTTTGCTGCAATTGTTGAGATTTGGCTTATTGGTCGAAAACACTGATTTTAAAACTTACATTGTTAAAATTATTACAAACATCTTAAGGTTTAAGAAGGCATGTTTACGCTTGTTAGTCTACTATTGTATTTTTTCTAGATAAAAACAGCATAGCCAAAAGACTGCATGCAGAGAAATGATTTTTAAATTCAAATGGATATATTTTTGGCTCAGGGCCTAATATATTTTTGGTATTGATTCAAATATATTATTCGGTTAATTCAAAGAAAAAAATTTTTGAATCAACAAACCGGTTGTAGAATAAATAATCTGTTTGTTGATTATAAAAACCATTTTGTTGATTCAAAAACATGTTTTGTTGAAATAGTGATACAATATGTTTGAATCAATAACAAAATACATTAGGCCCTGAAACAAAAATCAATTTTTCTGCGTGTATCACCTTTATTCTCATTTACGTTCAAACAGTATTTTCCATACAAAAATTTTTTTTTTTTTTTGGTATGAAAAATACGATTTCAACGAAAACGAGAACATAGGTGTATACCTTCCCTTTGATCCATACTTTAAAACAAGTCCTAACATTATTATTGATCAGTGGTACAGTTTTACAAATTTACATTATGCACGATACATGATCTAGTTTTACTAAAATTACATTTAATAGCGTCGTACGAAGAATCTCAATTAGTAAGTTATCTATTTTACCGTTAGACTGTTAAGCAATTGATTGATAATGACTTGACATATACCGTCGTGTTGGGCTATTTTGAACACATTCAAATCAGTTGACATAAACATACTAGACTACCCATTAAAGCATAGCACTCACATCTTTGCTTGATTTCTTATTCAAATGGGACTGTTAACCGTTTATGGGTAGTAGAACAGTCATTCTGAATTTGAGGAATGCGTCAGTAAAGTATAATTTTACTCCCAAAAGCAGGAAAACTGTTACAATTTATCCACACTTATACAAATTACCTCATCATATTTGCTGACAATTTCAGAAACACTTTAAATGAACTTTTTTTGGCCAATTCCGTTTTAAAAATCTACTTTGAAATATTTTGCGCTCTTGCCACATGAAGTGGTGTAATTTTGATTGTACTTTGTGTAGTGGTTCGCGGGTCAAAACAAAAAAGTTTGAGAACCACTAGACTTTAGGATTTATTGATTTTGTTTGCTCTCCAAATCGGTTCCAAATGATTTGTATCCTTTTAAAACATTATTTCTATTATATTTGTACACGTTTTCAGAGTTGGTGATCTGATATATTGAGGTTACAGCTTGACTGGCACCTGATTCATTATAGTAATGCTCCAGTGCACTTGATAACATTTATTAAAAAAATATATCACTTGAGTTTATGATCCACATGCTCTTGGTTCCTTACAAACACGTTGACATTTTACCACCCTCAAAAAGTATTCAAAGAAGCCCGTCACGAAGGTTCCTACACCGAAAAAGTCAATTAAGCCTAGGAGATCAAAAGCTTTAAGATTCCAAAAAAATCTTATAATCAACTGATAATGTACTATTCAACATCACTTTTAATTTCAGGGTATATTTTCCTATCTAAAATCCAGTAATTTAATCACGAATGTTTAACTACTGTCCGCTCTAGATCACTTTCCGAAAAAGTTTATCAACACTTCACCTGAACGCCACCCGCGACGGCAGCACTTGCGATTAAGGGAGCATCCATAAATGACGTAGCATATTTTTGATCAATTTTAGACCCCTCATCCCCCCTCGTAGCGTATTTGGCTATATCCAATACATGGCCGGTCACAAATTCTGAAACCCCCACCTCCCCCCTCAAATGCTACGTCATTTATGCATGTTCCCTTAATCATTTTCTAGCATGAAATAGTTCCGTAGCACTCAGTCTCGCGACAACGTGAGTTGTATCAACGGCAGCACCTTGACCGAGGATAAATCTGACAGTATGGCTTCGATGTTTTCCAGTGTTACCACCTGCATCAGGCTCTCCCGCCGGAAGCTTAAAATAATCAACGCCAACAGCGACAGGATTTCCAAACTATCGTACCCCAAAATCAGATCCCACAGAATCAGCAGCTGCTCCGGAGGAAGGTGACCACTGAAGGCACGCATCAGCCACTTGAATACCACGCGAATGCTGAAAAGGAAAAATATATGTCCTGTAGGCATACACTTTATGGAGAATTCGGTTAGCATACGGTTGAATCTGCAACTCCCGAAAGTGCGACCAAAGCTGCGGCTCGTGGGTCTGCAGAAGCTTCTCAAACAGCAGACACAAACTGACGATTCCCTGCGGATGGGTGTTGATTGTCGTCAAGCGATGGCAGTAGCGAACGTAGAATGCACGAAATGTGAAGTACAGTGATACGGGATTATCGTACAGGTAGCAAAACGGTGCTGCCAGCATGCAGATTCCGTGAAACGGCACAAACCCACAGGCCGGTCCTTCGTATTGCTTCAGTTTCGCCGAGTTGGTAAACTCCGTTTGGATCATCTGACTGATTTCCGAATCACGACTGAAGCAAAGCATAATCTGAAAATTTTGAAGTCTTTAAAATAGGGGCTTCTAAACATTTCTCCCTTCACATTCGACCTGATAGAGAACATCCTCGAATACAAAGTACCGATCATCATTGGTAGCAGTCAATTGAACGTCCTTGAAGACTAACTTGTCTACTATCGACTCCGTCGTCAGTACCGACTGCTTCAGATTCTCCCAATGCTCGGTGTGCTAGAATGAATAGGAACACCAACCCGGTTAGCAGCCATGTAAACCCGTGCCCACCTACCTCTTCGATCCTAGCGATCAACCACAAAGAGGCTTACATGCGCTTCCACCTGGCTACCGAGTACGTAGGCCCACAGATGTCCTCGGAGCGGAGGTGGAGTGATGCCCTTCTTCAGCGCTTGCTGGCAAAGTGGGGCATGACGCGTCTTGAGGATCTTCTGACACGTGACAGCCCAATCGGTCGAACCTCCGTTGTTGTCGTTGCGAAGCAGTTCGGAAAAGTGCACACGCAGCTCGAACAAATTCTTCACCGGTAGAGAAATGTGCGAAAATTCCCACTTTGGAAGAAAACTGAAAAACGATTTGATAAGTTTAAGTTTGCTAGCGATTTGCTGTGACGAGAAGCGGAAGTATTTTCTGTACTCTGTTTCGTCCTGTTTGACGGGGCCTTTCAGGGAGAGGAGCACATCGAGCAGATCTTTCGGGGCGTACACCGGCCGGTAGTTGGTCAGATCGATCTGGTAGTTGCTTAATTCGTCCCACTTGCCAAGAATCTCCTCCCGATCCGTAGCCGTTCGCATCTGTCCTTGCAGTTGAGCCTTCGATTCGGAACACATGGAGTTGAGAGATTTACGCACACGCCGTTCCCATTGGATGCCCGCCCGTCGCAGGTAGTACAACGGATCACTGGACGGAACCGTGGGCTTGGATTCTGTCTTGAGCGAATTTCTAATCAAGTGATAGATAACATTGCGGATTTCGGTTTCCAGACCGTTCGCTTTGATGGCAGCCTCGAGGGTGTGCTTCATATCGTCCTTGTCTACTTCGGGCGAGCACGCGAGCTTCTGAAAGGTCATATTTGAACGGGTTTTGCTCACTTTAAATTTGTCGTGCTCTGTTTGGTGTTGTGCAAGCAATGCAAGATACTCTGTTACACTACCTAATCGTTTACCTACACGAGGTCCTACAGCAAACAGCTCCGATGGATGATTTCAATAAGAGATTATCGACTACTAACAGATAGGAAGACGTTTTTTTCTCTACAGTTCTGCAAAGTTGAAAATACTATTCTAAACTAATGTCTAGGTACACTACGGCAAATAAAGTTCATGAGTTTCATAACATCCATCTAATGTAAGAGATTTTTTTTATGTATTTTAAACCCATTTCATACACGGTTTTATTAAATCCCTATTGTGAAAACAAGACTAGTGAAGCAGCATCTGTAGATTTCGAACAGTTCGTCGCCGTTGGAAATGGACGTTCGATTGGAAATTGCATGCCACTGGAAACTTTTATATATGCATAATAGCGAAGACTACAAATCAAGAAGACTGGCAACTGTTGCTTTCTCCCATACAAATGTCAAACGTCACTGATAACAGCGCCTCTGTCAATTAAAGGTGGAACTTTGAAGCACAAGTGTTAGTGAGACTGCTCATAAACAGTGACTGTGTGTGTGACCTAATTTCACCGAAACGAATAATCATAACACGGTACTCGTTGTTGTTTTTGTTTTGCTCTACAAAATTTCACGGCAATTTGATTCCTAATCCCAGCAAGCCGGTAGTTTTCCAACTTCAAACCGAAAAACTTGTCATGGAGGATAAAGTAGAGGATTAAAACTCGGATCGATATCTAGTGAAAGTAACTTTTACTTGTGAACGAGGAACTGAAATATTTCTTATTTTGATACATATTGTTATAAGGAATTTGCAGCTTCCACCACCATTGAGTGAACTACCGTCATTCCGAAGGATTCAAAAAGGAGAAAAATCCGATACTTACAACACGATCGAATGTTGGAGAAAATGAAAATGAAAGGTTGAAGAACTACAATCCCAAACGGTACGTATTGATAAAGAATATATTTCCATTTTAGATGTTGTCAGAACCTGAAACCACCGGATAGTGATCCTCTGTATGATTTAAGAGTTCTTGGAATAGACCGACTCCTTCCAAAGAATGATAACAACAGTGTCGGATTGGCCAGTGACATTCAAATGGTCAGCGAGTATTGTGCCAAGTTGCCGAGCGTCACAACTTAACTCCCTCCGCTGTGGCCAGGTGCCAAAGCCGTGCGGAACGGGCATACATTTTACTAATGCACCATACGAATGCCCATAAATCATCACTAAATGGCTTAGGAAAAGTGGAAGATAATTCTGAGATAGCAAATTAATGATCAAGGAAGGTCCCACCATTATTGTGAATGGCATCATTGCCATAATTTTAATTTTTAACACAAATTTACTTACACATCTGTTTAATTTCAGCTAGAATTTTACTCGTTGTCAGCACTCAAAGAAAGAAACGTTTCACGTTTTACGACAACCATAACAAAACCAATAATTGACAGCTATTTATTTCTACCTATGCGAGGGGGGCGACTCTATCTAAGATGCAGGAATTTTTTTACTTTGCTGTTGTGAGATGCACTCGCGCTTAATAGATAGAAACACGATTGATTATAAGAACAATGCAAGTAGATGGGTTTAGATGCAAGAGATGAAAAAAGATTTTTCGGAGATTGATTCGCTAGTGTGAGATTTTTCCTCCATTTAAAATCGAGATTTAGATGTGTCGCACCCCTCGTACCTATGTGTGTGAATGCACTCGTTAATCAACACACACCATCATACACAGGTTCCACTTTTGCTCAGAAGAGGCGTTGCCGTTAGTGTCTCCTGATTTTTGGCAGAGTTGCCAGTCTTCTTGATTTGTTGTGTTCGATAATAGCAAAGACATGATATCAAGAAAACTGACAAATTTGCCAGAATCCAAGCGACAGATACAGTAGCGCTGCGCTTGAGCGAAGGCGAGGGGGACGACACATCTAAATTTCAATTCTAGATGCTCGAAAATCTCACACTAGCGAATTAATCTTCCAAAAATCTTCTATCATTTTTCGCATCTACTTGCATCGCGCATCATCCTTTTGCAGGAAATCTTCAGAATCTGCATCAATCTTCTTTCAATCTCCTCAGCGTGCACGCAGCTAACCACAGCAAAACAAAATCTTTTCCGCATCGCAGATAGAATCGCCCCCCTCGAGCGAAGGTGGAAGCAACGCATAGATAAATGAGTAAATACACAAAACTTTCTTCTAAGGATGTAATCTTTGCTATCAAATTCGTTCGAAGGATTTACCTTTGAGCGGCAGATGACGCGATTGTACCTGTTTTATAACGGTGTACGAGAAAATGGAAGAGTTGCAAGTCTTCTTGATATGTTGTCTTTGATAATAGGCTGTCGAATTTTTTGCTATGTAATCCATAATCCACTTTCTGACAGCCGTAGTAGTCTCTGTGCAGAAAACCAGCTCTAAAAAGCACTCTGAACGCCCCAAATTCGAGTAATTTTGAAATAGCGTGTGCATAAAGGGTGTCCACGATGAAATTGCCACGCTATGAAATTGCTCTAACTTTTTAACCGTTAGGTAGAATTTAATGAAAATTTGGGTGGATTTAGTTCATAGTGCATTATTTACATCCTGCAAGTTTTAAAGTCCTGTGATCAAAACTCGCGGAAATGGAGTCGAAAGAACAGCTCGTGCGTGATAAAATCTTGCGCATTCATCACGAGAACAAGGATCTCTCGCATCGTTCCATCGCTAAAACGTTGGGAATCGCGAATTCCACGGTGTCGCGAGTGATTAAGCGGTTCGAGGAACGGTTGACCACCGATCGGAAGCCCAGAAGTGAAGGAAAAAGTATTCCGTACAACACCAAAAATCACAACCGCGTAGTTGGGGCCTTCAACCGAAATCCGAACGCCTCCGTTAGGGATGTGGCTAAGAAGCTGCACCTAAGCCGAAGTTTTGTCCAGAAGGCCAAAACTAAGGCTGGGCTTCGAACGTTCAAGGTACAAAAGGCCCCTAATCGCGACGAGAAGCAGAACAAGTCCGCCAAAACCCGTGCCAGGAAGTTGTACCTCAACATGCTGACGAAAGTTGAATGCTGCATCATGGACGACGAAACATATGTGAAGGCCGACTTCAAACAGATCCCCGGCAACCTGTTTTTCACGGCCAAGGATAAGTTCAGCGTTCCGGAGCATGTCCGCACTCAGAAGATGTCCAAATTTGCGAAGAAATTCCTGGTTTGGCAAGCCATCTGCACGTGCGGGAAGCGGAGTGCACCTTTCGTGACCCAGGACACGATGAACGGACAGGTTTACATAAAAGAGTGCCTCCAGAAGCGGCTGCTTCCTCTCCTGAAGGCCCACAACGTCCCAACAATCTTCTGGCCGGATTTGGCCTCATGCCACTACTCCAAGGACGTGCTGAAGTGGTATGCGGACAATAAGGTCAATTTCGTGCTGAAAATGTTCAACCCTCCCAACACTCCGGAGCTCCGCCCCATCGAGAAGTACTGGGCGATTATGAAGCAGCACCTTCTTAAACGACCTAAGGTAGTGAAGACAGTCGAGGAACTGAAGAAAGTATGGGTTTACATGCAAAAAACGGTTGATTCACAGGTTGTGCAGAATCTTATGGCCGGGGTTAAGGCCAAGGTGCGGGCATTTGCGTATGGACTGTAAATAAAATACGAGTAAAATGGTAAAATGAAGTTTAATAGTTATTTCTCAATCCCTGAAAATTTGATGGCAATCGGATGAAAACTAGAATTTTGCGAATCAATTTTGTGTGTGGCAATTTCATCGTGGACACCCTTTAGTACTGAGCAGTGCTTTGGGCCAGGTCCTGTGTTAAGAAAATTAGTTGATTTTCTGCACAGAGACTACTGACGCATACAGAAAGTGAATTATGTTTCGGGAGCAGAAATTTGAGAACGTTGTTGAAAATGAGACAGTCTAATGCATGATCATTCACAGATATCGTATGTTTTCTCCTCTCTTCATAAATATAATAGTTCTCGTGCAACACGAGAAAAGGGCCTATCATTGTTGATCGATTATCTTCATCGACTTTCTCTTTCACGAATAACCCAACTGCAAATGAATTTCCCATTGAGTGTGTTGTTTCAGGCGCAAGGTAACATCATCTTCTGTCGAGCTGTGCTTCTGTCGTTTATGTTGCCGTGATAAACCAGAGAGAAAGTTGGTGAAGAGAATCGATCAACGATGATAGGCCCTTTTCAAATGTTACGCGAGAGTTGTCTAAAACAGTGACACGAAAAAGTCACAAAACCATTCAAATGGAACGCCAGTGTCTAAATAAAGCAATGCAAATTCAAGCTATAGCTATATCTATAAATTCGTTTCAACTCTAAAATTGACCATGGCATATAGGGAAACAATACGAACTTGTACCCAATATGTGGCATATTTCGTTTTCGTTTTTTTTTTTTTCGGTTTGATAATGCCAATTGACGCGTCGACAACCATGGTGAACGAACGGAAGCTTATACCTCGTCCACACTACAGCGTATGATGCAGAATTCTATCGGGTACGAACATTTTTTCTCTGTGCATCGAATGTTTATAATTATGCTTGCGAACACAATATACGAATGCATAAATGGCGCAGGCTGAGAGATCTATCAAATAACGACTGCAGAAATGTTCACAGAACGCTATATTGGAAGTAGATTCTAAATTTCAGTTACGATGTAAGGATGTTAGGATGCAAATTTTATTTTAATTTTATGCAACCCCCCCCCCCCCCTCCTAAATTACAAAATATTGAAGGGGCAAAAAAATTCAGCCCTATTCAAATCTATCACTTGCTCTGAGCTTTTCCTATTTTTTAAATTAATTCATTATTAAATTAGTAATCATTTATCAATTCGCAATAAATATCCTGAATTAACTTGGCATGTAACTTAAAATTGTAAAATCAATGTGGCCAAAACATCCAAACGTAGGTTACCTGCTAGGTTCAACAAGTTCAGAATATCGATTCCACTACCTTCGATGAATGCCCATCAGAAGCAACAGTCAACAACGTAACAACGTGTTCTGTATCCAAGGGCAATAATCTACTATAAAGTAATTCTCCAACAATCGCATAAACCTGCTACACTCTGCCTGCACTAAATAAAATTCATAAAAAAAAAAAAACACATACAAACTTCTACCGATAGCAACCTAGTTTTCTACGTTGACAAACAATAAGAGTAGGTACCACGAGAGATACAAACACAAAATAATTACACAATCTACCGAGGAAGAAAAGAATCCCACCTGCACCATCTTATATAAACTGCCGTAGATTTTCATGGCTTTGATATCCTCGGACAGCTTCAAGGCCGTATGGTGAATACTGGCATCCTTTAGTTCCTCCATGTGTTGATTTCCGTTGGCGCTGCCGGATGATGGACCCTTGGACGGTGACGAAGACTCGCTGGACGACGACGCTGAACTGCCTTGTTCTGTTTCTTGTTCGGCTTCTAGTGCTACCTCCAGTGCTGCTACCGTGGCTGGTTCGATCGCGAGCTGCGAAATCACTGGTAGTATTAAAACGTGAATCTACTCATAACTACCATCAATCAATTCACCCTGTTTTCCCTTTTTACTTCTGCCCACTCCGGCATTATTCTGGCTTGGTATAGAGTTGCTGGGATGCGCGACGCTTTTTTCCCTTTCCTTTCCGATTGGCAGGTTTCCTCTGGGACTCGAAAGGAAAACGCAATAAATACTTGTGTTAAACTGTATTGGGGGCAGGACTTTCGACAACGCAAGCGAAGAGAGTTGTGCTTTAGAGCAAGCGAGACGGTAGGGAGTTAATTAGTTACGACACGCCCTAAGCTATGTCTACGCCGTTCTACGCTTCACTAAAAAACGAAACCGAAACAAATATATCAAATTTCAAAGCGCGGTTCGTACGGATTTAGGCAAAAACTTCCGTCTGTCTGCCTGTTTCCTCTATTCTACACTATTTTATTATAATGAGCCCGAAGATAGCCAAGGGAAGTAAACTTGCAAAAATCGGAATTGAATCATTATTTGTAAATAAACAGGCCTTGGTTGCCGGGGAAACAGTCGCGCAGGAATGCGACGAACGGGTTGAGGTTGGTCGTTTCAACGACGTAAAGTTGGAATATTGGAAAGGGTTGATAGGTTGGGAACGACACACTTAGCAGGGCCATCCACCCCCATCTCAGAAGCAACGTTTAGCCGTTATCATCTTGATGATGGTTGATTAAACATCAACTAGAACAGATTTACAATCCATCGCTTGCTTGGGCTGGGTAGAACTTGTGACCGGTTGAAATACGCAAAATACAAAATTGAAAAAAAATATGTTCCGAGGGGGGGGGGGTCCCATAGTAGGGTGTCTAACGTTTTCAAGTGGCTATATTAAGTCCTTAATTAATAAGCGCTTAATATTGAATAAACGATGCGTTACATCATCATGCAGAAAACCAGCGCTCACGGACTTATTTTTTCTCAATAGGCAATAGGCGAAATCCATGAAATTAACAAACCATCAATGTCCCTATAGGCAAAGTCGGTTAACAAAATGAAAGCAAATCGATATTAAAGATTGCAGTTCCTATCATAATGAATACTCATTTTGATTACAATTGTCACGACATTAGTCTGATATCATATTGTGCTTTCATTATGCATTCAAGACATTTTAAATGAAAGCAACTTAACTTGAAGTTCTGCTGTTAACGTCTTGTTTAAAATTTAAGTTAAGCTTATCTGTCGTTGAACTAACGATTATTGTTTAATTGTTTTGTTTAACACATTTTAGGTTATTCGTAACCAACCCGAGGTGACATTTGAGCTCAAGTCTTTCAGCGTGAGAAGCTTGGATGCTAACCATTTACACCAGAACCGTATTCAGTCAAACATTATGAATGCAAAATCAGTAATCAAATTGATTTCATTGAAAGCAGGATTAGTTTTCCGTTTGATTCAACAGTGTAAAATTTTGCTCTCATTTTTGATGTGTTAACCGTTAAGTCAACCAAAATGAGATCAAATGGAGTATTCAAAATAAGTTACATCATAACAGCAAATTCTGATTTTAATTTGATCTCTAACTTTGCTCGGGTATACCTACTCACATCAACAAATTTCCAGTGATTCATCAGCATGTTAGTGATAATAAGATACCTAGGGTAAACGCTCTTATTGTTGCGATACGTTAGAAGCGTTGGATTATCCATACCTTGCTTCAAACACAACTATAGGAACCAACCGCTTCTAACATACCGTATCTATAGGAGCGTTTACCTACGGCAAGCAGTGGAAAGACCGAGTCAGTAAAAATACACTCAAAATTATTTCATGTCAGAGTTACGTGGAAACATACAGGGGGTGGCACAATAAGGCTGTCCCAGAGACAGTTGCGATCAGCTGACATTTTTTTTTACCAAGAACTTTTGACCGATCGCAGTAGTACTGGCAGTTTATTCTCATATGAATTTCTGCTTTGTTTATGTTTACATTCAGCACCAGCACCAAGTCACTCACACACTCTAGATTTATAGCTGCCAGTTCCACTGAGAAACGTCTCTTGGATCACCTTATAGAGCTTTTTGACGTTTAATCGGCGCACACTACTGCACCATTTAAATCGAACGAGTGCGAGTAAGAGGGAAACAGATTAGTGGGAAAACAAACTGTCCATTCATTCATGTGTGCTAGACAGAGAAAAACGATTAAACGTCAAAAAGGTCTATAGGCCGATTTTCATACAAACTAGCCAACTTTGACATGTTGCAACTATGTTTTGTTATGATCAATTGAGCTGAAATTTTGACACTGAACTACAAATATGCTGAATCTTGCGTGTACGTAATATCAAATTATTGGAAGCACTTGCCGGAATTTGACGGGCTGGTTGAAAATGACTAACTAATTAGCAAATTTATAATTCTAAATTGATTCTGATTTTCTGGGAGTGACTAGTTCTTCATTTACACATACACACATGCAAAAGCTCAGACCGACTGGTTGAGCCCTGCCGAGAAAAAGCGTTGGGTACAATTCAGTGGGTAACGCGTTCTTCAGGGGATAGTGTGAAAATCCGCCGATATTAGTTATGGGCAAATCACCCACGGCGCAGCTTACCCGTGCAGCAGCTGAATCCAAAAATGACCTTTCACCAACGAACAGGAAATGTGTAAGAAAAGTCATGACCTACCTAGTTATTATCCATCTCATATCTTCCCTCTCTTTTGGTATAAAAGTTATAAAAAGTATTGTTAAACAATAATTAATGATGATGAATTACTGAATCTTGATCCATCGCTTCCTGTTACCTCAATCCCAGGTCCCCAGCATAGCCTTCACCCGGCTATTGATGATCGGTATGCCATCCGCCGAGTGAAACTCGCGTCCTGTAATGATGAACAGTTCTTTGAACTGCTGCGTCCGGTGGGTCAGCTTTCTGGCGTGCTCTGTTAGGAAAATGTCTAAACACTGCAGCGCTTCCTCGGAGTGTAGACAGTGGAAATTCAACATGTCCACATTGTTCAGCGTCAGCTTGTGCACCTCCATGATGGCATTCGAGGCCTTACTGCTGTACATAGCGATTTTGGTTCGATGAAGCCGGGCAACCTGAACATAGTACTCGGGCACCCCGGCCATGCCCCGCTGAATGGCATTTCGTGCCTTCTCGTGGCATTCGTTTCTCAGTTCCTGGTGTTCCTGGGACATATTGCGTCTTCGCTGGATGACGGTACCTGTTCGACCGTTGGATGCGGCGACGTTGAGGGTGTACTCCATTTCCATAATGTCGTTCAGGTTGGGGGAATCCTCGATGGTCATTTTGAACAAAACGGGATACTTTTCCTTCGCTTCCATTTGCTGTGCCAATCGAGCATCTTTTTTCATAAAATCTTGTTTTCCCCCTGCAGCTGTACATGGAATCCAAGAACGACAAATACAACTGTTCTGCCATTTCGGTAGCCATGAAAACCTTTGTTCGTTCATTGGTTAGTTCGTCTAAGGAGATGGCACCCGAGCCATGCTTATCCTTGAAAGTGGCGTGTAGCTGGCTTATGAGATTAACTGACCACTTTGTCAAGCAGTTTTGGCGTGACTTTTTACCAGCGATTTCATAAAACTGGACCAAATAATTTCTATTTTTTTATGAAACACACAAATGTTGGCTACTTTTCTCGAGGTTCTAGAAGAAAAAGTCTCAAAGTAATGTTTTATTTTAAAGTTCGAGTGGTAGTAAACGTCATTTTAAGTGCTCGAATAAAGTGGTTGATTCCCAACGTCACTTCCAGCACTTAGGGATCGTTTTGCAAATCTTCCGCTTTGTATTTTCTTTTCGTTGTGTTCCGGGGTGATTTCGAACTGACGGTAGACCGATCGATTTCGTAACCCCCTCCACCACCACCACTACCGGAGGGATCACCGGAAGGCACTTGCGATACCATTGTTTCATTGCAATCACATTCAAACGCAAGTAGGCCGCCAACCGCACCGGCTTGTAAATTATCCGCTGTCTCGAATTCGTATGTCTTTTGCTCTTCTAGTAACAGATTTCCTGTCTAATCACCGTGCCCATTGCAGTTCTCGAACAAATCCCACAGATACTGGACCGGAATCTGGGGATTGAGGATGCAAATTTCCGAGAAGCTAGTGTTTTCATTTTTGCATCCTCGTCTGTGCCTGACCAGAGCAATCAGTTTCTTTTCCGATTTCTTCTTTTTGCTGGGCTTGACTGGCGTCACACCTGTGAAAATCCGTCCTCACTCGTCTTCTCAGAACGGCCATCCCGGTCGCGTTCTCTGCTGTGGCTTTGCCACGGCTAGTAGACGATTTTTGCAAATCCGTCCTCATTCGTTTTCTTAGAAGGGCCGTCCCGATCGCATTCAAATTTCCAATTTTCCTTGCAAGTGGGTGATTTGCCCTTTATTACCTATCGGTGGTCTCCAAGATTCCAGGTTCGTCTCCTGGCAGGATCGCCAGAAATGTGAAAATCCGCCGATATTAGTTATGGGCAAATCACCCACGGCGCAGCTAATTATTGTTCAACTTACCCGTGCAGCAGCTGAATTTAGCGGAGGCGAACCAGCCCAAGGCTGAAAACATCCTTAATAAAGAAAACCTAACCTAACCTGAATCCAAAAATGACCAACTAACAGGAAATGTGTAAGAAAAGTCATGACCTACCTAGTTATTATCCATCTCATAGATAGCTGTACTGAATAAACCTTTGAATTTTTCAAGACTTTGAAAAACAGGGACCCGTAAAGAAGGCCGAATCACAAAATGCCAAACACAAAAGGCCGAAAATATTCTAAGGTACCACTAAAGGCCGAAAATCGAAAAGGTCGAAAACCAAAAAGGCCGAAAGCCAGAAAGGCCGAAAACCAAAAGGCCGAAAATTTATCAAAAGCTGAATTTGTTGAAAACCGCATCCAAACAATCTGTTAGCCTTTCTGCTTGCACAACTGACTCGGCTCTTTAAATGGTTTGCATTCACAAAAAATGAAGGCAAGATGCGTGCCAAGATGAAATCAGATATAGAGGTGTTCTCACTTGCTGACTTTTTGGGAAAAAACAGTTAGTGGTAAGCTGCGGGTAAGATAAGAGTAAAGAAATGAGAGATGCGATAGAGGTGAACGGTTTATTTACGCATACACAATATTCTGATTGGGTAGCGAGTTGCACAGGCAGTTGAATGTGTGTAACTGTTTAGCAAAACGGACCAAGAGCAATATCGCTGCTAATGACGATTTTCGATTTGAGAATACCTCCATATTGAATTTCATCTTGAACGAAGCCATCATCTTCATTGAATACTCAAACATCTGGAAAAATAAAGCTAACTATCACTCTCTCTCTCATTCAGCATCTGAAGCCTTTCTGCTCTTACAACTGAGTCACCTCGTTGAATTTTCCGCATTCACAAAAAACGAAGCCATCTTGTTATTAAATCGTCGTTAAACACTCAAAATCGGGAAAGCGACGGCCTTTTGTCCCATTCCCGACCTTTTTCGGTCTTTTGTGATTCGGCCTTTCGTAGTACTCCCAGAAACATCCAGAAAACTTTATTGAAATCATATTTAAAATCCATGCATATCAACTATGTTCTATACTTCTACAAAGTTTCTTTACATAATTCAATTCCATGAACTAAAATAAAGCACCCTGAACTACTTCCCAATCCATTTAACTTATCCCTGAGGATCTATGAAGTTCCTTAAATTTGTGTAAAGTTCTGAGAATTTCTGGAAAGTTGCGTCCACTTCTACGAAGTTTTCTGAACTTATACGACTTGTCTATAGATTATAAAAACTTCAACCAAATTTGACCAAGATTGCTGAACTTGTAAATATTTCCTATGTCTCATTCACTGTTTCCTCTGGGGCCCCACTTTTTCCTGAAGACCCCCTTCCAGGAACCCTACATCAAACTCTGTAATTTGGGGAGTTCCCTTCTGGAATACCCTACCTAGTCAAGAATCAGGGTTGCTTCCACTCACTTGTAATTGTTCAGTGTATAGGCTGTGCCAACCGCTAAGTTGGCTTATCTATGGACTAACCCCCTAGTCTATACACCTACTGTCCTTCCCGTTGCACTCGTCAGCTCGTGCGATACTTTAGGGTCGTATCCGGGTCCTCCCCTGGGTAGGCTCGTATCCGTCCAGATTCTGGTACATTAACTTATATCTATGCATGGTAATTATACTTTACAACTCACTTTTTGATTATAAATGTCGATAATGTTGAATCTATATGAATGTTAGCGATGATTATTAGGTGTGTGCTGCAATGGAGTAGTAATTGAATGAAATGAGGTTCTCATGTGGCTTATAGGTAATTCTAAAATAGGTAAATCATGCAAGCACACACCTTTTACAATTCTTATCCTACTTACCAGTTCCGTCCGGTTTAAATTGGCTGTTTCCAAATGGCCTAATCCTTTCTGACTGCTTACTCTCTTACGTGGGTCTCGCTTTTTTTGCTTCATCCTATTGAAAATCTGGCCGTGTTCCCATTTGTTCTCAGGTAGGTAATATTGGTACATGAGTGGAAGAAAGAAATAGAACAAGTTAAGTGTGAGCCGCATGCGTTGGTTAGTCGTTTGGGTCATGGTGTTGTGTTCCCTATTTTATTTGCCTCTATTCAGGTCTCAGATCGCCCCTCCCCCCAAAATATTGTGGATGAGAAAAAGAACCCATATTTGGTAACCTCTCGCGAGCTGCAGATATGAATAACAAACAAATCTTGAACGGGGCTTAAACATATAACATTTTCTAAGACTGATCATGAATAATGAGAATTGTATGAAGAAAAGACGATCCCAAAACAAAGTTCCCTAGCAATAAAACTATTACTCTGTGCTAATATGAGTTATTTCAAAATGGGCATCCATACCCAGAAACTATACCCGACCTCAACAAACTGTACCGAAATCAGAACAGCTAAACTACTCGATAAGTTTTTGGCATTTCTATTTAATTGTATTAAGCTATCTCACAGAGACCAGACGTCCAAGTTCGGTCAGAAACTTGTGTAAAGTTAAGTGGAAGCGTTGCCGTTACGTAGCGCAAGCATCTCCTGATTTCCTCTATAAATTTATCACTTTCGACCAATTTGGCGCTAGTATCGATAAATTATCTGCTGAAAGTTGCCACTTGGCCCTACCAACCAACAGCTCAGCCGCTCTGAACCCTATGAAAATTATGCTTTCCCAATATGGTACATTCTCTCACTATAAACCTGTCATTTCTAGCCTATCTGAACTATTTAATAAATGGAAACCATAACATGGGTTACGCTCCTCCTAAGCTGGCATCCTATCTCTGTCTTATCTCAAATGCCAATGGTTTGAATGTATCAATATATACATTGGAAATAACGTTCAATCAAATAAATCCATACCTCACTCACTTGGCCAGGCTTCAGAATCGTCCAGTGGGCAGTGCGCTCTACACTCCAAGTTCCCTTTCTTTCAAATTTACCCCAAATTTTATATTTTACCCCTTTGAGTATTGATTAATCACAATTAAACATTGTGACAGAGCACGGACTTGAGGTTACTAGAGTATTAAATAATCTAGATCCTACACAGAAAAAAAAGTTGTTGAATATTACATCCAAACTGCAGCAACCAGGTCAATCCCCATCGGTTGTGTAATATAACGTTGTACGATGTACATTAGAGTGATGCAAAATTTGAAATTTTCGCTCCACAATACTTAAACGATTCCAAATCGGATCCTGACTAACCTCTCAAAATTTGAACCCATTTGGTGAGAAACTGAGATGGCACAAACCATTTGAAGTTTGTATGGGAATTACTATGGTAAAACCAAGATTTTTGTTCATGTATATCTAATAATTCACCATATCGGTTTGCTTCAAAAACCTTCAACTGTACTTGTAGGAAATTTTTCCAGCTACAACTTTGCTCAGACTACTTTTTGATTAAATGCAAGAATCGAAAGTTATAAATGGTTCAATGCGCTGATGTCTTATGATCATGCTCAATCAACTGCTCACCAGGCAACATTGGTGTTTCTGGGGCGTTGAATAGGACACAAAAATCATGGCTATGTCACACTGCAAAATACAGTGTTGCCTTCAGAGCAGCTGCTTGATCATGTCATAAGTTTACCAATCTCTTAAATAATTAATAACTTTTTCCTGTCTCGTTTTACATAGAAAAAAATTTCAGCAAAGTTGTAGCTGAGAAAATTTTCTATAAGAATGGCTATAGAACTGTTCCGCAGCTCAATATGGAAAAAGACTAGAAGGCAATGAACAAAAAGTTGAGATTTCCCATAGTAATTTACATGTAAACTTCAAATGGCTTGTGCGAAGTCTGTTTTTAACCAAATGAGTTGTAACTTTGGTAGGCTAAAGTCAAATTTTACATCAGTCTAATGTACATCGATTTTGCGAACAAAATTACATCCCTTGATGTAATATTGTATCTGCTTTTTGCTATTACATCATTATTTCATGCATCAGCTTGAATTACATTGATCAATATTTTTTTTTTGCTGTGTTTTTAGGATTATATCTGAAAAATCCAAATTTGGCCAACGCCCACCCTACCACAAGAATCAGGGTTGCTTCCACTCACTTGCTATAAAAAAATGTTTTTCGGAATTATGAAATCATTAGATGTTATAATGGTTATTAGTACTTGAAGGTTAAAAGAAAGGGTCGTGAAATATGTATTTGACACATAAAACCTGCCAATATTGCTTTCAGCGCGTCACATTCAGCGATTTATTAGTCAAACACACACTTTTCACCCTCTTATTGTTACTTGCAAGAACAACATATCATTTTATCATCTAATGATTTCATTATTCCAAAAAACAATTTTTTATAGCAAGTGAGTGGAAGCAACCCTGTCAAGAATCAATATTCGTGTTTAAGAAACAATGTATAGAGCAGGGTTGCTTCCACTCACTTGCTATAAAAAAATGATTTTCTGAATTTTGAAATCATTAGATGTTATAATGATATTTTGTACTTGTTAGATACAAGAATAGGCCGAAAGACAATTATTTTTTTTTAATCTTTAATATAGAGATTTTTAGCCCAAGGCGAGGCCCAAGGCTAGTTCATCTATTGTGAAAGACAAGTGTTTGAGTCCAACTACGATGCAATAGTTCTTACCGAGACCTGGATAGATGATCGAATTCACTCAGCACAATTATTTGGCAGTAGGTTCTCAGTTTTTCGTAATGACCGTAACCGGGTGAACAGTGCCAAATCACGCGGTGGTGGCGTCTTGATTACGGTTTCTAAACGACTGAGCTGTTGCCTCAATCCTGCTCCGGTTAGTACTTCTCTTGAGCAGTTATGGGAGAAGATAACGACGTCACACAACATGATAAGCATCGGCGTTATGTACCTTCCTCCTGACCGTAAATCTAATTTGAGCTGCGTTGAGAACCATATCAGTTCCATTGGTGCTGTATTGTCCCGATTACATCACAACGATCTAGCTCTGCTATTTGGCGACTATAACCAGTCTGGGCTTGTTTGGAATATTTCCGCGAATGATCATCCAACCATTGACATTCTTCGGTCGTACATGCCTGCTTCCTGCTGTGTTCTTTTGGATGGTTTTAGCCTGCATGGTTTAATGCAAATTAATTCTGTACCAAACAGAAACTCTCGGCTGCTTGATCTTGTGTTGGTGAACGAAGCCGCCGCACTAGAGTGCAGTGTCGCTGAGGCATCCGAGCCTCTGATACATCTAGACGCCGATCATCCAGCGTTGGAAGCATTCATCAATCGATCAGTTCCTGTTCTCTATGAAAACATCGTTGATGTACAAAGCCTGGACTTTCGTAGAACTGACTACGTCGCATTGAATCACTCACTGGCCCAGGTAGATTGGCAGTCGCTTGAATTGTGTTCGTCCATTGATGAAGCCGTTAACTATTTCGACGAAGTTGTTAGCCGATTAATAATGGATTGTGTGCCTCTGAGGAGACCTGCTCCAAAACCTGCATGGTCCAATGCTCGATTACAACACTTGAAGCGTGTGAGATCGAAGGCTCTTCGAAAATACAGCCAGTCCCGTAATCCATTCACCAAGCGATTATTTTCGTTAGCAAGTAATTGCTACCGAATGTACAACCGTTTTCTATACAAGAAGTACTCAAGACGTATGCCGACCAATCTCCGGCGTAATCCTAAGCTATTCTGGACGTTTGTGAAGACAAAAAGGAAATAGGATGGGGTACCGGTTGAGATTCATCTAAGCGATAAAAGAGCCAACACTTCTTTAGATAAATGTAACCTCCTGGCTGAGCATTTCAAGAGTGTTTTCAACGATTCAACGGCATCGTTAAGCCAAGTTGCTGAAGGGATCAGAGATACTCCCAGTGACACGTTCAGCTTTGATCTTTTCACGGTCACATTGGACCTCGTCGACTCTGCCACCCAGAAGCTGAAATTCTCGAACGCTGTTGGGCCTGACGGCATTCCATCGTCCATACTAAAAAGATGCCCAACAGAGCTTTCCTCTCCGCTTTCAAAGCTGTTCAATATGTCGTTACAACAAGGTGTATTTCCCTCTCGTTGGAAATCTTCGTTCATGTTCCCGATTTTCAAGAAAGGAGACAAACAAAATGTGGAGAATTACCGAGGAATTACTTCACTTTGTGCCTGCTCGAAAGTATTCGAGATAATCATCAATGACGCTTTATTTGCCAGCTGTAGAAACTACATTTCTCCTGACCAACATGGTTTCCACCCCAAACGTTCGGTCTCAACAAACCTCGCTCCTTTCATTTCCCTATGCCTACGGAATATGGAAGCAGGAGCACAGGTGGACGTCATATACACGGATCTCAAGGCTGCTTTCGACCGGGTTGATCATGCCATTCTACTAGCCAAACTCGAGAAGCTCGGTGTCTCTCAAGGAGTCACTCGTTGGTTTGAATCGTATCTTACCAATCGAGAGCTTTGTTTGAAAATCGGGTCTGATCAATCGGAATATTTTTCAAACAACTCAGGCGTTCCTCAAGGCAGCAATTTGGAACCGCTGCTATTCTCCATATTCATTAACGAAATCGGTTTGATACTTCCAACTGGCTGCCGGTCATTCTATCCAGACGATGTCAAGATGTACGTGGTTGTGCGATGCTTCACTGACTGCCTGCGGTTGCAGCACCTGATCGATAGTTTCGAAGAGTGGTGCTCTAGGAATTTTCTCACGTTGAGTGTTCAAAAATGCAAAATTCACTTTCCATCGCAAGCTAAAACCTATTGCATTCAATTGTACGATGGATAACCAACCTCTGCAGCGTGAGGACAACGTTCGTGATCTAGGAATTACACTTTTTTTATCTAGTTCGTTTATTTGGAAGGCTCAATCGCGTTAGCTTTACGGAGCCGATAATTCATTGTTCACTGTGTGTAACAAAATTCACTTAATTCTATGTCTAGTAGGAGTTGGGCCGATTACTCGCGGCTTACTCGAGGTTAGAAGGGTACATTTTCGAAGGATAGGATCAGGGGAGGAGCTTGGGGTAGGGTTTCGTTGTCTCATCAGAGCGTTGTCGCCAGTATGAACGGTAGTGCTGTTCTAGCTTCGTCCGGAGTTCGACCGGCTATGGTGGGTGACCAGTGGGCGACGATGAGACTCATCGAGACGGGGGGACAAGACAAACAAAAACTAATAAAGAGAGACAAAAGACAAAAGGAATTAAATTCTTATACTAGACATTTGAAGAAAAACATAAACGGACTGCATATAGCAGAGATCACGGGTTGCCAACACGTCTCTGATAGGAACATAGGGTTGTCTTCCTTGGGCCTCGAGGGTATTCAAAAGTCGCTCTCTGGCGGCGTCATTATCCGTACATTGCCAAACTGCGTGTTCGATGTCATCGTAACCGTTTCCACACCGACAGATGTTGCTGTCCACGAGGTTTATTCTATTGAGATGAGCATCTAGCGAGTAGTGGTTGGACATAAGTCTACTCATCACGCGAATGAAGTCACGACTTAAGCCCAAGCCTTTAAACCACGCTCTCGAAGAAACATTAGGAATAATTGAATGTAACCACCGTCCAAGATTTCCAGTGTCCCAATCGGTTTGCCAACTCGAAAAGGTACTGTAGGTATTCTGACGCACTAAATGGTAAAATTCATCGTGTGAAATTTGCCTGTCATACAATTCGCCTTCCTGCGCGCCCACCTTTGCGAGAGAGTCCGCCTTCTCATTGCCTGGGATTGAGCAATGTGAGGGGACCCATACAAAGGTTATCATATATGATCTTTCGACCAGTACACTCATCTGCTCCCTTACCTTTGAAAGGAAATAAGATGAGTGCCTACCTTGTTTCATCGACCGAATAGCCTCAATCGAACTGAGACTATCCGTGAAGATGAAGTAATGGTCTGCGGGCATGTTGGAAATCATCCCCAATGCGAAGTTGATTGCTGCCAGCTCAGCAACAAAAACGGAACAAGGTTCCTGAAGTTTGCGGAAGGCGCTAGAGTTTTCATTGAAGACACCGAAGCCAGTGGATCCATTGAGACGGGACCCGTCTGTAAAATATCTTTTCATGCAATCGACTTGTTGGTACTTTTCAGTAAAAATACGCGGAATAATAATAGGTCGAAGTTGATCGGGAATCCCATGAGTTGCTTGTTTCATGGTCAGATCATATTCAATTGAGGAACTGCGATTGGTGGAGTGAACACGGTCTGGAGTATAACAAGGAAGACACATATCTGATGATATGTAGTGGTGGTAGATTCTCATAAATCGAGATTGTGTGTTCAGCCCAAGAATTTCTTCAAAATTAGCAATTATAAGTGTGTTCGTCACTCCGCATTTGATTAGTATTCTGAGAGAGAGCTCCCAGAAACGGTTCTGGAGGGGTGTTACTCCTGCCAGAACCTCGAGACTCATGTTATGCGTTGAGTGCATACAGCCTAGAGCAATACGCAGACAACGATATTGAATTCGTTCCAATTTTATTAGGTGACTTTTTCTTGCCGAGAGAAAGCAGAAAGAGCCGTACTCTAGAACAGAGAGAATAGTTGTTTTATAAAGCGTTATGAGGTCTCCCGGATGAGCACCCCACCATGCGCCGCAAATTGAACGGAGAAAGTTGATCCTCTGCTGACATTTTTGCTTCAAATACGTAATATGGGCATTCCAAGTGCACTTTGAATCAAACCAGACCCCAAGGTACTTGAAAGACAATGATTGAGTAATGTTTCTGCCCAAAAGATTAAGATGCATTTGGGCTGGGTACCGCTTTCGAGTAAACACTACCAGTTCAGTTTTCTGCGGCGAGAATTCGATCCCTAGATTCATAGCCCAAGAAGACAAGTTATCTAAGGAATTTTGCAATGGTCCTTTTACGGAAACCACACCGTCATCTGCAAGTTGTCTTAGCGTGCATTGTTCTGCCAAACAGTTGTCGATATCTTTGACGTAAAAGTTATAAAGAAGAGGGCTGAGACATGAGCCTTGGGGCAGGCCCATGTAGCTAATTCTGGAAGTTGTCAGTTGTCCAAGGGAAAAGTTCATTTGCTTTTCTGACAACAAATTGTACAAGAAATTATTTAAAATTCCAGAAAGTCCACATCTGTGCAGATTGTCTGACAGAATTTCAATGGAAACTGAATCAAAAGCCCCCTTAATGTCCAAGAATACTGAAGCCAATTGCTCCTTGTGTGCAAAGGCCAGTTGAATATCTGTGGAAAGCAGCGCTAGACAATCGTTTGTTCCTTTGCTCTTGCGGAACCCAAACTGTGTATTTGATAGCAAGTTATTTGATTCGACCCAGTGATCGGGTCTCCGAAGGATCATTTTCTCCAACAATTTCCTAATGCACGAAAGCATAGCAATCGGACGGTATGAGTTATGGTCAGACGCTGATTTGCCAGGTTTTTTAATGGCTATTACTTTGACCTGTCTCCATTCAGGCGGTACAATGTTGTTTTCTAGCAAGGAATTGAATAAATCTAGCAAGCGTCTTTTAGCGATATCTGGGAGATTTTTCAGAAGATTGAATTTAATCATATCGCTTCCCGGTGAGGAGTTGTTCGATGAAAGAAGAGCCATAGAGAAATCCAGCATTGAGAATGGCCTATCCAGAGAGCCGCCGCTAGGAGACGCTTCTCGAAGAATATTTTGTGCTGGAACTGAGTCCGGACAGACCTTTTTAGCGAAATCGAATATCCATCGGTTGGAGTATTCTTCACTCTCATTGAAAGATGAGCGGTTACGCATGTTGCGAGCCACCCTCCACAAGGTGTTCATTGAGGTTTCTCGTGAGAGTCCCTCGACGAAATTGCGCCAATAACCGCGTTTTTTTGCTTTGATTAATTGTTTCAGCTTTGTCTCAAGCTTTGAATATTCCTCGAAGTAAGTGGAGGTTTTGTGTCTACGAAAAGCTTTGAAAGCATCAGATTTTTCTACATACAATTTTGTGCATTCTTCGTCCCAACCAGGTGTGGCTGGTCTCCTTTTAAAGGGTGCACTTGGAACTTTTCTTTTTTGTGCTTCCAGTGAGCTTTTGTAAATCAAATCGGCTAGGAATCGATATTCTTCCAATGGTGGAAGCGCATCTATTGATTCGACACCGATTGTCACCGCCGTTGCATATTTCTGCCAGTCGATGTTCCTTGTAAGATCAAATGGAACCAGAGATGGTTCTGCAGAGTGAGGGCCACACTTAATTGAAATGATGATTGGCAAATGATCGCTACCATGGGGATCATTGATAACCTTCCACTGACAATCCAATGATAGCGATCTTGAACACAAAGATAGGTCGAGTCGGCTTTCTCGAGCCGGAGGTTTTGCTATACGTGTCGCTTCACCAGTGTTCAAAATAGTCAAATTGAAATCGTCACATAAATCGTAAAAAATAGCCGCTCTATTGTCGTCATATAGATCGCCCCACCCAGTACCATGGGAGTTCATATCACCCAGAATTAATACTGGGGATGGAAGAATCGAAACTAGATTCCAGAGTTGACTACGGCTAATGGAGGTTCTTGGTGGAGGAATTACACTTGATTCTGCTTTGACATTTAAGCTACATTACACGGATATCATAGCCAAAGCTAACAGGCAACTCGGATTCATCTTTAAGATCTCTGATGAGTTTCGGGATCCTACCTGCCTGACAGCTCTATATTGCTCTCTAGTGCGATCGATCTTGGAATTTGGTGTAGTAGTATGGTGTCCGTATGAAACAGTTTGGATAGCGAGGATCGAGTCTGTTCAGGGGAAATTCGTTCGTTACGCTCTTCGCCACCTTCTTTGGTACGATCCTACGAACCTTCCACCCTACGAAGATCGTTGCCGACTACTGGGTATTGAAACTCTTGAACGTAGGCGGAAGATTAACCAGGCAGTTTTTGCAGCAAAAGTGCTGATAAGCGAAATCGACTCTCCCGGGATTTTGGCTGAACTCGAAATCTATGCACCTGAACGAGTTCTACGATCGAGAAGTTTCCTCTATCTCGGACCCCGTGCAGCTAATGACGGATTACATGATCCAATACGGTTCATGTCTGCCCGTTTCAATGAATTCTTTGTTTTTTCGATTTCAACTGCACAGTGGAAACATTTCGTCAACGGATTCAACGTAGTCTGCTGGATAGGTGACGATACGGTTCGACACATGCAACTGCTTTCAATCAGCAAATTGTTGCAAGACGGACGAGGTTATTTTTTTTATGATGAAGACCATAGTATTATTATTATTATTCGGTGTTTATTTTTATAATTGATGCGTTTTTCTGTATTTTTAATATTGTTCCTTGTATTTTGAAAAGATATGGGGTTTTTACGCCTATTTGCGCGAATATTTGCCAAATAGGCTTTTCCCCATCAATCTTCATTTAGACAACAAAAGTCCGATGAAGAGAATAATAAATAAATAAATAAATAAATAATAAAACCTGTCGATTTCGCTACCAGAGTGTTACAATCACCGATTTTATGATTCGTGAGCGTTCACTCAGAGTGAGCGCTCGCGAGTTGTAAAATCGCTGATTGTGACTATCTGAAAGCGAATTTGACAGGTTTCATGTGTCAAACACTTGCCTTTTAACCTCTTCTCTTCTCTAACAAGTACAACATATGATTAAAACATCTAATTATTTCAAAATATAGCATTTAACAGACAGTCGTCTTACGCTATGAGAGTAAATATAAATAAAAAAATAAATAAATTGAAAGGTAAATAAATTTAGAAGTTATTTTTTATAGAAACATTCCATTTGTTGAAACCCACTCGAAAAAGTGAGGTAAATTGCGAGTTGTGCGTAGTACGACGGAAATTAGATCTTAACCCTACGAACCTTCACTGCTTTTCCATACGCATGATGGAAAGTTAATTCATCACAGCGCACAATAGCTTGTATCGAGTATACAAACATTCGATGGCGTGACCGACAGAGGTACAACCTGCTGCCTCGACGACAGTGAGTGAATTGACTTCCACAGTTGTGTTGAGCAGGGCTCTATATTTTTGAAGCTCTAAAATGAACTCTTCTGAATAGAATCGAAAAACACATGCGTTTCTTCACGAAAGCATGGTACTGATTTCATACCATTTCTTATTGTTTATTGTTTATTGAAAAATTCAACTGACAATTACTGTCTAAATGAATAAAACTTAAACTAAATAGTTACGGTCAACGGTACGGAAAAGGCCAAGTAGCCGATGACGAAACACGTCAGCTGATACATTGAAGTCGAACATATAAAAAAAGTTGTTGAATTGCCGGCTGATTGCTCGAATTGGCTCGTGTTGTGTATAATTCCGGCTCCGTGGTTCCAAAAACAGAAAGTTGCGTTGACGAAGAGACCTCTCAGGGGCATACATATTTAGCTGTGACAGCAGTGTTGGGCAGTCAATGTCACCTGTAAGCAGCTTTCCAGCGAACATACTTGAGCGACCGTCCGTCTCACCTCTAATGGTTCGATTCCCAGGATACGGCAACGCTCCTCGTACGGTGGCAAGTTCGTTGGGTCACGCCAGTTGAGGAAACGAAGAGCATATCTCACAAACTTGCGTTGAACGGATTCGATTCTAGCGATCCAGCTAGCATGGAAAGGGCACCAAAGAACTGAACTTGACTCCAATAAGGATCGCACAAGCGAGCAGTAAAGTGACCTGAGACATAGCGGGTCACGAAACTCGTCGGCAATTTTGAAAATAAAGCCCAATTGTCGATTAGCTCTGGAGATGATGTCATTGTAGTGGATTCTGAAAGTGAGTCTGCAGTTCAAGGTAACGCCGAGATCCTTTATGTGCTCTACACGAGCAAGACAGCGTCCGTAGAGAGCATAGTCAAACATGATTGGTTCGATTTTTCGGTGATAGGAAATAATGTTACACTTTTCTATGCTTAGACTCATCAAATTTCTTGAGCACCAGTCAGCAAAAATACCTAACATATTCTGGAGATCCCAGCAGTCCGAGAGGCTTTTAATAATTTTGTAGATTTTCGAATCGTCTGCATAGAAAACGCGGCATCCTGATGGTATCAGCAAGGCGACATCGTTTAAAAAGATCGAAAATAGTAGCGGTCCTAGGTTACTGCCTTGCGGGACTCCCGAGTTGTTTGAGAAAACATCCGATTCCGACGCGCCAATCTTGACATGTACATAGCGATTCACCAAGTAAGATCTGAACCAATCCACAGTAGTTGACGAGATGCCAAGTATCTCCAGCTTGGCCAGCAAGATATTATGGTCCACCGTGTCAAATGCATATATCCATATACGCAGTATCGACTTGCCATCCTGAATCCATGCATCGCAGACAGTTAGAAGTGAACTGCACCAGGTTCGTGGACACGGAGCGCTTCGGGTAGAAACCGTGTTGTTCTGTATCGATATAATTTTTGCAGCGTGCGAACAGAGCACCATTTATGATAATCTCGAACAGTTTTGAGCAGGCACACAGGGAGGTGATTCCACGATAATTTATGACATTCCGTTTATCTCCTTTTTTGTGCACTGGGAACAGATAAGAAAGTTTCCAGCGGCAGGGGAACTCACATTGCTGTGCCGAGAGATTGAATAGCCTCGCAAGTGGAAGGCAGAGATTGGCTACACAACGTTTTAGAACTGATGACGGAATGCCGTCAGGTCCGGAGGCGAACGAGAGCTTCAGTTTGCGTGTTGCGGCTATCACCATGTCTCCTGAAATGCGCGGAATAACGAAACTAAACACATCACGTGGCATCCCAACAGCAGCATCCAGCACTTGTGTTGGCGAAGCGGAGAAATCGTTGAACACTTGCTTGAAATGACGAGCAAACAAGTCGCATTTTTCTTTTTCACTATTAGCCGAGTCATTCCCGAGAAACATGGAACAAGGCAACCCGGATTCCTTCCGTTTTGAGTTGACAAACGACCAAAAACTTTTCGGATTCGTGCGAAGGTTCGCTTCCGTGCGTCTCACGTGTCGATTATAGAGAAAACGATTGTAATTTCGATAACTACGACTCGCAAAATTGAACAGTCGTTTGTAGTACGGCGAGCGAGAGTTACAATACTTATGGAATGAATTTTCGACGCATGCTTTGAGCTCCATCATAAGACTAACTTCTATGAATATCATGCGACGTCTGGTGTTGGCGGTCGTTTGAATGTGATATCTTTCCACAAAAACAAGTTTACAAAACAAATAATCTATGTGTTTCTCGTTTTCATTTGTATTGATTTTGCGAATATTTCAATAATTGCAATAATGGTAAATATATGAATCTGGTAAATCTTACTTTTTTTAACATCCGTTGAACGTTGCATTAATGCAGACACTATTCGTTATGCTTTGCTTCTTTTAATATGTACCCTTTGATTTTTTTAACCATGGCTAAAATGAACCCATTCGATTTTACTGAAACTATCAATCGAAACTAAATTTTCCGATCCCAATTAAATGCACAACTAGCATTCCCAAGAATTGTGATAATAAAACTGCTTTTTAGTCACAAATGTTAGAAAGTAAAAGACCTTTACAACAAACTATCTACAACAATATACATGATGGATTCTCTTTTTTTTTCGAACGCTAACTTCTTAAAATAAAAGTCTTTCGTTTGTAACGCAGACGATTTTGTTTGCTCTAGATTTTCTCACTGATTTTTACGCCATAAAGAGTCTTTTTGCTCAATTGTACAGATATACGTGAGTGTGTAGGTATATAGCGATGCTCTAACCGAACGTTACAGTAGTTCACGGACATGGGTGTGGGTGTATAGCATTTGTTTTGTTCTCTGTCCTAGGGAAATTAAAATTAATATCACAAGAAATGACTATTCGCTAACACCGGGAAAACACGGTTACGACCACAGGTTTTACTGAAAATGTTGTGTTACTGCTTTGCGGCAATTTGAAACAGAATAAGGGAATAGAAAAAAAAAGTTTTGCTTCGGAGAAGGTGCACGTTCTACCTACCCAAGTAACCATCATTCCGGTAATGCAATATTATGCCGTGAAATATGACTAATATAAAAACTGAAAGCCGTATATTGTCCTTATATTACAAAAAGGACCCTTATCGGACTATTAACGGGGTTGGTGGTGACTTGGGTAGCGTTCTAGTGATTGGAAAATATGTTTTGCCTTTCCCGTATACTCGCCTTTTTCATAACTTGTTATAATCTAAAACGTTCCATGGGCCAATTTCTTCTCCTGCACTTAACTCTTAAATCAGGGCCAGGTGTCAGGTGTCAGGTGTTGACTTCCCCTAAAACTTGGTTTATAAATTAACTCCAGGTTAAGAAATTGTCCGTAATGGCTTGAATAAAAAAAAAAAAATACATAAAAACAATAAAATAACCGAACACCATCTCGTCGTAGCCTGTGTTCAATTGCCAATGTACATATTTGTTTCTGAAGAGAGGACTGCAATTATTATCTAGCTTGGACTTACAGGAAAGATACGAAAAGGAATGTGAACGAACTGGTAAAAATGCAATGAAAGTTTGTGCTAAATTGATAACTTCATACAAATATGGATAGCGGGTTGTCTATCCTAGAAGAAGAACAGTAGGTATGCAAAAGCGGTATCAGTTCATGAAAAGAATAGAGATGAGTAAAAGTAACAGTCATGGAAAATTTATAATTTTCCTACTAAGAAGTAAAACGTACAAAATCTTAAATTTTATTTGCTACAAGCAAGATTGTTTCAAAGTTTCATTCGATGGTGCCATAAATCGATGAATTTTCAACAAAGGAAACAGGCAATCGATAAAATTACAGACAAAATGTAGCTAGATTTATCCGTTGCGTTCCCGATTGAAAATGTAATTGCTTCAACATCGATTAGTACATCGAAACGGAACCGCTCATATGTACAACAGTGAGATGACATTGATAATGGTCAAGAAGTTTGGTCTGCTTGGTGATTCTTTCACTGCTAGCCGAATATTGACGGTAGAACTTGAAATTGGACCAAGCGAGCGAGATCACCGCCAGGTTCAACTCAAGTTGCAATATTCTTCTCAGTGAGTTTTAATTTGCTGGGTTATTGTCTTTATAACCTTTCCGAATTGTGTTCTTTATTGAATTGTATATAGTATATGATGGTAAAAACGAAACATTTCCTATTCACAGCTATCTGTAGCACATCAATTAAATATCTGGTTGTAACATTTTGTCGTCTGTTTTGGGTTTTGTTTATCGACTGCTTACTCATACAGGCTTAACGGTGGGTGGTTGTTTCTTTTCTATATGTTTGTCGGTGCTTTTGTTTCGCTTTACTTCCTGACTGTTGTATATATCTTTTTTTTAAATGCTGAATTCGTTACATCATTGCATCCAATTGCACACCTTTCACTTGTTTATGATGTCAACGATAATTTCAGTAAGCCAATTAAAAGTAAAACGATCATGTTTTAAATGCTTCCCAAAAACCATAACCGAAAGGAAGAAAAGCTTCTGCGAAAAGCGTATAAGAAACAACTGGATCGCGGGATGCGAAATAAATCAAATCCACACGCAAGCTCTTGTTGCCACCGCCACTAGAATGGATTCTCACCACAGCACTGTATGCAGTCCATGCAATTATGCTATCTTTTACCATCGGTTGCATTCATCTGCGCGTCGCTCAGGGCCGTTAGCTGGTTCTGCAACGAACGGATCGTATCCATGAGGGTGCGTTTCTCTTCCAGCAGGGTGCTAACGTCATCCTGGGCCGCCTTCAGGTACGTCCGAAGCACCTCATTCTCCTGGCGGGTTTTCACTCTAAAATAGATAGAATGGGGATTAATGTCCGAATTATGAGCGGGTTGGACAAAAGCGTATGGGTAATGAATAAGCAAACAACTAAAAGGAACATTCATAATTCAAAAGCATTTGAAATGATCGAATTCGAGCAACTTAACAGATCAGTAGCCGGTCGTGGGGTATGTTGGAGCGTGAATTTTTGATGGAACCCGTGATTATATTGTACTATCGAAACTAAAAAGTTCAACTTGGCACAAGAATTGATCACTTGTCACCAATTCCAAATGAAGTGGGCAACCATGCGCTCCTTTGAAATAGCATGAGAAGTGGAATGGAAAGCTATCAAACACGTGCTAATGATGCTAATGTGGTGATCAACCAGAGACTTGAACGTAACGTTAGACGAAAACCCAGTCATCTTTGCTGAGTAAAATGCTGCAACCTATTAGGCATAAATAGAAAAATATGAATCCTTCCTTTGCTCACAGGCCGCAGCAAAACACTTGCCATTGAATAGCATCCTCATCCCAGTCACCGTCCATACTCCAACGAACATGATCAGCAAGCGATCACTTCCCTGCAAGTTGTTCAATATTCTATGGACATAAGAGGCTGTTCATAAGATTAAACGATGATTATCTACTGCTAACCAAAAGCAACATGTAAATAGACAGCTAATTCTACAGAACCTCAAGGAGCTTACTTATTCGTTTCCGATGCCTTCTCGTTGCTACTCAACTGTTTCCGCAGGTTCTCGTTGTCCAGCTTGAGCTGCTGCATTACCAGCTGCAGCGATAGCACTTCCCGATCGCGTTCTTTTCGGGATTCATGGTCGGACCTTCGTACCACTACCGGATGCGAAGCTTCACTCTTATCCTGCGGTTGCAGGTAGAACACTCCGGCTTCGTCCCGGGTGATGAACATGCGGCCGATGGCCAGGTTTACCGGAAGCGTCCCGGGTGATGTGATATTCACCGGTGGACGATCTTCGATCAGGTTGATTCTCACGTTTTCCACCATTACCTCCATGGGAATGGGCATGGGGATGACCTCATCCTCGGCAAGGTCGGCAAGACCTACGACGGTGCTCATCGAGAGCTGCAGGTTGATCTTCTTCACCTCCACGTTGAGCTTCCGCTTGAACCAGCTTTCAAAGAACAAAAAAGGTATACAATTTAAATCAATTGGTAAAATACCATGCTTTGGGAAACGTTGCGGAGCAGCAAAAATTACCTTTGGATAGACTTTTTGTCTGTTATGTTGAGCGAATCAGCCGGTAGCGTGAGTACTTCCTCTAATCTAATTGCAACACAAGGCGGTGCTTCCGGATTATGCGGTGCAACGTTCCATGCTCTACATCTAGCTCCAAACTTGGTCTACGTGGCGGCCGGGGTCAGTTTCATTTGGTTGTCGTGTTTATTTTTATCATTGGAGGTTTTATTTATTTATTGTGTGGAGGTGTGTCGTTTTTGTGTGGATTGTTTTTTTTTATTCGATTAGATAATTTAGAAAGCATACAAATTCCGGTGGTGCCGATTCGTACGACAGTAGATTGTTTTTTTAAACCAAAAACATGATCGAAACGGAAAGAAGAGAATACAGAAAGAACCAAAATTAGTCCATATTAGAAATCAATTCGGACTTCAGCCAACTTAATCTAGACGACTCTTAATAAGCTACTAGAGAGAATCAGATCAGCAGTTTCTCGTAATGTACCGAACTTATATGAAAAAGGCTCAAACTGAAATCATCTTAGAGAGATAGGCAAGAAGTTCGAAAAAGAGAGCAACTATCTATTGTAGAAGGATTTTCCTACTCAATCGACACGGAACATTTAGATGGTTGAAAAAAAGTTGAATTAAATGTATATTTTGGATTACGAACAGTACCCATGCAGAATTAGAACCCTATCTACAAGTAATCTGTAACTGTTTGCTGAATATGTTTGAAACAAAATCAAAATCCTACAAATAATTAATTGCATTAAGGCGAAGACATCATATCAATAAGACTGGCAACTTTGCCAGAATCCAAGCGACAAATACAGTAGCGCTGCGCTTGAGTGAAGGTGGAAGCAACGCATAGAAAAAATGAACAATTACACAAACCTTTCTTCTGAGGATGTAATTTTAGCTATCAAATTTTTTCGAAGCATTTACCTTTGAGCGGCATATGACGCGATTGTACCTGTCTCATAGCGTTCGTATGAGAAAATAGAAGAGTTGTCAGTCATCTCGATATGTTGTCTTCGATTAAGGGCATGAGTGGAAGTTTTCTCCATTTTTTTTCCTACTTATGATTATCTCAACTGAAGTTTGTGCCATGTGAAACGGTTGTTGGTTATTTGGCCTAAAGTCAAGTGGCACAACGGTCATTTGGCATAATGCATACTATTTTGAATGAAAAAAACAGTGTAGTTTTATTGTTCTTGTTATTTTGAGTCAATATAATATGTATGTTAATATGTTAAACCTATTATGCCAAACGACCGTTATACTAAACGACCATTATGCCAAACGACTTCGGGCTTAACGTGGCAAAATCATGTGAAACAACCACCAGGACAAATTTTAAGATCTGGATGGCATCTAGATAATAAGATGGCTTCGCTTAATCTAGTCTTTAGCTCACTTGTTTCGCTTGTATAGTTGTTTATTTCTGGGAAAGTCAACTAAAAGCATAGCGTCTGCGTAGTAACATTTCAGCTCCATTTTAAAAAAATTTAAGAATCTTAGTTACCTGGGTTAAAACCAAACTCGATTCCATCTATTTTTAATGAATCTTTAATTAAAATGTCTCTCTTAAAAGGAATTCCCAGTTAAATCATATAGCATAATCGCATAATGGGTGGGTGAAAAATCGACTTAATCGACTGGCGAAATTCACTTTTGATTGAAATGAATAACAATCCTGGTACATTGTTTTCTGATATATGATTTCTACATAATGTCACTATTACTAAAAAGAACAAAAAGTAGAAATTTTTTCGCCACTATAAGCAAGGTTTGACGATAAATCGACCAGTTTTCAAAAATCTACATTCCACAATTGGTTTATCCACCACTTGCGGGAGAACATCTGTCGGATTTGATAGTGCAAACTAAGGTCTGTATCCACAATAATCCGGACACATCAAAACTTAAGTAAAACACAAATTTCGCATAATATTTCAATTGTAGTTGTTTATTTCAGATTCATGGGATATGATATGAAATTCACGAAGTCAAAACATAGTTATTCGGTATTTGCATAGCATTTTCGAAATAAGCGCTTAACTCCATTCATCAGGGTTTGTACAGACTTCTCAGGTACCGTACAATAATTGGTTTGTTCCGATGCGTTAGTTCATTAGCTACAACATAAATCCTGTGAGAACGCATTGTATGCAAATTTACGCTCATTGTTCTCAAAACAAAAGAAGCACTCCTAACGAATCCCTTTTTTTCTACGTTTAGGACGAAGAAAATCTAATGGCGTTTCAATGCGTTGGGACGGAATTGAAACTCGTAGAACGAATTTAGAATCAAGAAGCAGTATTAGATTTTAAACAATATCTCAACAATTTGTTACTCTTTATCAAATCTAACGGTACGTATGGAAAGGTGAATAAGTGACAGAAATATTCTTTTTTTTTTTGTTTAAACTCGTTTAGAAAAGAGAGGTAAAGCGCGCGTTGTGCTTAGTAGGACGAACATTAGATCAAAAACCGAGGGGTGCGACACGTCTAAATCTCGATTTTTCGAAAAATCTCACACTAGCGAATCAATTTATGAAAAATCTTTTTTCATCTCTTGCATCTAAACCCATCGGCTGAAGAACAACAAAGCAACTGGTGTAGATCAACTACCAAGTGAGCTATTGAAATACGGTGGTGAAGCACTGGCTAGAGCGCTGCACTGGGTAATTGCCAAGATTTGTGAGGAGGAGATATTACCGGAGGAGTGGATGGAAGGTGTCGTATGCCCAATCTACAAAAAGGGCGACAAGTTGGATTGCTGCAACTACCGCGCGATCACACTGCTGAGCGCCACCTACAAGGTACTCTCCCAAATTCTATGCCGCCGTCTGTCACCATATGCAAGAGAGTTCGTGGGGCAATACCAGGCGGGATTCATGGGTGCCCGCGCTACCACGGACTAAATTTTCGCGATTCGGCAGGTTCTGCAGAAATGCCGCGAATACAACGTGCCCACACATCATTTGTTCATCGATTTCAAATCCGCATACGACACAATCGATCGAGATCAGCTATGTCAGATTATGCACGAGTACGGATTTCCGGATAAACTGACGCGGTTGGTCAAGCCGACGATGGATCGAGTGATGTGCGTTGTTCGAGTATCGGGGACACTCTCAAGTCCCTTTGAATCTCGAAGGGGGTTACGGCAGGGTGATGGACTTTCGTGTCTGCTGTTCAACATCGCGTTAGAAGGTGTGATCAGAAGAGCTGGGATAGACACGAGTGGCACGATATTCAGGAAGTCCATCCAGCTCCTTGGTTTCGCCGATGACATTGACATTATGGCACGGAACTTTGAGATGATGGCGGAAACGTACATCAGACTGAAGGCTGAAGCTAGACGGATTGGACTTGCCATCAACGCATCAAAGACAAAATACATGAAAGCAAGAGGTTCTAGGGAAGACAATGTTAGCCTCCCACCCCGAGTTCAGATTGACGGTGACGAAATCGAGGTGGTCGATGAGTTCGTGTATTTGAGCTCACTGGTGACCGCCGAAAATGATACCAGCAGAGAAATTCAAAGATGCATTATGGCAGGGAATCGTGCCTACTTTGGACTCCGGAGGACGCTCCGGTCGAATAAAATTCGCCGCCGCACGAAGTTGACTGTCTACAAGACGCTGATTAGACCGGTGGTCCTTTACGGCCACGAGACCTGGACTATGCTCGTGGAGGACCAACGCGCCCTTGGTGTTTTCGAACGGAAGGTGTTGCGTACCATCTACGGTGGAGTGCAGATGGATGACGGAACGTGGAGGAGGCGAATGAACCACGAATTGCACCAGCTGCTGGGAGAACCATCCATCGTCCACATTGCAAAAATTGGGCGACTACGGTGGGCTGGGCACGTCGTAAGAATGCCGCACGACGACCCAGTGAAAATGGTTCTAAAAAGCGACCCAACAGGAACAAGAAGAAGAGGCGCGCAGCGGGCAAGGTGGATCGACCAAGTAGAAGGTGACCTGCGGACCCTTCGCAGACTACGAGGCTGGCGAAATGTGGCCATGGATCGAGTAGAGTGGAGACGACTTCTTCGGACAGCAGAGGACAACAAGGCCTTAGCCTGATTGGTAAGGTAAGTAAGCATCTAAACCCATCTACTCGCATCGCTCTTTACCTTTTTTCAGGAAATCTTAAAAATCATAATCAATCGTGTTTCTATCTATTAAGCACGAGTGCATCTCACAACAGCAAAGCAAAAAAAATTCCTGCATCTTAGATAGAGTCGCCCCCTTGTCAAAAATCCTATTCACTTTCAAGCAAGCTTTTATTGATTATTGAGCTACCCATATGATGAATTCTAGGATAGCTCAGATGGCAAGGCAAGCGGCTGGTGATCGGAAGGTATATGGTTCGAATTCCATGCAACGAACATGTATATGTATGTAATAATTTTCTAATTCTGTGTGGTGCGTGTTACGTGAGAAATAATGAAAACGATCACTAAGAAAAACACCCTTCCCGGCCCCCCCGTCTCTCTTATTTTCGGGCTAATTTTCCCGTTTAATAAATGTATAATTATGTTTAGTTAAATGAGAATAAAGTTCAAATAAATAAATAAATAAATAAAGTTCCAACCGAACCTTCAAGTTCCATAAAGTTCAAATAAAGTTCCGACAGAACTTTCAAGTTCCATAAAGTTCAAATAAAGTTCCGTTGAACTTTCAAGCCACATGAAGCAATCCGCACAAGCCTTTATTAGTAACAAAATTTAATGTACGTAAATATGAAATGATCAGTGGCCCGAATAAACCTCAACATTCAATATAAAATAAAAAAAAAGAGTAATTTCCGGGATTCGAACCCGGCATGCGATCTACGATTGCTAACCACTGCGCCACATGTGTGTTGGAATACCATGAGGGCAAACACCAATTTATATAGCCTTTATCAGCCACAAATAGCCTTTTATCAGAACTTTTGGTTACTTGGGCGGTGGCCAAAACCCGCTCTCTTGCGTTTTACCGGGAGTGGCTCACCAAACCAAGGTGCGTTGTTATGAAAGACGAGACATATATCAAGGCCGACACCAAACAGATGCCGGAACAGGAGTTCTACGAAGCAAAATCCAGGGTGGCCGTTTCTGAGACCGTACGGAAGAAGAAGCTATCAAAATTTTCCAAAAAAAATCCTTGTCTGGCAGGCGATTTGTGAATGTGGTAAAATGAGTCAGCCCTTCATCACATCTGGCACCATTGACGGGCAAATTTACAAGGATGCATTCAACTCCAGAAGCGGCTTTTGCCCTAGACTGGTACAAAAGCAACAATGTTGTTTTGCACCTAAAGATGTCAACCCGCCGAACACGCCGGAACTTTGCCGAATCGTGAAACATTGAGCTATCATGAAGGCAAAACCTCGCAAAGGTGTTGGAAACTGAACTGGATTTGAAAAAAGAGAGGTTGAAACTTTCGAAACAAGTTGGCTCCACCATTGCCCAACATCTAATGAGCAGTGTCAAGGCGAAGGTGCGAGCATTTGGACATGGAGAAGAGGTTCAACAAAATAATGATGTTGAAACATAACCAAAATTTTATGTTATAAGTTTCCTGAAAGTTTGAAGAGAATCGGACTTAAATAACCAGAATTTTTGGCGACCATTTTTGTGTGTCTCATGTTTTTCGAATACAGTCTATATTAAGATACTTTTATGAAGTTTGAAATTTCAAATAGTATAATAAGACTCAGAATTAAGGAATTTATTAAGTTACATGTAAATTCTTCAAAGGGCACTTGGCGAATTTAGCGATTTAATTAGAAAACAATGAGATCTACGGAATACAATTTGGATTCTCGGATTAAGATTTTTTTTGAAGATTATATGAGAAAATTTTCAATATTTTAGGGCTAGGAAAGTTTTTCACATTCTTGAACTTAAAGAGATTTCTGACTTCAAAAATGGCGTATTCAAAAGATCTCAGATTTATAAAAAAAAAAAAACATGGCTTTTGAACTTAAACAAAAGTTTAGTATTCTGATACTTCACTTCAAGTATAGAATTATGAAGAGAATCGTATAGGAATTCTAGGTACAGTTTTAAAGTAATTCTTGGTAGATGAAATTATACTAGAAACTTCTGGTAATTTTTAGATTTATTTCAAGAAAATTTGAAGGAAAACTAGAGATGAATTTCAAACTAGTTCTGAGGACTATTATCAAGATTGTGAATAGATTTGGAGGGAACTCTAAAGCAAATCGGGAAAATTCCAGGGAGCATTATAAGGGAATTTTGAGGAGGATTCAAAGTGAAGTAACCCTATGGGTGAAACTTAATAATGATATAATAAAATACAATCCTGAAACAATTCCTAATGATCACCTACGGCTGAAAATCTCCATAATGTTGATAAATGAATGAATCAAAGAGAACTTCTAAGGAGAGCTGGTAGGAAATATGGATAATAGTTCCAAGAGGATCTAATTCTAAATAATAAGCGGATAATTTTGATATTGCTGGAACAATTCTTTGCAGATGATAGTTTCAAGAGAATTCATAAGAAATTTGGAAGAATTTCAAGGAGTTCAACTCCAGTTGGAGTAAGCTCCAACTCGGATTAACTTTAAATACCGGCTGTTACCGACGTGACAAATTAACCCCAAAGCACACCGCGGCTCGCGTCGATAAACGCGAGTATAAAACAAACAAGGATTGCAAATTGAATCGAACCTCAAACCAGAGGGGAAGAACCATTCCCATACGGGCTAGTAGAGCGAGTCCAAAATCGCTTATGCTAGGATCAGCATTTTGATTCCGCGGCTCGATGCGCCGATCAGTTCAATTGTAAATATTGTATAGTAAGCATAAAAATAGTATATAAGGAAAATTGAATTGAATAAAATCGAAGTTCTACGGTTAGTCTTCAAACTGCTGTTTGTTAGTGCATACCGAAATTTCCCTGGCGAGCCAGTTAAACGATCCTTAGATTCCTCTTCAGACGCATAGGCTTTCTTAGCGAGGCAACTAGCAGAAGACGGATCACTACAGGTGATTCTTACTGGAAGTTCAGTATCATACGGAGCGAAGCTCTTTTCTTCCTTCCAGATGCATAAGTTTTCATTAGTAAAGCAACTAGCAGGAAGCGGGAAAGGCCGAGAACAGCCCGTACAGCAGTCGATTTCCGCCTAGTAATCTGTTTCGTTCGGTTGCCAAAGTTTCGCGAACCCGCACCTTCGCGCGGGGAGACTTAGTAGCGCGCGTAACACCGACCCTAATTGGAAGATCTGCCAAATATTTACTAAGCATCGTATTGATTAACATCGACGTCAACAAAAAATAATTCGAAATTCGTGATCTGGATTTAATCCGAGGATAATACCGTTTGGAGCTTACCATCATTAGCAAGGAATCAAAAATATCTCCAAATGACAAAATGACAAGCGATCAACGAACCGAATAATAACTCTATGTCAGAAATGGAAAGTAATAGGGGAAAAGTTTTCTTCGGCAATACCTTAACCTATTATCGTCAGGGGGGTAAACAACGTCCTTGAGAGCTCAATTTTGGCATGTGGATACATTGTGTTTCAGAGCAACTATTGACCAAATTTGAGTGCTCTAGGACTTTGTTTACCCCCCTGACGATAATAGGTTAAGGTATTGCCGAAGCCAACTTTTTCCCTACCTAATGATATAATCTTCTTCGTTCTTTTTCATGACAAGCAGCCCGTGCGACACAACTCACTCGGAGCGGTAGAAGGAAACGAGCAAATTGTTGGCAAGCTGCTTCACGAAGTAAAGCAGAAGATGAGACACGTGTGCTAAAGGGATTTTTTTGTTATGTCTTTTCTCGATTCATATCAAGCTATGTCCTCATCTGTGTATATTGCAACAAAGCAGGCAAGCAATATATCATTATCCTTCTACCACTCGGATCGAGCTATGATATAGAGCGAGTTTGTCATGGTAGTCGTAGCAACCGTTTTGTCTGTATCGTTGGTTGCTTTATGTGTTTGGATTCGCTGATCATAAGAGATCTTCAAGGAAGATCTGAGAATAATTCCCGTAGAATTCTGAGGTGATATCCAAGGAAATTTTGGCTATTCCAAATTATAAATGGCCACCACAAGATTTCCGAATATTCTAAGCGAAATATTAAGAAGATGTTGGAGAGAAATTAAAGCATTTTTTTTTTAATTATTAAGGATACGAATATTAATGTAGAGTACATTTCAAGAGTTTTCTGGAGGGAATTCCTTGAGTGTTTTGCACAAAATTCCAAGACTGTTATTGAGAAAATGTCTAGACAATACCAGATAGAATTATACGATTTTGAAGGGAAATCCTGAAATTACAAATAATTCTGTAAACACTTCGGATTTTTTATCGAGAATCCGTACACATAAATTCAAGATCCAGGATTAACGAAAAATCACACAATTCTGAGACTTTGATTGAGAACAAATGGCAAGATGCAGGTTTACGAAAACTGATTATGGGACAAGAAAGTTTAGACAAATGTAATAGCAAGGAATGTTAGATCTCAAACTTGGGAAAATCCTCTATGGACGTACATTTAATATACAAGAAATGGATAAATTTTATAGATTCTTTTTTTTTTCAACATTCAAAAGTTAATAAAAATATTGAAAATGCCAGACTCTGAGACATTGACTTCATTATTGGTATTCTGTACTACCGAAAAGTAAAAAAATGCAGTTCTTGAAGACATATTCAAGATTCTACTACGAGAAATATTCGAGATGTCAAACATAGAATAGTTATTAACAGAATTCGATTAATATAGGTACAAAACAAAATATTCTAAGGTTCCAATCAATGTTTTCGACTCCCGGTTAGTTCCAGGTTTTCTCGGTTGTACAAAATAACATTACCCCGAATGTAACACAAGCCCGAATCGCTTGAAAATAGTCTGATTGTGAGCCCGGTATTTGTAGCTTAGTAGAAAATTCTCACAATTTCTTAAATGTGATATTCTGATATTAGCTTCTGATTTCCTAGCAAATATTCGAATACTAGTATTCAAAAATATTTCAAATTTCTCGAAAGAACTGCTCATGTTTAAAAAATGAAGGAGGAATCTTCTCTAAAATATTAGATTCTGGCTAGCTGACCTTCAAATACTAGAACTCACACATTTGCTCAAATTTCATTTTTAAATCTCAAATAAAAACTTCATTCGTAATGCTAGTGTTATGAAACCGGTGGCCACCTACATGTGACTACCAACTGAAGCGTTTCCATCGGTTAACGAGGAACGGAGTTGAAATGTGTTCTACTGGTTACAGTGTGTGTGTGTGGAGAAGCCGCATAAACATCGCTTGTACAGAAATCCTCCGAAGATAGCAGTGGGTAGTGCCGTCCCTCCACCACTTGTTTTTCGGCTGTCCTTCAAACAATTGTACTGATTTTCTGTTGGTGATTGATTAGTTTATGGTTGTTATTGATGAATCTACGTTACGGTCGACCAGCAGATGGAAATGATGAGAAAATGAAAATGACGTTTTGCTACCTGTCAAATCGTATGGAATATTTTTTAGTACATCATCACTTTTGTGGTTTTGGATTTCAAACCTAGGTGTCGCATGCACTGGTGCAGTTTCGCGTAGATTCATCAATTAACAAAAAAATCAGGTCAATCGGCTGAAATACAGCGCTCTTCAGGAGATTTGTGTATTTTTAACAGGTTGGTCAACAGACTGAAGCACTAGTTGCTCTACAGATTGAAATGTATATTAGGAAGATTCACAAGCTTCTCTAAGTAGGCGAAATGGTTGAATTGAAAGAACATTGGATAACAAGCCGACCAACCACATGTTATAAAGTGTTTGGCCTCGACGTTGATTCGACATTAACCGTCTCCAAATAGTATCTGAAATCTATATTCGCCGCCATTTTGGAATCCAACTACACTGCCTATAAACGCATAACAGTCCCGTGTAGAAAAACAGCAAGCCGAGAAAAATGCTGTTTTTTTCACGGTGCCTTATTACAACTACGTAGACACTTTCGGTGTTCAAATGGCCAAAAAGTTGTAAACAGGGGGAACAGAGGGGTGGGGTTGTGAACTCGATAAAACAAAAACTTTGTATTGGGGGCAATTATCGAAAATTTGACGCGACTTTTGCTCTAATCAAACGAGCGCTTTTCGCTCCCGATATGGGAAATAACACTGCGACCTTTCATTAGTGCCGTTCATGCAAGCAAAAGCAAAGGCTGAGTGAAACTTTTTGCAAATACCCACCCTTTTGGGAAAAACCGAGGGCCGCGGTGTATCACATCCACTGAATAATACAATACGTTTGCGATTTGGGCGATTCAAATATTACATCCAAAAGTTTTTCGAATTGTTTACCCCACCGTTTCACGCTTTTCCCATACCTCTTGCACGTACTGTCACACATTCTAGGACCTCCTCCCCGCTTAAGACGTCATATTTGAATCGCCCCTTCAATAATCGACAATGAGTTAAAATATATTCTTCTAAAAGCATATACAGTGCTACTGAAAACATTGAAAATGTGCATTCGATATAATAGTTTCTGTGTCGCAGTCATGAGCTGATGTGTTGAAGTGGAAGACAATTTTTGTGGTGCAAAATTGTTTTGAAGCTAAATGCGAATAGTTGAAAATAAAGGTAGTTGTTTGATTATAACGCAGCGGATCTAAATTCGCAGAGTAATTGTGATGTATGTTCGTGTATATCGACAAAACGATACAAAGCTATCAAATAATACGACGCAACATGTGTAAAACATCAACATGAATGATTTCAATGTAACCGATAAAAAGACATTTTTCCACTCCTAACAATCAACATTTAAGAAAAAAAATATGTACATTTTCCCAAAACATAGTAAGTAATCCATCAATTTTAACGGCTGATTTGAAAACAAAACCAAAAAAATAAACAATGAACATATTGAAACACGGAAAATAAATGTTCTTCAAAGTCGACTGTTGTCTCTCTTTCTCTCTCATTGATCTCTCAGGGATTTATTCTTTTAACAACTAAAATAATGCTAATCATTAGAGGAAACAAAACCAATAAATACCTTCGACTTATGCTGGCCGTTCTGTGAATGTGTGGATGCATGTCGGGATAAGCCATGTGTGCAATGCAATCGGATCGTTATTCAGCAGCAAACGTGCCGCACACGCACACATACACGCAGTCACAACCGCCAGAGAGTAAACGAAAACACCGGTCCCGGTACACAGTAAATACACGTGGCGTGATTTGTTTTTTGTCAGATGCAATTTGTACATTTACGACACAGTTGGCATCATTGTGTTATCAATTTCGTGACCATGTGATGAAGATTTTCACGCACCAATGAGACGACATTCATTGATTATATATATATGCATATAGACACGGGATTACACACACACAGATTACAAAAACGATCAGTTCATTTAGGTTTTTAGCGGGTTTTGCAGTTTGTTGGTTGGTCGTTGTTGTTGTTGTTGATGTTGTTGTTTTTGTTGTTGTTGTTGTTGTTTGCCGGCGATAAAAGCATATTTGCGTAAAGTTGCCGTGGGAATATTGAAATTGATGCACGTGATCGCAGACGTTTTTAACGAGTTTTAGTGGTTGATTGTTAAATATTGGTTTTAAGTAGAAGATAGAGAAAGCATGCAAAAAAAGAATAAAAATGTTTGCAACACATTAACACTTTGATATGAAAGAAAATTCGATTTCGATTTGTTTCTTATGTTTCTATCTGGTACAGAGGTGGTGGCATAAATATATAGAAAGAGTTTATATAAACGAGATTGCAGTTTTTTAGTTCTATCGACAGTCAAACAAGATTTCATATGAGCGTGAGTCATGCCAGATTATAGAATATATTGCTTGAAGGTATGAGGAAAAAAAATGTGCGAATTATTTTATAAATTTTGCCTGCATACGAAATCTTTAAACTGAAGCTACTGAGATTATCTGGTTATTGTGATTATAATTGAATAATAATAGACGAATAGTAGTAGGAAAACAATTCGTGGGATTATTTACAAAGGCGGAACCGGAAGGGAACCCGGTAAACGCACAGATATATTAATTGTAAACGTCGTCATGACCACTAATCTAGGAATAGCCATCAATATTTGTACGTTTTGCCGGAAAATAAAGTATTGATCCTCAATATTATTTAAGCTATGAAGCAAATCACATTGAGATCGTATGGAAAGATCGGAAGTGGAAATCATAGAGAGCTGACTAGAAATAGTTTAAATCATAAATAAATAAATCGAATTGAAAAACGGAATAACCAAAAGTTGGATAACTGAAGAAAAATAATAACTAACTCATGTAAGAATGGATGAGATCTTTTTTTTTATGAAGTTAAATGTCGAGACAATGTTTTTCAGTACAATACGAACCTGAAATTCATCCCACGGAATCGATCCGCACTCGTCACAGCTTACAGCTGATACCTGTAGTCTTATAGAGGAAGCATTCCCGACGTTCTGGCGTATAACCTCTACGGTAGTTAATCTGAAAGGATTCTCAAATTAATGTGATGTTCGTATAAATGGTCGTTAGCCACTCACCTAAAAGTAACCATCGAAACCAGATCTCTCCTGCGCAAGCTGCTGGCTTCGGACGGTTCGGACGGCGACGACATGTTCGTCAGATACGGATCCTCGCAAACCTCACTGGCCACCTCGATCGGTGCCACCTTTATATTGCTATCGTTGTTGAATGGGTTGAGCTTGAACATCACATCCATGCAGTCGGCCGTTCTCTCCGACTCTCCCAACAGTAGGATGTAGTTTTCCGAATCCGAGCTGAGGTCCGATTGAACCGACAGGGTGTCACTCATATCGTCGGACATGTTGGTTTTCAGTGCCGAGTCTATCGAGGTCATAAAGTGCGAAAAACCTTTCTTCACCGAATTCAACCCGGAGTTGATGTCCTTGGAAAACGATTTGGAGTCCGCCTCCGAACTACGACTCTTGGATTGTGATGGCGTTTGTTGCTGCGGTTGGGATTTCGGTGCAGCAACCGAAGAGGATGACGGTGTTTCGACGGATGCAACACCAGACGTCGAGGACGTTGTGGGAACGCTTTGAATTTGAACATTGTGCCTGAGAATGGGAGATTCTGGATAAGTCATACAAGAAATTGATTTCTCTCGCAAACAGGAAATACCCATGGGTGTTTGGAACAGGAGTATACTGAACTTCTACCGGTGCTTCTGTGGCTATGGGCGAAGGACACTCAGTGCTACTAAAGATATTGGAATTTCTCGTTTGGTCCATAGAATTAGGCCATCCAGAACCTGTTTGAAAGTGAAAACATAGAAAATATTGATGAATCTTTGCACACATTGTCTAAGGTGAACTACTGCACTACCATTAGTAAGTAGATCGTCACCTAAACTAGCGGAATCGGGTAGAACGCTTTCCCCGTCACCACCGCTCGACTCTTTACCCGGGGTTTGCGAAGGCATCACAAGCGAAACTTCCACCTGTGGTATTACACAGCCAACAATTATCGAACTTTCCACGTTTGCCTGTAAAGATCAACGATAACGATAACATTTATCAGTGAGCAACGATCTCAAATGCATCCTACCGCCTGCAGAATCCGCTTAGAATCCAGCGACAGGAACGTTGCCAGTTCAGTCAGATCCTCGGCCAGACGTAGCACGAACAGATACTGGTAATGATCAATTTGAACACTAACTAAATTGGAAACATGCGCTATCACGTGCAGATCGGCCGTCTTCGCCGCATCTGTACTACTATCTACGGGATTTTGGGGTACACTAGATGAGCTTGCGTTTTCCGCTTTCTTCTTAACATTATCACCAATCAATGGTGGATGACACATGGAACTACGATTGGACGAGCTTGTATCGGTGCTCTCCTGGCGAGGCGGCTGTTGCTGTTGCTGCTGCTGATGATGATGATTGCTATTCAATGGGTATAACTCTAGCAACTGTTTGATGGACAAGTTGATACTTTCGTTTGATTTAATGAATTCTGAATTATTGCTTTGATGTTCGATCTGCTCATCAACTGAATCATTCGGAAACATGTCAACATCCGATCGGCCGTGCAACCATATGGTGATGGGAACTGCGTCGACAAAAGGAATGGCTCGATTAGCACCAACCGATCGCGCTCCATAGAAATCTACCCAAACCGGATCCAATTTCATGCACCAAACATCCCGGGGTTCACTCCACATGGCATACCGTGTAAGATTGCTGAACGCTGATTGCATCTGCGGAGACATAGGTTGTCCAGAGGTGACATCAGTTGCCGCAATGTGCGACAGTATCCTATCCGTAACGATACACATATCGCCCGGTTTCGACGGAAAGCCCGAACCAAAAACCAAACTTCCTTCCTGTAGTGAGGATATGGCCTGCGCTAAATCAGCCCGCGAAGCACCCATCTCCCGGATATTTGTCAATGCAAAACGCGCCACCTGTACATGCATCGCTTTCGGGCGATCTCGCTGCTGAGGAGCCCCCGGTGAAGCTTCAAACACAATCCGAGGCATAATTACTTCTACCTTGACGTCCATGTACATTAAAGTTGGCTGAGGCTCGGAACGGCCTCCCGAGGACGGAGTGGAAGGGGAGCTCAGGCTACTCGTAACATTGTTCGTTCGAAGTAAACTTTCGTGAAGATTAAGCACAAACGAACTAAACCACAGACAGCTATCCAGATCGAAGTTGATCTGGACCGGGTTGATATGTACGAATGCTTTGGATGGAGGCACTGAAATAGGTTACCGGTTAGTTCAAATCTGGAACTCGTCATTGTCGACCATCATATAAGGTACTCACATGGAAAAACAAAATCTCCCGGATAGTAAAAATAGGTGAACTCCGCGTGCAGTGTTGGCATTTCCGGTGGTAGGGAGTAACGATCTCTGTCACCTGAAAAAGTTAATTTCAAGTTGAAACCAACACTTATCACATTCCTATCATAACCGTATCGTTTCTAACACTGCACAATAGTAATTACAACATAGAGCTGTCGTTTACAATTTACACGAGCTTGAGCAGGCATGCAGCTCACGTTACGCCATCCAAATTATCCCCTTTCACTACGCTATACCTACTAATGATATACATATATCCCTATTAAGGGGAAAAGGGGAGTTAATTATAAACTCAACAGGGATAAACAGACATGCATTTACGAGAATGGTGCAAAATGAACGCTTACGTAAGAAAATTATGAATTTTTAATGAGCTCCACATCCACGAATCATAACTTTACTTCGTGCAGATTTATAATTAATCACTATCCATCTAGCACTATCTTGGTAGGTGAAAGGTTCATTTCAGTAAAGCAATATTCAGTGTACGAGTGGCGGCAGCCTAGACCGGCATGAAGCGTTTGAAACACTTTTTCAAAGTATGGTACAACATTCTGGTGGACTACTGCAGCAACTGCTCCCTGGCAGGACTAGGATATATTGCAAGCAAAAAATACCACTACACGGAACGGCTATTCTGGCTCGGATGTGTGATGCTTTCCTGGACGGGATCCTACTACCTCATACGGTCCTATATGGAAACCTTTCACAACAACGCCGTCAGCATGGTCATCGAGAACATTCATGCTCGGGAAAAGATCCACTTCCCCTCGGTGGGCATCTGTGAGATGGGATATGCCAAAGAATACTATGGTAGTCTGGAAGCCGTAATCGAAGGGCTTAAAACGAGCGAAGACATGGAGTACAACTACGACGTGGAGGATTTCATGTTAAGGGTGATCTTTCAAAATTTGTACAACTACGGTTCGATCATGTCTTACTGTGCACCGTACAAGGATTGCGACGACTGCATCAAATGTCCCGTGTCTAATTACAACCGGTTTGCAGCGAGAGTGCGGGCTACCTGCAGTCAGCTCCTGGAAGAGTGCAGCTGGAATGGGAAGAAGTTCGACTGCTGCCAATACTTTAAGCCCATTCAGACTTCAATGGGTTCGTGCTATCTGATGAATTCTATACAGTTGGTGGAGAAGTAAGTAGGTGCCTGGTATAGCAAACAGCTCGAAAATTTGGACAATTTATGGAAGAAATATTTTTAGTGAAATCGTGCAGGTAGTACATTTTTGGAGGGACATTTAACATAAATTATAGTTGATAATTGTTTTTCGCCCTACATACGTTATAACTTTATCTATATTTCCTAGCAGTGATTAAATAATCTTGTACTGTTCTAGGGGAGGCAACAATTGGCTTAGCATGGAAGTTGGTCGTGGTACCGGAGCAGGTGAACTCTTGATAAATATTACCAAAGCTAGTTCGGTAAGTTTTACGTTACAGTACCTGCAGAATTGAATGAATACTTTCAGTTGTCAAGTAGGCCTACATCCTGAACGAGGAAGACATTCCGCACATGCTGTTGACGACCCTTCAGTTCGCTCAAATTCCGGAAGGCTACACTGGAACCGTATTCTTCGCGCTTCAGAATATTGTAAACGATCCCCTTGTTCATACAGTAGATCGCGAAATCCGACGATGCATATTTCCCGATGAGAACAGTAATTTCAACTATCCCAAGTACAGTTACAGCGTTTGCGTAACTGAATGCCTCAAGCTGGCACAGATCAAGACGTGCAACTGCTGTCACCACAACATGATTACCGACGGTAAGATTCTTAATCAATAGCCAATTTATTTCCATCACATTCCAAAAACATATCTCAGACAACGATAAAAGCCCCATTTGTGGCTACGAAGGCCTATTCTGCTTGGATCAGAAGGATCTCATGTTCCCACAGACGACAATCATGCAACCCTGGCGCACGAACGGATTGGTCTGTCAATGTCTACCATCATGCACGGAACACGAAATACGAGTCATCGGAAAGCAGTCCGAGATTGAAGATCGCAAGGGCCGCTCGGTACTGTTCAAATTGATTGCCCTTCCAACGCAACGCTACCGGAGGCAAATTGTACGGGAGAATCTGGACGTGGTAGTATCGATCGGTGGAATCTTGGGACTCTTCATGGGAGCTAGTATTTTGAGCCTGGTGGAGTTGATCTACTTCTTTACGGTGCGCTTCATTTCAACTAGCTATCAAAACAAGCACGTCGATGATGTCGAGGAAGATGACGAAGAAGATGAGGAAGACGATGAAGATTGAAAATGTTTCTACAAGGCACTATTGTTTGAAATCTAACTGTCTAAACACCTATGAAAATAGGAAGAATTTAAATACCTTTTCTCCTTTTGCTTAGTGCTTTCATTAGATGTGGATTATTAAAATCACGGCGTGCAAATAAATGTAAGAAAGCCATCAGACAACCATTGCAATACTGCAGCAATAATTCAAAACTTAATTAATAAAAGTATCAAATGGTGCAACTTACCCGTGATGAACTCCTTTGGCATCTGTTTGTTCCCGGAGGTGGTCACCCGGTACAGCGAAAATTCTTCCACTTTCATAATCACACATACGCACATCAGTTTGGCGAGGTTATCCAGAACGTGTTTCTTCATGGGCGAAGCCGAAGCCGACTGCGATCCAGGCGTATTGGGAGTGTTAACTCCGGTGTTGGTTCCAGTTTGCGTGCCACTCGCCGCCGGTGGATTCCGTTGCGCCGGAGGGTGATTGCTCTGTGACGGTGGTGGATGTTGACCGAGATTGGTGGTTCTGAGGGATTAAAAACCATAAGTAAGACATAAACAGGGTTGTTTAACACTAGTAGTGGTTTGTAGTATTACCTCTCTAAGCTGGGGTGCGTCGGTGGTCTATTGGGTTGACTAAGGTTAAGTATCGCTTCACGGAAGGCATTTAGAGATTGTTCGAGCCATAAGGCCGGTGGAACACTTGCTTCTTTATATCTGTAATTGTTATAACCGTTATAATGGGTTTGTGCACAAAACACTACACAGCTTACTTTGGCCAATGAGCACGATCCGCTTTCGCCAAATGATATGGATAGTAATCGATCTGAAAACCTTGCACGGAAATCTGCAAAGCCCCTCCATCTTTCAAATTAGGATGGCTGGATCGGCCGATACCGGCATCGTCGCAAAGATGCAGATCGATTCGTTGACTGAAGAAGTGATACGAAGTTTCCCGCACATCGTAGATGTTGAAGTACCTCTGTGCTGCCGTTAACTGCTGCACGTCCTGCACTCGCGTAGACTGTGCCAGCTGCGCTTGATATTCGGGGAGCGTTTCCAGCTTCCTCTGGGCCTTGGCCCTTTGAACCACATTGGTGGATGCTTTGATCAATCCCGATAGCGAATCGACAAAGTGAAGAGCTGCCTTTAACTGTGAGTCAGTCAATACCCACAGCAGGTCATCGAGAATTAGAACCAGTCTACTAGCTACTATACTACAGTCGGACAGTTTTTTCTTAATAGATATCCTACATCGGGCTTGGTTTGTGAGCAACCGCAACGGCGTCAGACTTTGATCTTGCGTAGAACTGGCCTCGATGCGGACCGTTTGCCAGGACAGCTCCTTAAATATTAGTATGAGTCCCCGGTTTGGGTCCTTAAGCCTAGTGGCCCGCAGATCACCGAGCAGCCACTTGGGTGTGCGTGATTCCACTCGTATCCGGGACATCTGAACCGATGCCGTAAAGGCGGGACTTTTCAGATTCACATTCACCGTGTTTACGACGATCGTTATGCCATCGATGACTTTGTGGATGAAACTGTACTTCCCTTGAGGTGCCGAGAGGGAAGAGATCCCCGCAGTCGGCGTCCCACTGCGTGCAATCTCGCATGTTTCCACCGTTATGTTGACTTCGTCTAGCGTCTGAAAGGCAGTAAATGCGGCTTTGTGTTACTTCTTTTTTTTTTACATCATTATCAAAAAAATCGTACTTTGGTAGAGGGTAGATCCTGCAGCGATCCTATAATATTACCCCAAATGCTATTATCCGGAATGGTCCTGTCCCCGAATACCATTACCCCGACTAATCAATTTCTCTAAATGTTCATTTTTCGGGGTATTCGGGGTAGTGTTATAGGATCGTTCTAAGAAATGATCACTAACATTAAAAAAACGTGACTGACATGCAATTTTGCAAATCTTTTATATAATGTCTAGAGAAAAAAACAAAGAAAGACATAAGATGAACCTTCTGACTCTAGTAGAATAGTCATCACTATTCCCTATATCTGACTATTTATATCAAACATTATTTTACACTTTACTATAATATCCAGCTGTAGCTCGAGTGATCGAATCTGTGTTGCAAACTGAGGAACAACCGAATTATCCAAAATAATTGAAGAATAATTGATTCATATTAAATAAATTTCTAATCGCGCTTCCAAAAAACAAAACACGCGTCTCAAAAAGCATAGTCTGGTTAAGCTAGCTGTTAACCAAAGTAAATAAAAGTAGCTAATAAAGCGAACTTAATTGATAAATGAACTGCGGTGAGTCACATTCAGCAACAAGTGCACCATGATCAATCCCTCTAATCGAGTAGGTGTATAAGATTACGGTTTCGGTAGATGCTTCACGGCAATGGAGGCAATAAATCCAAACCGTACTAGCCACCGCTCGCTCACCCTGCATTCAAAGCAAGGATTAAATTACCGACCACGTCCCTTAATGTATGCAATCCATGAAATGTTCAACTCAACACGGCCGCATCCCGTCGCGGCATCCTCATTCTCATTCCATGAGCAGCACCATCTTCCGCCTGTTCTTCACGGTAGTACTCACCAGCGTTATGGGGGTGCTTTTCAGCTTGGTCCAGGATATTCGAAACGACACGTGATTGCACCAGGCAGACGTGAGTCGCAACCATGACGGCAGTTCCAGTAGATCGGTGAGTACATTCTCGTCCAGCTGCAGGTTCGAGAGTTCTCCTTCGCCCCGGAATGCACTCAGGTTCACCTTGTCGGGTGATAAATTTTTGGTATACCTGCGGAGCAAACGAAGAAAACAAATAGAAATATGAGCCCAGTGTTTAAAGCGGTTGGGGGTAAATGTGGCGGGTGGATTGTATATGTACGCTCGGTGCACAAAGCTCAGTAAGAAGACTAGCCGTCACCTACCCATAGCTAGTGTGTGCGATTAAATGAATAAGTATGAATATTCGCCAGGGGAGGAATGTGACGACCTGACGACGGCAATGGTCCGGTCCTATACCGACATTGTTTCGCGCGCTATTTATGCTGTTATTGTTACAGGCAAAAGGCGAAACACGGGCAGGTGGTGGTGTGAGAAAGTCGTTTCGGTACGCGTGCGAAGTAAGTAGGTACATAAGATCATAAGATTTCGCTGGCTCACATTGCGATGCACATGGTGGATAGGGATGATCACGTACTGGTTTTTTAGCTTCTATTTGAGAATTTGAGAATTAAATAATTATACATAAGTTTGCGTATGAAAAATATAAATCACATTGGCGTTTCCTTAACCTCAATCTACCTGTATACAAACTCTCAAAACATAAACAATTATCAAAATATTGCTTGCAATGGATAGATATCGAGTAAACTAGAAAATTAAGTGAATTGTTCAACCGGTTCGAGTATGAATATGGCATTAAATCTGGATTTGAAAGTTGGTGCACAGGTAAAAAGTGAAGTTACGGGACACCACTGATAAATCATCAATTAAGTCAGGCTTATTATAATCTTTTACATAATCATACATTTTGTTTTCTGTTCCCTTGATCATTCTTGACGTAGGATTACGTCTTTCGGCAACAAATTGGGGATGCAATTTCAAAAAATCAAAATTGACCGCAATTCGAAAAGTGGTCAGGTTTTGACCACATATAACTCTGTCAATTGCAGATGGATTGTAATTCTAAACAAGCTAATCGATTAGAAATTTTGCTACGAACCTGCTAAATTGAACACTTTATTAATTTTCAATAGATCACTACTGAAAATTACACAACTGTTGCAATAGTCATCAAAATTATCACCGATTGCCTGCAAAAAAGCGCTTTCCCTAACACAGATTTCAAAATTGAATTCCATCCGGTCTCCCTGAACGGTGCTTATCCAATCACCGTGTGTGGTGGTGTCCGGTCGGTCGTCAGCAGCGAGTTGCGGCCCACATGAGCATCCTTTCATCGAAGGAGGAAGAAGCCTCACCGCTACTGATCCGCATCCATCTTCGTGAGTCGCTTTAGGTCATCTATCGTTTGGCGTCGTGTTCAACACCCTAATAGCTCAGCATTACTCAACCATTACGACAAAATGGTCCTTTTCAGGACCACCATAAATTATTGTTGTTTAAGAGCTAATTTTCATTGATCGTTCGCTCGCCTTGCTGCCAGCCACATCACCCCGAAAGCTCTTTGATAATGTACCCAGCAAACAAAAATTCTTGCAATGACCGAATACCACATGACCATGAAAATTAACCAAGAAACACTTGGTAAGGTTTTCTCTAGGATGCTAAAAAAAGCAAAACAATCTCGAATTCATATGATTGATCACGAATATCTCGCGATTGGATTTTTTTTTGCGAGACATTCCTCCAATCAATTTTTGTTTGTTTTTATTATCTATTGAATAAACCAAAAATCCGTGCGTTTTGTACACAAAAATGCGTAATTTTATCATCAGAAAATAAGGAGGCGTTTCCGTGATGGGAAAAGTGGTTTCCCTAACACAGTCGCCGAATATTGATACTAAGCATTGAGCATGCCTGATGGTTTGTTTATGCCTTTTGATGCTAATTATAAGCCCCTTTTTATTAAGAGAATTATGCCCAAAAAAAAAAATCTTGCCGGATTCTCTTAATAGAAGGGGCTTACAATTTGTATCAAAAAGCACATACGTAGATACCCATCCGGTAGGCTCAGATTCTGTGATTGACGTGTTTTCCTTAATACATAGTTCATTTCCGCACCGCTATCATCTCCAAGATCATCGAGGAAAAATTTCCAGAGCATTGTTCTAAACTGGCTTTCAAGCTTCCAACCCATCGGTCTTTTTCAGGACCACAAATGATTGATAAAAGAATAAGATAAAGAACAGAACTCTAAAATTACTTCCGAATTTCAACCTATCGAACTTTTTCACTGATAACGAGTTAAGCAATCAATTTAATATTTAGCATACTTTTGCTGTGACTTCAAAACTACTTTCGTAAATCTACGTCAAATCTACCTATCGACCCATCAACTCATGAACCGGGGACCAACGGCTTTACTTCCCTTCCGAAGAAATGCGTGAACAAAGATGTTATGCCTCAGAAAATCCCGGAAGCCGGTGCCGGTGGTGTAGTGGTAAGCGTGACTGCTTTCTAACACCCCAATGAGTCTGGGTTCAATCCCCAGTCGAGGTCGGTGGGATTTTTCTAAGGCATAAAAATCTCTGGTCACGTCTTCCTTCGGAAGGGAAGTAAAGCCGTTGGTCCCGGCCCATGTGTGGTTGTGAATGGGTGCGATATCCTACGCAGGTGTGGAAGCTGCCTTCCTGCACATTCGGTTGCGTCAATGGATGGCAATCGATGTCAGTCGGTGATTGGCACTAGATTGCGGAACAGAGACCGACGTTAAATAAAGGAAAAGAAGAATGGAATTGAACCCAGGCCTGCTGGGGTGAAGACTGTTCCCTTGTTCAAATCTGCAACAATTTCAAAAACAGAAACTGCACCCGCAGCTGCTAATAGTTTTCTACTGTTCGATGTCACGTATAAATCTAAATCATAATTCAAATGTAGCTGAAATATAATAAATCAGTTTAAAATCGACTTTCATATACAGCCATTCCATAGCAAAACGATATAGTGCATTGCATTGCAACATGCATTACAACTGAATTTAAGTTGAAAAACTTATCAATACATGTACTATAGAGTATTGTGTTTATAGGCAGTCCATACGAACCACTCATGATTTTTCAAGGATTGATTATGGAAATCATAAGTTTGACTTATCGAACATAATTCATAAATCAAAACAATGAAATTCAAAATAACACCTCATGAAACTTAAAAAAGTATTACCACTGAACTCAAACATTGAGCGCTCCAATTTTTGAGCCCGTGATTTGCGCTCACGTCTATCAATGCTTGAGAAATCGAATAGGCTAGAGGCGTATAAGAACCACCAGCGATAATTATTCATAAGTAACACTAATGGAATTCATAAGTGTCTTATGATACCAAAGTTATCCAGGTTCATAAAGTCATGCTTTATGGAATTCTTAAGTTTTTTTGCATCAGTGTTTTTTGAGAAAAAGACTAGAAGAAATAGATAACATGATTAGTTTCATAGCGTGTAAAGGTAATTTATAGCAGGGGAAAGTGGGGAAATATGGCCAATGGGGCAATGTGGCAACCCACTTGAAAATTAACTTATTGGACATATTTTACAAAAAAATCTGTTGCTGGTTTAATGCTTGAAGCCTACTTCAACTATCCATTTAATTTAAGTCGAACAACATACTTTTCTCTTGAGCAAATATTCGAAAAATGTAAGACTACACACTTAGAAAAATTCATGTACATTTAGGTGCCCTGAGAGTGACATATACGAGCGTCAATTTTGACATAAATTCGAGTCATAACAGACGCGAAATATAGCTCAATCAAACGTACTTTTCGTCGAGCAACGAACTTTATAGTCTTTGAGCACTTAATATCACATGATATGTTTGTTTACGTCTCATCTTTTATGTCAAATATGGATTCCGTCACGTTAAGAACCAAAACAGGAACTATAATTAACTCTATAAAAAAAATACTCAGTACTAAGGAAACTCCCTTCTGGAGCCCCACCAACCTCTAGGAGAACCCCTTCTGGGTTGTCCAAACTCTCAAATATGTAATTAGGGAAGCGCCGGAGATGAACCAGTCTGCGGCTGAAAATCTCCTAAACAAAAAACTAGTTATTTCTAAGTGTGTAGCTCAAAATGCTAAAACTGTTATAAGATTTCTGAATCAGAAAATAAGACCTATCATTAGTTTCTTATAACTTATCGTTGATATTCCTTCAGCAGCTTTATAAATGGTCATTGCTTTCTTATATGAGACGATGTTTTCCTAGATTTTAATAAACATTAAAGATTTTCTTAACAAAATATTACTTACGGGCTGTTCATTAACTACGTAGACAATTTTTTGGAATTCTTAACCCCCCTCCCCCTGCGTAGATAATTGCAGGGCTGTTACAAGATTTTCTAAATTTGATCCGCGAAATCCGCGATTTCTCAAAACAAATCCGTGACTTCAAATACTAATCCGCGACAAAAAAAACTGTTTTCATTGCTTAAAAATACTATTTGCATACTACTACATGGAATTTCAAGCTTATTGCTTATAACATATTAGATTTTTGTCTGCTCTCAACTTAGTATTCTTTGAAGTACCTTCACATTTTAATTGAGAGCTTTCAATACCTGTACTTTTCTATACCCAAGGAAGTAGAGAAATTTTCCAACCCGAAAAATTAATAGACCGGACGGGAATCGAACTCAGTCGCCTCCCGCATGGACTTGCTTTGTAGTTGCGCCTTTACCAACTGAGCTAAAGGAGTGTCGTTTGTAACCTATGAAAAATAAATAAAAAATAATAATGTATAATCTTCAGTTATTTATGTATAGTATAAATTCTGAGTAATAATTGAACATAATAAAACACCCTTACATTATGAGATTCTGTTGAATAATGCCGGCCTAGATTTGATGAAACATTATTTAAAAAAAATTAATGCATTTTCATTTGAAATTCAAATTTTCTTGACATAACTTAGGACAGCAAAATACGTCAGAGACGCACCTTTGCGTCTCTGACGTATTTTGCTGTTCTAAACAGAGTTGCGACCTATCACAATCACCATCATCAAACAGCTGGTGGTAGTAACGCTTTGTACATTCCTATCAATGTGCTCGTCGAAGCTGACCATCCATCAAGTTGACGAAAGAAATAAAAAGCAACTGGTGAATGTCGTCTTCCTGTTGTGATCCATCACCGATCTGGTCATTCCTGACAATCACGACACTCATCTGTACTCGTTTTGAAGCAGTTGCTGCTTTGCTTGCTTATGTGAGTGTGTTGGTGAGTGAGCCCAACAGCTTCCGTTTAATGTTGCCTGCTTTGTTTGTAACTCACACACTCACGCCTGCCGAGACGAACTTGGAATGCGTTAGCATTGTTTTCATTTTCTTCTGTCGTTTCGCTTTTTCTCATCATCGTACTGCAGAAGTCTTCACTGTTTTCGTTGTGCTTTTCATTATCAGCAGCGAGTGTAACGTTTTGCTTGTGAGCAGCGACGATTACTTGTGATTATTGTTTACCATGGCTCTAACTCTAACTGCGTGACAAAAAGATCTGTCAGCGATAGTCGGTTGATGCGAAGGCGAGTGTTACGTGAGTGTCATGATTTTTTGCATTCCTGGTCCTAAATGTTAATTTGGTTCTATTTTTTTCAATTTTTAACCGATTCAAACCAAACACCCTGCACATAATCGATAAATTACCTGAGTTTCATAAGTCACACTTGTTGGTCACGTCGCGGTTCTGTATTTACACGGATATTCCTTGGGGTCTGTCCAATGGTGAGACATTTTCATGATATTTTTTTTTTATTTCTAATATGAACCTAGCACTTTTCGTTAACAAATCATAACCGAATCGTATATATGTGACTTTGTAGATAATGCACGACTTATTACTTATATGTATACCGGAAATTATAGGGTTTCCAAATCGTCCAGGACATCAGTTGATTTGTTCTACTAGATCAACCAAGACTGCAATAATGTCTGTAGTATCGAAAAATGTCCAATCCGATTCAAAGTGTCTATGTGGATCATGCATGATCTATTTCCGAGTAATCCAGATGTTCAATGTTCTTCAAATCGTCCTGGATTAATTTGATCTACTAGATCATCCGCGATTGGGACAATGTCTTTAGTATCGAAATATTTCCAGACAGATGCACAGTGTCTATGTGGATCACGCATGAACTATTGCCATGTATACCAGATGTTTTGAGTTCTCCAAATCGTTCTGGAGTTCAGATTATTTATTCTACTAGATCAACCATGACTGGGATAAAGTCTGTAATATCGAAATATGTCCAAACAGATTCATAGTGTCTATAAGGAAAATGTTTAATTATTTCCTCGTATACCAGACCATCTGGGTTCTCCAAATCATCCTGCAGATGATTTGTTTAACTAGATCAACAAAGACTGGGATAATATTGATAGTATCGAAATATCGATTTGGAAATCCTAAAACATTTGGGATACACGAAAATAGGTTGGCACGATCCACATAAACACTTTGAATCTGTTTGGACATATTTTGATACTACATGCATTATTGCAGTCTTAGTTGATATAGTAGAACAAATCAACTGCACTCCAGGAAGATTTGGAGAATCTAGAATATCCGGTATACATGGCAATTACTCGCATGTATACGATTCGTTTATGATTTGACAACGAAAAACGCTATGTTCATATTCGAAATAAAAAAAATATATGAAAATATCTCACATTGGACAGACCCCAGGGTTTCGTGTAGATCCGGTGTAACTTATGGAATTGAGATCTCGATTATTTGCAGGGTGTTGAGTTTGAACCGGTAAAAAATTGAGAGCAAAATGAACAACAAAATTAATGACAGCAAAATAATCTGGGACGGAAAGCTTACAATGAATTCCACAATTTTTGTGACAGCACATCAGTCCCTTCACGATTTTCGCGACATCATTTAATGTTTCCGCGATTTTCGCGACTGAAAGTTCAAATCCGCGAAAATCGCGAAATCCGCATCTGTTGTAGAAGCCCTGCAATTGTCCATACACTTTTTTTTTATTTTTATGGACCGTGGATAATTGTCAACCCCCCCCCCCCCCATAAACTGTATACGTAGTTTATGAACAGCCCCTTAAGTCCATTCGGGACAATATGACCACCATTTAAGTAGGCAGTACTTCTGAATCCTGATGAAGAAAACCATCGCATCGCTTCACAAGGAAGTAGCATTTCTGAAGAAATGCCAAAAATATAAGGTTATACCTATAAGCCATAGGATTAAGGTACGAACACCCACCCCACCCAGCGTAGTAAAGAGGATGGAAGCAGAGTTCATCAAAGATAGCATCAGACGGCTATATAGCAAACTGGACATGAAGGTTTTGGAATGTTATTATCTACATCTCAAATTGGCCAAGGAGTATCCAATTAAATTCCAGGAGTTTCTGTCTAGGGCCAAGGTAGCAGAGGAGTGCGAATCGGATAGGAAGCGGAAGCTGCAGGATAGGAAGCTAAACATACCACGGCAGGAGTCTCAACGGAGACGGACGACACACCGAACGGGTGAGCAGATCCCATCAACCATCAACCATCACCACGACGCCGAGGGTTCACTCCATTGATGGGTTGGTTGTCAACCGATCGACGACCGCATTCACGGAAGAAAAATTGACACACCTCAACAAGGGGCTAGGATACGCGGTTACAATCAAGCCAGACGTGGAGCAGATCATCATTGACGTAGAAACAGCGATTACCAAGACACTTCCAACACCATCACAGAATACGGTTAGAACTATCACATCGAACATAATAAAGGACGGACAGGAACAAAGTCGCGCCAACGAAAAAGAAATTCGGATTCTAAAGGAGCTAAAAAGTAAAGCAGTATACTACGTGAAGGCAGACAAGGGAAACGCGGTCGTTATCATGGACAAGGACGATTACGATAATTAAATGACAACGAAGATTAACAACGGACCGTATAGACAGCTTCGAGTTGGCCCCTTTACAGAACTTAGTGAAACGCGTGGAGAAAGCACTGAAGGAGTGCAAATCGATATTAGGAGATGGAGCAGGTCGTTTACGGGAACCCAATCCCATTCTACCCAGGATCAAAGGTCTCCCCCACCCACAAACTAGCGAAGTGGATAGTCAAAGAGTTCCAGAGTATGCCGAATCAGTTCCAGAGTAAAGCAGTTAGTAACATCCAGGAGTTCGCCCAGCAACTACAATCTTCAGGAGACATCAACGAGGACGAGATTATGGTATCTTTCGACGTCACAGCTCTTTTTTTCCCAGCGTACCGGTCAAGGAAGCGATCAACCATTTGGAGGACTGGCTGTCAACACAACGAGAGGATGCAGCATAGAGAAACAAGGTTCGGACGTACCCACCTTTGTATGGAAGAGAACTACTTCTCTTTCCGAGGTAACTTCTACAAGCAGACGAAAGGAGCCCCAATGGGAAATCCCCTATCCCCCTTCTTGTGTGAACTTTTCATGGCCAACTTGGAGACAATTCTGAAGGAGAAAGGACTATTACCAAACCGTTGGTGGAGGTTTGTTGACGATATCTTCAGCGTAGTTAAACGGGAAGCCCTTCCACAAATTTTAGATGAGATCAACAGAATTCACAAGGATATCAAATTCACTCACGAGGTAAAAAAAGACGGGAAACTCGCATTTCTCGATCTTCTAGTCATCAGGGAATCGTCATCATCTTCCTCACTTGAATACGAAATTTACAGGAAACCAACAAGCACCAAAAGAGTTATCCCCTATACTTCCAACCATTCGTTCCAGTAGAAAATGGAAAGGTTAAGGAATTACAGTACATCTTCGAAACAGCAAGACTCAACGGATACAAGGAGACCACAATCCAGGCAATCATCGATAAAAAAGCGAGAATTCTACAAAGGAGATTATTTACAACCCTCACCGCAGCACCTGAACCATTGAAACGAGTGTCCATTCCATTTGATCAAGATATTACTTGTAAGCTAAGACCACAGTTAAAACAATTCGGATTAGATTTAGTTTTCACCAGTAGACATAACCAGTTGAAATCATTGTTAGGATCCACTAAAGACCCAGTTAATGTTTTAGGTAAAGCAGGTGTATATAAAATAAGCTGTAATCATTGTAACAAAGTATATGTAGGACAAACCAAGAGAACTTTAGCAACTAGATTTAAAGAACATATAGCGGAGGTTAATAAGGCCAAAAAGCAAAAGGAAAAAGGCCTTACATATGATTTCAAATCGAAGGTTGCAGAACACATCTTCACAGAGGACCACCAACTATCGACGGAGGACATCACGATTTTACGAGCCGTATCTACACCATGGAAATTGGATGTTGCAGAAAGCCTCGAGATCAACAAACAACGTAATTCAACTTTACTCAACAGGGATCAAGGAAACGGACACACATGGCTTTTTAAGTTACTACCTAGGACACATCAACGAGTAAGCAGCAGAGTACCTGTTCCTACAGAAAATTAAATTTAAGTTTACCTAGTTTCTAAGTGAAAATGTACCTGTGTTAATATATATTCGGTAAATGCGATGTTTTTCTTCAGTCGAGTATTAGTACAAGACACTGAAGAAGTCTGCACATTGTAGACGAAATACGCGTATCTGTCAAGGATAAGCAAATAAAGTAGTGGAATTAAATGGAAAATACTAATCCTTCTCTCTCTCATTATATAGGGGAATTTACGTATTCTCGGCAACCTAAGCAGCGACCTTCTTTCTATAGCCTTTTTCTCTAAGGAACGCACACATATGCAGTATTGGTTTGTTTACAATCTTTTGCTGCCAGCTGCTCTAACAATTTCAGTCGAAAGAATTGTCAAAAACTGTTTTGAAACGCTTTTACAAAGCTCCAATCTTCTCTAGTGAGAGCGAGTATTGTCGGCAACGAGTTTTTTTTTGGCAACCGTTCCATTTGAACTGCATGTAAATCTGCTGTTCTATTATCGGCAACTCGAAATCAACTACAATTTGTAGTGCGTGTGTTGCATTTCAAGGAAACCTTGCTAGATTGCTTTTTCTCAGTGCTAAAAATATAGTCAAATTGAAGCTGAAAGCATAAAGAATCGTTTGCAAGCATTCAGCGAAGTGTTTTCGTAAGAAAATCCAGTGAAAATAGTGTTTCAATTTGTGTTGCCGAAAATAGTCTGTCATGCCGAAGTCGTCATTTCCCCTAGAACTTCTGAAATTTAATTTATTCTACAGGAAATAATTGTTTCTGTCAAATTTTTTTATGCTAAAACTGTTCATTATTGAGCCTTTAAGGTCGCTCATACCACCCCGACAGGGTGCTCCATTTTACCCCAACGGTTTAATTTCGGTTACAAAGCGAACATTTTTTAAATATTCTTGCATAAGATTCAAAAGTTTACTATTAATATTCAATTTGTATTGGCTTGAAAGTATCCATTTGGTTAAACATCATTCGAAAGGTGGCCATACTGCCCCACTTCCCCTACCTGACTTTTTCAGTTGTCTGAGAACAGCTACTCGCTGAAAAAAGTTAGTTTATCAAGTATCAAACAATGTTTCATACAAGTTCGATAGAATGTATAGACACGTCAAAGTGATCCGATGCCTGCGGTTTGGGAATCGCGAAACTAATTTTAAAATTGATACGACGATTGAGGATCAGCATTGCAGTTTTATTTTTGACAGTTTCAAATTATAGAATTGTCGAGAAGTTTAAAACAATTTTGAAACTCAGCATTGCGAACGGCCTAAGCATTCGAAGAATTTTTGAACAATAATAATTGTAAATAGGCTTAACAGTTTTTGAATAAATTGCATCTAAAAGATTTAAAGTGGCTCAAATAAAAAGATTTCCATTTACATGTATTTCAGAACGTAGTTACATTTCCAAATCTTTTGAAAGTCTCGAAGGCCCCTTATTGCTAAACTTTTGATATGATGTGTGAAAAAAAACCAAAGGTTTTTCTATTATCATCACTAGGCCATGCTCACAAAATTTGAAGCTGCTCACAATAGAACTCAATACGGCTATTTAAACATCCCTAGAACCATCGCCCAGCATATATTTACCTGGCAGCATGTTACTAATTCACGTGCCAGCAGATCCTCGGTGAAATAAGTGGGAATACACGAGCTTTCCTTTATGCTCCTTTATACAATGTGACACGACACCGATTCAACGGTCATGGTCATTTTTCATGGTTTTAGCGCGCGCACACACACACCTACACAATCATGAGCAACGTAAACTGAACCGCTATAGCCGTGCATTCGCAAACCAAACGCGCCGACAGCACCCCCCCCCCCCCCCCTCCACCCAACAAGAAAATTTTTTTAGGTAACCACACGATAATTTGCACCTGGCCGACTGTTATCGATATGAGCAGTTTGAAACCGCTTGGTACCACTCACGAGGAAAGATAAGCTAAACAAATGGGAAATCTATTCAAGTGTAACATGTAATAGGATTTTTGTCTACAAAGCACGTTCATATGCGTCGTTCCAATCACGTTTTTGTTGTTTTACTTAACTGAACTCGAAGTCGACATAAATAACCTTCGTACCTAATTTTTGGCAGCTTCGTTAGCAAATGCCGTTTTCCGTTGTAGCAAGTGATAAGACATTACTCATTTGTCTAGCATTCCGGAAGATTAATGCGAAGCCAAAAACAACCGAAAATGAAATGACGTCAGTGAATACGTGCATGGAACTCAGCAATAAACGAGCAACATTTTGCTGTTGCTATCATAAGTTGACGAAAAATAGAACAAAATTTGGGATTGGAAGTAACCATTTTGGACCATGCCTATACCTCCCGGTCAGTCAAGACTAGGAAAAACCGGAAATTGCTTTACTTCTAACCATGCCTATATATATATATATACTAGGCTCACTCACAGGCTGGTGATGCTGCAGGAATCCAGCTGCTAAAAATGTATTATTTGAGCTATCATATGCTGTCCTTACTCCCAACCGTGTGCTGCATGTAGATAGCGGAACTGGAGGTAAAACGTCCAGTCTAAAGGAAGATATCGACTAGCTAATGGAGATTTTTTAAATGAAAGGTCCTCTTCAATTATCGGACGTTTAGTGAATTCCAGAAAGTGAAAAGATGTGTCGAAAAAAATTACCATTAACGGAGTTGGCGTAGTGTTTAACATGCATGCCTCTCACGCTGAAGGTCAGACTAAATATAAGTTCAAATATCATACCTGGATAATTCACAGAAGACCTAAAATGTGTTCAAATTACTATGACAAAAGTTTGTGAAATCAAACAGATAAACAGATACCTATCTATGTTCAAAATGTTCCAACTGCTTTTATAAAAATGCCAACGTCAATATATCGAACCTCTTAGCTCATCCACACACACTAACATTTTATGGCGCGTTATTTTGGTGTCTGCAAGTAAAGAATTTCGATACATTTATGCTGGAATCTTTGGTTACAAAAGCAGATACGTCTTTTTGAATATTCATTCTTGAAATAGCGCTTAAAGCTTATGCTTCCCCTAGTGCTTCTCGCATTATTCTCCACACTGAGCAACATTTATAATGTCGAAACTAATTACTATTTTCCTCATCAATACTTCTCGGGTAACATTTGAAAAGGGCCTATCCTCGTTGATCGATTCACTTCATCGACTTCCTCTTTGATTTACCACGGCAGCATATACGAATTTCTCGGTAAACTCGCAGCGCAGTTCGACAGAAGATGATGTTTGGATCACCAATAGAAAAGGGCCCATCAGCATTTGTAAACAAACCGTTTCAAAGCCCTTTACTCACAAAGCGAAGGCTACCCACACAAAGCAACACCGTCATCGGAGAGGGACAACTTCTACCTACACGATTAAGGTGTTGGTTTGTGTGGGCGGCCTTCGATTTGTGAGGAATGAGCTTTGGGACGGTTTGTTTACAAATGCTGATGGGCCCTTTTCTATTGTTAATCCAGATGTTAGCTTGCGCTTGAAACAACACACCCAATGGAAAATTCAGTTGCAGTCGGGTTATTCGCGAAAGAGAAAGTCGATGAAGAGAATCGATCAACACTGACAGCAAGCTGAAAATTGCATTAGGTCCTAAGTAACATTGATCGATTCTCTTCGTCAACTTTCTCTTTCGTTAATAACTTGAGCACAACATCGTTTTTTGTTGTGTTTGTCGTATAAGATGCTAGATAAAATAACCATTTATCGATCTGTGTGCTGAAAATTCCTGGGAATGTTTTGACAAGGCCGTTGGAATACAAAAAGAAAGTCCACGAAGAGAATCTGTCAATGTTACTAAGAACCTAATACAATGTTCAGCTTGATAGGCCCTTTTCTTGTGTTGCGCGAAACTTCCACTGAGCTTCGTAGCTGGAAGTCATATTTATACAATTCGTATCAATTAAATCGTTGCTTACATAGGGGAATTTACGTATTCTCGGCAACCTAAGGAGCTACCATCTTTCTATAGCCTTTTTCTCTAAGAAACGCACATATATACAGTATTGGTTTGTTTACAATCTGCTCTAACAATTTCAGTCGAAAGAATTTCCAAAAACTGTATTGAAACGCTTTTACAAAGCGCCAATCTTCTCTAGTGAGAGCGACTATTGTGGGCAACCTCTTTTTATTCGGCAACCTTTCTATTTGGGCTGCGTGTTAAACAGCTGTGCTTTCATCGGCAACTCGAAATCAGCAGCGTTTTGTAGTGCGTGTGTTTCATTTCAAGAAAACCCTGCTGGATTGCTTTTTCTCAGTGGTAAAAATATAATCAAATTGAAGCTGAAAGCCTAAAGGATCGATTGAATGCATTCAGCGAAGTTCTTAAGAAAATCCAGTGAAATTAGCGTTTCAATTTGGGTTGCCGAAAATAGTCTGTCATACCGAAGCCGTCATTTCCCCTACCAAGTTTCCAATCAAAATTATTATTATTTTAAATTTTATTAATTTTTTGTGACTATGTACCACTCAAGAACCCCTCGCTTCCAATCGCATGTTATAAGTTTAAAATTCAACGTATGACAGCATATATTGCCGCCCTGGACAATTCACCCCTTTTTTCGCTATAAACATTATCAACCGGTGACCGGCCAGTGGCATGGGGATAAAAGCTTTATCCACGAGATGAAACACGTGAAACGATTACACGACAACACCTCCTATAACGGTACATGTATGCCCCAACCACCCCATCAGGTCCTGACAGGTATAACGTTTATTCGGATGACCAACCAATTTCGTGTCCATCCGATGACAGCGTGGCAGAGAGATGGATACCCATAGCTATAGTTATACCTACGACACTGTCCTGTATCTACTCGATGAGCCATTTTAGCACACTGTACATGCCTGTATGGAGCTTGTACCAACGAGCCACAGAGAAGATAGGTTAACTTTAGTGCAGAATAAATTGTTTCTGCCATTCAATCGGTATAATTCGATTTGCCACACTGAATATCATTAAGTTATGATTAATGCATATAGGCTGCTGCTGATGACAGATGACGGAACGATGGAATAATCGGAATAATCAGCTTGTATTTATAGAGGATTAAGAAGCACATTTCGGTGACATTTCGAGGTCGAATAATGGACTAATGAAATAATGAGCAACTTACAGGCTGATAGCACGGATAATCGCAAACGTTCTGGCAGACACTTGAATGAAGTGAAAGTAAATACAGAGAGAACGGCAGTGGGTGTAAATGTTGACACTGCGTTAGCGCTAGCATAATAAACGAAGAAGCTACACAACTTTCTAATAACATTTTAACAACCCCTGTCTGCTATTTCGAGATAACTGGGATGCCCGGATAATCACGAATGATAAGATAACTTTATTAGAAAGGTAATGAAAGAAAAGAGCCGGTGGATGCATATCTGTTGCATGTTTTATGGAACTGCCATATAACATGGGACAGATGCACATTAGACTGGTCCACAAAAATAAAAGTTTTAATTTTCCACGGCCCAGCTCCTAGATTTGTGCCTTTAGGTGAGAAAATCATTATCCGGAAGTTTCAGTTCATTTGGTTCTAAGGTGAGCTGGCGCTTTTAGTTTGAATTTTATATGGGGGCATTTGGATACATGAAAAAATGACACCATTACACTCTAGCGATCATAAAAATGAAGATTGCATCATTAATCCAGTTAGTTTTATTGAGATATTCGCTTTTGAATGTATATGAGCATTTTTTTTTTTTACTTTGGTTTGTTTTTTCCGTCGATCTTGTTTTCCGTGCTGAGCACCAATGCTACCTACGTGCCAGGAAGGCAGCTCCCACACCTGGACCCTACCTATCGACCCATCAACTCATGAACCGGGGACCAACGGCTTTACTTCCCATCCGAAGGAAGGCGTGATCAGAGATGTTATGCCTCAGCTCTTTCAGGTGATGTATGAAAACCGGCGTGTTTTTCAAAATTCAACAACCCAATTGTGACACTCTGGAAGGGAAAGTGACAGATTTTATGCGTCATACACAAACTTTACCTCCTCTACTTGCATGTTACATTTACAAATTATTATTATAATATCTCATAGCTTCATAATTTCGAAAAGTAGTATTTTAGCTGTAATGAGTATGTTCAGGCCTGCATGCGACACATCAAATCACATAAAATGGATGCGTATGAAACAATTCTCCGAGTATTCTTCCAATATTGTTTTCATTGACTAAAAATAGCATTTGCATACTACTACATGGCATTTCAAGCTTATTGCTTATAGCATATAAGATTTTTGCCTACTTTCCACTTTGAAGTACTTTCACATTTTAATTGAGAGCTTCCTATGCCTGTACCATCTATGCCCTAGAAAGTAGAGACATTTTCCAACTCGAAAAATTAATAGACCGGACGGGAATCAGTCGCCTCCAGCAGGACTTGCTTTGTAGCTGCGCTTTTACCGACTGAGCTAAAGGAGTATCGTTTGTAACCTTTGAAATTAAAAAAAAAATAATAACATTGTATCATCTTCAATTTTTTTATGTATAGTATAAATTCTTAGTACATAATTAATGAACATAATAAAACACCCTTACATTATGAGATTCTATTGAATAATACCGGCCAAGATTTAAAAAATAAATAATTCATTTTCATTTGAAATGCAATTTTTCTTGAAAATTTACCTTTGCGTCTCTGACGTATTTTTCTGTCCTAAATATTGCAGTTAATTTGGCTCTAGTTTTCTCACTTTTAACCGATTCAAACCAAACACCCTGCACATAATCGAGAAATTACCAGAGTTTCATAAGTCACACTTGTTGGTCACGAAATTATAGGTTTTCCAAATCGTCCTGCACGGACAAAAAAATCGTTAAGTTAAGATAACAATCCTAATAGTTACTTTCACATGGAAAAATATTGTTGTTTGAAAGAAACCTATAGTTATTCCAACATTAATTTGACCACCAACTCAATCATATCTACCTTATAGATTCAACTGTTCATCTTATACTCAATTCAACTATAACTTTGATCAATTATAATAACCGTCAAATGTAATTTAGTTATATAATTTGGTTTCAAGTGATTATCATAAATCCACATACTTTTAACTTGTGATGCGTAGAGCAGGCGATAAGGTAGCTGGCTCTTACGCAGATGAACACGGTTCAAATCTTAGTTGAATGTTCATGTTTACCTTTCTTATGATTTTGCAGTTGTGTTTTTGAGATCGATAAAGAAGCTAAACAAACTTCCTTAATATGTCGATAATGAAGAGCAGTTCGTTTAATAAACATTGTAAAATTTTGCTTCCCTAACAATAGTTTTCTTGAATCAACTAAAGCATAGTTGTATTTTGAAGTTTGACGTTTGTTCATCTATTGAAAAATATAGTTGAGCCAACCGAGGAGCCAACTATGCACTATAGTTGTTGCCCTCTATATATAGTCAAATCAGCTATAGTTTCGGGTTATCTCTAAAACAATTGAACAATTGTATAATTCAATCAAACGCACTTTTAGTCGAGTTGCAAATGTTTCAGTTTCAGGAAACTTAATTTTACATGCCATGTTTGCTTACGTTCCATGATTTACGTCTAAGCTGAATTACGTCTCGTGTAAAAATAATAATTTCTAAGTGTGCACCTGTGAAGACAGTTGCAAAGGAAAAAACAAGTACGAACCTTTTAAACTGAAATACGTCCCAGAACCTTGAAGAAATGGTTCATGTCTTGGATCTCTAAAAGATGTTTCTAGTCCAAAGAACCTTTCCCTGCACACCAAAAATCTGAATCAAGTTTCAGCAAAATGGACTGCTGAACTGATTCCAGCAAAAGCACTTTATACTGAATAATCCAGCAATCCAGAAAATGTTGCTGGATGCTTAGCTAACAACATGATCTGTCATAACAGTTATCTGTTTTTGGCATTTTTGAGAATCACACTTCCGCGTTTAATGTTCTTGAATGGAAATGCTGATTGTATCTAATTCATGGTGCCATCCTAGTCGAATTGACCATAAATCATAAAGTACACACCAAATTTAAATCGCTGAAAATCAGTAAAATTTTGCTGATTTTAGACTTGATGAAAGATCAGCAAACTTTCCAGCAACATAATCCTGCTGTATATTCTAGCAATTGCAACTTCTGTCAAAATGATTACATTGTACTGAATATCAGTAAAGATTTCAGATTTTATTTTTACTGATTTTTTCAGCAATCCCAAATACTGTCATTTTGCTGAATAGACTCAGTAAATCGATGTTTTTCTTACTAGGAGCATGCAGCTTCTGAAGAAGATTGTATGTATGTATGTATGTAAGAAGCCACCATCCTAGCTTGGGTCTTGCCCTGCATGCGGCTCAACTTAACAGCAAGATCAAATTTCGTAATCATTCTGAATTCAACATATTGCTGTATGAAGGACCAAAAAGGATTGGGCGGGCCCGTAAGCAGATACAGTTACGCGACACTCGCGGGAATAAAAGAATCTCCTTCCAGCAATATGATCCAACAAAACGAACCACGAAATTCGCAATACATGATAAGCTTTCCACGGGATGGTTTGTTTGAGAAGAGCGCGTCAAATTCATTGCAACTGTTGGAGTAAAATGCAACTATCTAAAATGACAGAACATTTCCTCCTAGACTCCGGCTGGCACTCCACTCCATTGTCCAGCTACAACTTCAATGATACTCTGATGCTCCCTCCCGTCCCCGCATTTTATGAGTATACAATATAATTTTAAATATATGCATTATTTGAAGTTTATTAAATATATAGTGAATTGCAAAATATAAGAGAAAATAAGCATGAAAATGTTCAAATAACGTAGATTTTAAATTTTTACAATTGCACTTTTTTCTTTTTTTTTTATATAATTATTACTACCCCTTAATATTTAAGTAGGCTTTAAACATTTTGCCATAGAATGACCTAACGCATCATGGAATATTTTGAAAATATCGATACTATTTTTAGCAATGAATCAATAGACCGAAAAATCGAGGTTATTTGGACATGAAACAATACTTTTGCAAGGATACTAATGAATAAATCAACAATGATTGTATATAGTGAAGAAGTAAGAGTAAAATTATTTGGTTATTACACTGTAATGTAAGGTTATATTAAGGCAATTTGAAATTATCTCCAACAATGTTTACTTCCAGACGTATTTATATCCTGTTTGTAAATATTTGAACAATTAATCAATTATTTTGAACAAAATAAATATAATTTCATGTAATGTATTCGTTTTCGCATTATACCAATATCGATACTTTTATGAGTTGGCTTTTAAGACAGGTTCTATGCTACTAAAACAATTTAAAAAATCGGGTTATACAATTTATGTTAAAAGTTGCATGGATGTTCTTCGATTGACGCTCATGTGTTTCGTACATTTTCATCATGCTAAATATAAAATAGATAATAATTTCTTATTATTAACTGCAAATTAGATTTCATTTTGTAACAATACAATAAAGGGTGTCCACGATGAAATTGCCACACACAAAATTGATTCGCAAAATTCGAGTTTTCATCCGATTGCCATCAAATTTTCAGGGATTGAGAAATAACTATTAAACTTCATTTTACCATTTTACTCGTATTTTATTTACAGTCCATGCGCAAATGCCCGCACCTTGGCCTTAACCCCGGCCATAAGATTCTGCACAACCTGTGAATCAACCGTTTTTTGCATGTAAACCCATACTTTCTTCAGTTCCTCGACTGTCTTCACTACCTTAGGTCGTTTAAGAAGGTGCTGCTTCATAATCGCCCAGTACTTCTCGATGGGGCGGAGCTCCGGAGTGTTGGGAGGGTTGAACATTTTCGGCACGAAATTGACCTTATTGTCCGCATACCACTTCAGCACGTCCTTGGAGTAGTGGCATGAGGCCAAATCCGGCCAGAAGATTGTTGGGACGTTGTGGGCCTTCAGGAGAGGAAGCAGCCGCTTCTGGAGGCACTCTTTTATGTACACCTGTCCGTTCATCGTGTCCTGGGTCACGAAAGGTGCACTCCGCTTCCCGCACGTGCAGATGGCTTGCCAAACCAGGAATTTCTTCGCAAATTTGGACATCTTCTGAGTGCGGACATGCTCCGGAACGCTGAACTTATCCTTGGCCGTGAAAAACAGGTTGCCGGGGATCTGTTTGAAGTCGGCCTTCACATATGTTTCGTCGTCCATGATGCAGCATTCAACTTTCGTCAGCATGTTGAGGTACAACTTCCTGGCATGGGTTTTGGCGGACTTGTTCTGCTTCTCGTCGCGATAAGGGGCCTTTTGTACCTTGAACGTTCGAAGCCCAGCCTTAGTTTTGGCCTTCTGGACAAAACTTCGGCTTAGGTGCAGCTTCTTAGCCACATCCCTAACGGAGGCGTTCGGATTTCGGTTGAAGGCCCCAACTACGCGGTTGTGATTTTTGGTGTTGTACGGAATACTTTTTCCTTCACTTCTGGGCTTCCGATCGGTGGTCAACCGTTCCTCGAACCGCTTAATCACTCGCGACACCGTGGAATTCGCGATTCCCAACGTTTTAGCGATGGAACGATGCGAGAGATCCTTGTTCTCGTGATGAATGCGCAAGATTTTATCACGCACGAGCTGTTCTTTCGACTCCATTTCCGCGAGTTTTGATCACAGGACTTTAAAACTTGCAGGATGTAAATAATGCACTATGAACTAAATCCACCCAAATTTTCATTAAATTCTACCCAACGGTTAAAAAGTTAGAGCAATTTCATAGTGTGGCAATTTCATCGTGGACACCCTTTATACATCAAAAAATAATTTCTCAACACGAAGACTGCATACATTTCCTCGATGATTCCAGAGACCTCTTCTAGTGCCTTTCCTTCACTTGACCCTGTTGAATTGGCGTATAGGTAAAAATCTTGTTAATAAATATAAAAAAAAAATAGATGGTTCACTCTAGGGTGTTGCAATTTCTGAAAATAATGTTATAACAAGTTAAATTAAGATGTTTGACAGTTCATTACTGGGTGTCCAGCAAACCGTTTATGTTAGCTGTATTTTTCGGTAAAAAATATCGTTTGCTGTCTTTCAGTAAAGCATTGCCTCGTGATTATGATCCAGCAATCCGTTTTACTGAAATCTAAATCTCAAATGTTGTGTGTAAGTTAATTAAATTTATCATTTTATCAATTAAGCAACATTTTCCATTTAATTTTAGCAAATACTGGCTGCTAGATGTTCACCCTGAATACCTCAAATCATTCAATAATAAATGAGATCGTGGTGTTGCAGTGAAACGGTGTTACCAAATCAACTGTATACTGTGATTTTTTATAAATATATTATTCTTTAAAGAAATGTATGTATGTAAGGTAGCCACCATCCCTTCGAAGATCTTGTCTTGTATGCAGCTCCACTTAATAGCAAGATCAATTTGAGCTACCGATCTGAATTCACAATATCGCTGTATGAAGGGCCAAAAACGGTGGGGTGGACCCGTAAGCAGAGACACTTACGCGAAATCCACGGGAATTTAAGAATCTCCTTCCAACGATACGATCCAACAAATCGAATAACGCAATTCGCAATACTTATTAAGCTTCCTACAGGATGGTTTGTTAAGAAGGGCGCGTCAATCTCACTGAAACTGTTGGAGTAGAATTCACACCATCACAATCGAATCGGTAGGATAAAGAAAATGATAGTGTTTATTCCCTCCTAGACTCCGGTTGTCATACCACTCCAATCGTCCAGTTTCAGGTCAAATGATACCCTGATGCTCCCTCCCAACCCAGTATTTATTTATATATATAGTAAACATATGTAATGGAGAAATGAGATATAGCAGAACATTAAAATACGTAATAATGAAAATACATTTATGTGGATAAAAAAACTGGTATTCCGCAATGAAAATAATAATTATTTTACATACAATATGATGCAGTTCTATGTCTCCTCAGCTCCCAATAAAGAAGATGTAACCCTGAAATTTCCAACAAAAGACACAGAAAAGGAGATTTTGTTAGTAAGTTGGGTTCGTTGGATCAGGATTCACCTTGATAAGTGATGCGACCATGGTTTTAAATGAATCAGTGTTATCATGCATTATACTTGGATTTGCCCGAAGCCAAAACCAAATGGTGTATCATTGGGCCTTATTACGGGTGTCACTACACGGTGATAAGAAAGTGATACTCAGAATAAGAGCCGTGATTACCGTACAAATCAAATGGGAATCACTTCACCGTGACGACAAGTGACAACTTTTCACCGTGATGTGACATCCGTAATAAGCCCCATTATAATATAAATCTGAAGACGTTCCATCATCGAAATGCTGAAAATGAACTTAGAGCATGAGCATGAGCAAAATTGATCGCCCGTGACTGCCAACACCAAAGAGCTGAAAACCAATTCAAACAAATCAAATCAACAGACAAAACCAGGGTGAAAGCTGTAAGAGTGAATCATTACAGTATAAATCTAGTGATGTTCCGTCATCAAAGAGCTGGAAGAAAACTCAAATAATTTAAATCAATAGATCCAGTCTGAATGAAGGCTGCAAAAAGAGAAAAATTATACAGCAATGACCCCATTTTGTCAGCTAGCAAAGTATGTGTATCTTAAACATTCATCTTGAAGGAGGAAGGTATGAAATTACAATTATGTGGAATTATTGAAAAATAACAGTCTGATGCGCAGAGAGATTGACAGGATCGGGTCATAACTGTAATGTGAATATTAGGAAGATTTATCATCATCAAACTATTCTTGAATTGACCTGGAAGAATGCTTGTGAATAATTGTTATACAGATAAATTAAATTGATAAACTAAATGGTTCAAACAACAACTCCAGCCTGTAAAAAGCTGAAAATAGGGAATCTTTACAATGTGGATCCCCGACGGTCTTCTACTCAGTAAGCAAAAGCGGCAGCCACCAGGCTAGTCGATCTGCTCAATTTAAATATTGAAACCTTATTTTGTGAAGTTCTTAAGAATACCAATTGAAACACAATGTAAACAAATAAAAGTTAAGAGTCTCATCCGAATCAAATGATTCCAAACGATACGCATTCATAGAAATTAAGTTTAAATAGACAAAAGTAGAAAAATGGAACAATCTCACCAAATCAGTCCAACTGAATCCCTTGCAAGCAGTTATGTCACGCTTGGTGTAGTAGCTCCGATCATAGACCCGCCCTACGGGGATCAATCCTCTGGTCGAATGTAGTCGATTGCTCCATGACGCGAACACGAAGCGACCGCTCACAAAATCATACAACGCGTAAACAAACTGAAATCAAAAACTATCACACGCGACGCCACAAATTTCTGTACGGGGAGCACAAGCGAAGAAAAAACAAACAACGCAGATAGCGACACTTCTTCTGATGCCTGCAAACATGATGCATCACGTTTTCTTTTTCGATTCCAAAACTTCTCGGAAAGCGAGAAAACCACCATTCACACACGTATAACCGTCCAGCGCTAATCTGGCAAAATCAGCGAACGCACGCACAAAACAGAAATAAACTTATACACAACCGTATCCGAACAGGTTCGAAGCTGAACTGATATATTATTCTTTAAAGAAATCATGCATTAAATACAGTGTAGGAATTGCATTAATTTTCCCAATTTATCACATCAAAAACAAATGGATAAAATATTATTGATAATTCAGCAAAAGTGGAAAACAAAAATATTGCTGGACAACCAGCAAAGTACTGTCAAAAAACATTTACTTCAGCTTCAGCAAAAAATAACAGATTTACTGAAGATTCAGTAAAATGATTTCCTTTTGACAGAAGTTTGAATAAAAAACTATTTCAGCTTCAAGCTGTCCAAAACGAGACTGCTCTGAGAAAGTTGCTTTCATTAATCCGAACATGGCTATATTTTTAAGTGCGCAAACTGGATTTTCTATGGATCACTTTCTTTAGTTTAAGGTTCACTGCTGAATCAATTGCAATATGTTTATGGGTAATTCGTACAATTTCAATGCTCATTCTTTAGAAATTTAGCGGTACATTTTTACAATTGTGTTGCTAAATTTTACATAAAATATGCATCATATTGATATTTTTATGGATCATTAACACTTTTTTAAGGATTTTATTCGATGTATTATTTTGATGTTTTTAATGGAACGTTTTCCAATATTTTATGGATCATTTATTGGATTTTATATTCAAAAGTATGTTTGCCTTTTCCTAGAAAATTGGAAACGAACTAACTTTTAGATGAGCCTAAACACAGGAGTTCGGAAAATTGAACACACAGAAGTAGAAAATTGAATTATGAAGCAATAAATCACCGAAGGTCGGACAAAAGTGGTTCACAAATATCTTCTAAATGAGAAAAGGTCACGGAGTCACTCACCCGACGAAATATTTTCTCTTGGAAACATAACCCGCCATTTGGGGGTAACTAATTTAAATGTACGAAGAAGAGCTGGTATCCCGATTAGATGTTTGTCTTTCATTACAAAAGACAAAAAAATAAAAGAAAACGGTTTTTGCTCCAAGAGACATGGCACGGCTAGCAGACGTCTCGGGTTCTGATGCCATTTATCAGAAGTTGTTGGGCGGCCGCCAAGAGGGCCAACTTTTGGTCAGTGAACGTTCGGATCGAACGAGTTGCTTCTTTCTTGTTGTTGATATGCTGATAGCAATCCAAGACAGATTGTTGACCATCGTCATTAGCAACTGAACATTTTAATTTGACAGCGATTAATCTGAAAGCCTCTTTAATAAAGAAAACTAAACTCAAATAAAATATGAGTGAAATTAATAATGTGTGTCTAAAAAGTAACCAGCATAATGTAAACAGGGCATCAGTAGCTACCGGCATGAGATTTCAGGAACAACTGAAATTCGCGCTAGTTGATTTAGCTGGTGGAGCTAGCGAACTAAATAGCCTAAGAATAAACAAACCATAAGACACGTCTTGATAGCACCAGCAGACCAGCAGAATCACGGACAGTCGTACCAAAGTCGTACTGAGAGAGCAGCAATAAGAACATGTTTCTTGACCTCTGCTACCTTGTATAGCCGGTGGTTGTATTGTAAAAAAATAATAGGCCACCACATCAAACGCGATGTGTATTTCCCCCTACCCTCTGCCCTGTCTACCCTAGCAGACGCGACAACGCTGATTATGAACGAGAACGTGACGAAGAATTCGTTCTTGAAACAGATCCAACATGGCTAATTGTAACGGCATCATTTGCCAAATATGACTCATTCGTCTGACGCCAAGCTTCATTTTTTTTTGCGTAATGATTATTAAACTACTTTAAGGACAAGGTTGATAGAATTCGCAAATGGCCGTTGTCATGGCTAATTTGCAGTGTAAAGTCAGCGATGATAGTGGTCATTTGTGGCTTTTGTAAATTTTGTCCTTAATCGTTTATTTTTCACAGGTACGGGTGATTCTTCAGATCAGATTCTACCAGAGGTCCATAACACTTCTAAATAGGGTACCTAGAAATCATGTGAAAGTGATGCATTCCATATAAAAGATATATGGGTCATTCCATCTAAAGTGCATCGACCCTCTTCGATTTCTACCAAAATTTGTATGTCTACATACCTATTTTAGGCAAAAACTAACAAATACTAAGTTTTGTGCCAATCGGGTACTGTCTTTGGCCGATTTTTAATAAACTTCAATTTTCATTTTTACATATCTCTGAAACCAATAAAGATACAAACGACATTGGGTACCTCGATTTTCTAAGAACCGTGGGCGGAACAATCGACTGCTGTTGACATTGGTGTAGTTCCAGCAAGAGCTAGAGCGATAGATCGCGCTATCGGTGCTACTGTTGCTGCCGGCCCTGTCGTCGCAGCTGCGAAAGGATCACAAGGGAAACATCCGGACGCTTCAGTTCTGCAGGATTTTTAAAGTTGTTTTTGAAGGGTATAATACCGCTTGGGAAACCACCTTTCGATCCGAGACTCGGAGGGCCGAGTTTTTTATACCAATCGACTCAGCTCAATGACATCGGAAAATGTATGTGTGTGTTCATGTGTGTAACGAAAAGAATACGCTCATGCACCGAATTGGACACAACTAGCGCCAAATGAAAGGTACTGTGGTCCCATTGGACTAGCGCGGAGCACTATCTAACGTCTGAAATTTAGAGATCTAAAAGCCCCTAAATCTTGAGATTTCTGTTTTTGAAACTGCGATTTTTTTTAACTTTATTAGAGAGATTTTTAGCCAACGGGTTAGTTTATCTCAAGGTGAAATTGCGAAGTGTGATATGAATGAGGACTTTTAAACAAACCTTTGCTTCTAACAATTTTACGGATTTCCAGTTTGTTTAAATTTTCCGCAAATTGTCAACGATTAAGGATCTTATTTAGCGGAATTTTGATTGCAACATGATTTCAAAATCATATGATTAAAAGATTTCATAAACAACGCTGGTTTAATAACTCTTAATATTAAAAAGACTGACTGCTGAAGTTCATAGAAACTCCCTAAAGTTCGTAGAACTTCCCTGAAGCGTTAAGGTCTTTCCTGAAGGGTTCTTTGAAGTTTGTATTGCCTGAATTACACTGGACTTCCCCGAAGTTCGAAGGACTTTTTTTAAGATCTTAGGATTTCCCTGAAGTTCGGAGTTTTTTGAAATTCATAGGAATTTCTTAAATATCGTAGAAGTCCACGAAGTTTGTAAGACTTCCTTCAAGTTCGAAGAACTTTTTCGAAGATCTGAGCACTTCCCTGAAGTTTGAAGGACTTAACTGAATATATGAGGACCCTAAATTTAGAAGAGCTTCCCTAAAGTGCATAAGGCTTTAAATATCGAAGGGTTTTCCAAAAGTTTGTGGGTCTTTCCTTAATTTCTTGGAAATTATGTAGTTCAATTGACTTCTCGGAAGTTCTAGGAACTTTTTTGGGCTTGGAGAACTATGTTAAGTTCAGAGGACTTCCCAAGAGTATTGAAGACTTCTCTGAAGCTCGGAAAAAATCCATAAGTGTCATAAGATTATCCTTAAGTTTTAAGCAATGCCTAAATGTCGTAGAAGTTACATTAAATCTGTAGAAAGTTCTGTAAAATTCGTAGTTATTCAACAAAGATTAAGATTAAGTTCGTAAGACTTCTGTGAAATTTGTAGAACTTCTCTGAAACTTGTAAGACTTTCCCGAATTTTATAGAACTTGCATGAAGTTCGAAAGCCTTATCTGAAGTTTTTAGAAATAGAACTTTTTTATTGAACATGTTGATCAGGTACTTCAAAGTAGTTACGCGTCGGCTTTGCTTAAGTCTGCTATCAATTAAGCACAAATCGTACATGCAATTGATTTGAGACAAAAAATGAAATTAAAAATAAATACAAATATATTTACTAAATTCTCAGGGTAAATTTTGTTCATCAAAGTTTAGTTGTGTGAAAGATTTAGCTTGAACAAAATGGTTAGTTTTGACCTGATTATAAAAAGAAACTTTGACATACATAAAATTTAAAACCTATTTAAAGTATACAAACAAGATTATTTTCCTGGTGAACTTATGAAATTCCTGGGTTTTTCCTGGTGAAAATAAATTCCCGACTTTTTCCCGGTTTTCCTGGTTTTCCTGGTTCACTTGCCACCCTGGTACAATCATACTCTATGCCCAGGGAAGTCGAAGTTGGAAAATTACCCGAAAAAATTCCTAGACAGAACTGGGAATCGAACCCAGCTACCTCCAGCATGGTCTTGCTTTGTAACTGCACCTTTACCGACTGAGCTAAGGGAGGTCCACTAATCCACAGCTAATATTTAGAGACTCAGAACAATGGTCAATATCTGAAATCTAGGACATTTATGAACCATAAGAAAGTGGCGAAACAACCAAATGTAAATAGTGACTTCAAACATCGATTTCTCGCGGATCCAACAGCATCATATGATAGGGCCGTTGGTCCCCGATTCATGAGTTGATGGGTCGATAGGTAGGGTCCAGGTGTGGGAGCTGCCTCCCTGGCGTCGGTAGCATTGGTGCTTAGCACGGAAAACAAGATCGACGAAAAACAAATCAAGGAAAAAAAATGATAAGGTGCATTTTGCCAGCAGAAAGATAACCTCTGCTCTCAAGCCACTTCACTGTTTACCGTACAAACAACCATAGTAAATTATGTACCCGAGTACAGTACCCTATTTGACCAAGACAGTTTACTGGAAAAATATGATTAAAACTGCGTGCTAATGACAGTTTGATGCCATTCAGTTCTTTCCACTTGTATTGGTTTTTCCGCAGTCCCGTACAGCGAAGAGCTGGAATAAAATGTCTTACGATCGACTAGTACGGCACAAACCTGTTGATTGAATCGCTGCTTCTACACGTGATTGATACGAAGCTTATCCACAGCAGATTATTGTTATTAGATATTATCATTTTCCAAAGACAGCACGACACTAGAACAAATTGTAGAAATAGCAATTTTGCTGTAAGCTGTGACAGAGAAAACGTATCCAATGTTAACATTACCGAGTTAAGCTCAGGTTACCGGATTTTCCTTGTCTTTTTATTTGCTTCGTCCGTTCGAATGTAGAAGGATAGAACAGGTTGCAAGGGGATTTTAATTAATCGCGACGAGGTCAGATAACATTTTGTCACCGTGCCGGCATAATTAACAAGAAAGGGTTTCAGAGCGCTTGGTTGGCACTTGGAAATCTCTTGTTGAGATTGATGTGGTGATTGTCAATATGTTTAAATAGTCTCATATGCAATGAATTTATAACTTAATAAATAGCTATAGGATAATCCAGCATCGCAGTAGATACCTACTTTGTCCCTTGTCGGGAAACGATTAAATCTCAAGTCAACTAAAAGAAACTCACCCGCATCCAGTACGGGTCGATAGATTCTCCGCATCCGGCAAGGCCACCGTAATAACGAAACCAATAAATTATATTTCACTCTACCGCTACTTTTCACTGGCGTATACGAAACAACACCAGTGTAGCCAATGAAGCCACCAAGTCCTGAGAAACACGGTGGAGGCGGAGGGAAGCAGGCAGGCAGCAGGCATGTAATGGAATTACAATGGGGGTGACTGAGTTATATAGCACAGTGAGAGGAAGAAAAATGGCAAATTGCCCATATTCCTTGGCTGGAAATCCGATGTAATTTACATCGCACAAGGCGTGGCCAGAAAGCCGACCACAGATACCTTATCATCTAATCTCTAAATTCTATGTAGGACGTATTTTTCCGCTTCCAGCTGTTAGCATAAAACTCAGTTCTCACGAATGACATGTCACCAAAAAAAAAACCACAGTTACTACTTCCTTGAAACGACATTTCACTGCTGCAACAGTATGAGTGTGTAAGACGTTCCTAAGTGCACCGAGTGAAGGCAATCCATTTCCTCGTCCTTACCGTTGAAGATGCTTCAGCAATTGATTTTTAATAATAGACACCATTATTCCTCCAGGGTCATGAAAACGGGGCTGCTTCTCTCACTGATAACACCAAAAACACACTTCGACTGTTGCACACAAAGGACTCACTTTCACCCACTTACACCCTATTAGTCACGAAGACGATGACGCGAAACTAACAAGGGTGTAAATAAGAATTGCTTCACAATCAGCTCAGCTAAGAAACAGGATTATTCCAACTCAGAACCACAACCATGGTGCACTAATAAATCAAACGACACAACAACTAGCGCAGGGCACAAGGTATAATTACAATTATTACAGGATTAAAATTTGAATATTTTTCAATCGCGGAAACGCGCAGCACACACGTCCACCGACGAGAAGACGTGAGCGAGTTTGGAAGAAAATTTTTGACGTTTCGGATTTGGTGTTTTTTGCTATTTTGACAGTTTCCACACGATTCGCGATGTGTTGCGCAAGCCCTATATTTGCCCTTCAGAAACGGATTTTCCTCGTTTCGCAAATCTACAAGCCCTGAATCGAGACACCCCCTGTTTCCAGCATAGCTGTCAGAAAACTGAAATATCACAACAAAGCCAGCTGTTAACTGTTCAATGGTTACCAGTTTTGAAGTCCAAGGTTTTTGATAAAAATTCAGATAAAATCTTGCAACTGGTGATTGTTTTTAAGTAAATACTACTTCGTTGAATGATTCGCAATCTACTGCGTGGACTAGTGCTCAATATGCCATTTTATGCCGTGGCTAAAGGTAGAACTGTTGGTGTCTATTTGACGTGGTAAGTTTTTCTCGTCCAAATAATGTTTTCTTTACACAGAGTCACACTCAATAAACTCCACCCCCACTCAGGCCAGAATGTCAGCGACAAGTGACCGGATTTACTGGGGCCAAGTACAAAAAGTTTCCCACTCGGCAGCAAGCAGAGACTTTTATCCGTGAAAATGGCGGTAGCATATCCAGTTCCAGCTCCGACAGCGCAAGTAATTCTTCCGTGGATTCTCAACCCGTGTGTCCCCCGACGCAGTCCGTCCGGGTATTGGTAAGAGGAATACTTGAAATTGGACGGAATCTAAAGGTAATTTAATAATCTTATTTTGTTTTATCCAGATCGATAATTACGATGGTATCAATGCTGCCTGCTCTAGAATTGAAAGTATGAAGCGGGAACTGGACGAGCTGAGATCAACGGTGGTAGTTCCGTGCTCGGCGCCAGAGGAATCAGATGTACCGCGGCCAGCCAAGCGTAAGAAGACAGCTAGCGCACTGAAGCCAGTTACTAAATTGGAAAAGTATGGCAGCTACAGCTTCCTCCAGGATGCAGACGGCTACGTGCATGTCTACACAGATGGTTCCTGTGAAGGGAATGGAACTGCGGCGGCCTGCGCTGGTTTGGGGGTGTACTTCGGTGAGGGACACGCATTGTAAGTATACGGACAATTAGACGGGAAAAGTATTTTTATTTGGACGTTGATCATTTCCAGAAACACATCGAAACCGGTCAGTGGGCGAGCGACCAACAATTGCGGAGAAATCCAGGCCGCTTCGTTGGCCATACGGCTAGCAAAAGAAAACGGCATCAAAAGACTGATTATTAATACAGATTCTAAATTCCTAATCGATTCCATTACCAAGTGGGTGCCCAATTGGAAGCGGAATCAATGGAAACTTTCGACCGGAAAACCGGTTAAGAATCAGGTGGATTTTGAGGAACTGGACCGGGAACTGGCAGGCAACAAGATCGAAATCAAGTGGAACCACGTCGATGCGCATTGCGGAATACTGGGCAATGAACGGGCAGATGCACTAGCCCGTGAAGGCTCGGCAATGTTTCGCCGTCTGAAAGCTGCTCGTTGACCTTCGAAGTTGGTGAGTTTTGTATTTTGTTTCGACATTCGCTATTTATGTAATGCTAATTAAACTTTGATCACTGTATGAGATTGTGATATTATATTTTTATGAGAACATCCACTAGTTACGAGGAATAAATTTTTATTTTTATTTTTTTTAAGTATGTATCTTACCTGGAATTGTTTTTCTTATTCTATTTCACCGGATTCAAGATCTGATGATACATCGTCCGTTCCTTCGATTTTGAAGATTTGCACAGAATTGGCGAAAGTTCCTTTCTCCTCATTTATGGCACCACTTGCTGCTGCGTCATCGTTCTTACTAACATCGGACGCTATGCTGTTGTAGTGGTCCTGCTTGGGTTCAGATTTGACACCAAAGTCTTCGTCCGACTCCGAAATGGCTTCCAGTTGTAGATCTACCTCATCCGATAGAGAATCATACTGAACCACTAAACTAACCGTTTTCGATTCCACTTTTTCCTTGTGGTTTGTTGCGGGACTTGGTGCAACTTTGTCAGTAGAGTGCGATCTCTTTCTCTGTCTTTTAGGACGCTTTTTCTTTTTCTCTCGGTCATCCGCATCATCACTGTCACTATCGCTGTCCTTAACTTGATACTGTTTTGGTAGTTGCGGTGTATCCGGGACCTTCTTACGCCTCTTCCGGTAGGAGTCAGTAGACTTTCCGTTTTTGTAAATCTCCTCGGAAGATGCACCGTCCCGCCTATCCTGATCCTCTGAACGGTCATCCATAGACGCTCTTCGAACCCTCTGCCGTTTCAAGCTTTGTGCAATGACCCGCTTCTGATGGTCCAGCTGCGGAAATAGATCCTTGGAGTTTTCGAGAGCCTTTTTAGCAGCATTCATTTCTGCCTGCTGAATGCTGTGACCATTCGAGCAAGCCAACCGTTTTCCGCGGAAATACACGGCCACAGTGTACACGCGGGTGTTGGTTGGACCATTGCACTCGATAACTTTGTAGATGGGAATGTCCGGTTCTCCACCGTCCATTGTACGGAGTGTGAGACAACACTGCTGCAGTTTCGATTTAGGATCATTCCAGTCTTGATTCATGATGAAGTCTTGCAATCTCGGAAACAGACAAACGTGGCAAAAGGTTTCACAATGCTCCAAGCCTTTGTCCACGTAGAGAGCCCCTAGAAATGCTTCCAGCAAATCTGCTCGATCTTTGGTTTTCAGGTCAGCCTTCGGATTGGAATAAACGGCATAAGTGGTCATGCCCAAATCATCACAAACGACAGCTTGTGTGCGGTTGTTGACCAACGAGCTGCGCAGCAGTGACAAGTGTCCCTCATGATGTTCGGGAAAGTGCCGGTAGAGGTACTCCGAACATATCAACTGTAGTACGGTATCTCCCAAGAATTCCAACCGTTGGTTCGATCCTAGAGTCAAATTGGTGAAACCGATCGATCTATCGGTGAAAGCCCTGGCCAACAAACGGATATGGTTGAAGCTGACGCCAACCGATTCCTCAAACTTGGTTAACGTTTTCAAAATCGCGAACGATTCGATATTATGGCGATCGCCCAGGGGTTCTTGCTCCTGCAGCGGATGCGGTGGATAGTTGACCCAAACGGTACGCAAACTGGTATCTTCTTGGAATAGTGCGTAGGCAAACACCCGGTCCGCCGTTTCTATGCCTCCGTCCAATAGAAGGGCTCCCATCAAGGCTTCGAAACAGTTGGCCAGCGCGTGGCGCAGTTCCAGCTCGTGGCACAGATCGGATCCATGGGCGTACAGCATGAACTCCTCCAGGTGCAGGGTTTTGGCAAGTACGGCTAGGTGTTGGTTCTGAACGATGGCCGCACGGTATGTTGCCAAGCCACCTGTAGATGAGATTTGGAGATGATTCGTCAAGTCAGCGTTAACCTTTGGCACTGTTTTATATGTGAGATTGTACGTTTATGCAAAGACAAACAGACATAACAAAATGAATATTTCTCACTGTAAAACATCGTCGCTAAAACATTACCGCCATCTGTTGGGTACACTGTGGTGGGTAGTACGCTGAAAAGATGGCAATAGCAACAATCAATACGAAACTAACGATTTTAAATTGGCTCACCACTTTAGTAGCCTATTGGTCCCAAGCAAACGATTAACGTACCCTATTCTAGTTGAAATTCTATTACTACACTATGTTTGTTTTGATTCGCTATGAAAGTTTGACAGATAACATCAGGGGTGTGTGGATTCATGCAGAACATGCAGGGGTGAGTGAAATAGCTTGGTACTGCTTGGGACCGTTGTTCTGGTACTGAGTGAGCCAAAAATAATAATGATTTTCTTCGGGACCCAGTGGTCTTAGAGTTACCTCTATGGCAATAGTGTGTAAACGTCAAATGCAAGGGAATTGACTATCAGCGCCACAGGTGACGGTACTACCAACTAAGATACTTTTAAATTGACCGTTCGATGAACAATTTGCGAGAATTATGTCTGTTTGTCTGTGGTTTATGATGTAATGAAGAGAACAGCAGCCACGATCATATATGGTATGATGTATGTATTTTATGATGTCATTAATTAATTACTTCATACTGCCGTAAAAATAAGAAGACGGACAGTACTATCATAGAGGTAACTCTAAGACTAGATGGTCCCGAAATAACGTGCACAACTTTTTGGCTCAGCTCTGGTACTCTCTTCGGTCCCAAGCTAATCGATTCACCCCTCGAAACATAGGAAAAACGAATAACCCCTCATTTTATCTGTCAAACTTTCATAGCGAATCAAAACAAACATTGTGTAGTAGTAGAATTTCGACTAGAATGGGATACGTTAATCGTTTGCTTGGGACCAATAGGCTAGTCAAGTAGTGAGCCAATTTAAAATCGTTAGTTTCGTATTGATTGTTGGTACTATCCAACAAACATTAGAAGCAGAATAAGAACTTATTCAGGCAAATATAGACTTCCTCAGCTAAAAAAAAATGGCTTATTTAGCCTTTAATCCGCTCAAATTGTTTGTTGGGAGGACTTCGGGTTTACAAATAGCCTTGAAAACCACCGTTCGCAGAGGAGAATGTGTTTGTACGAAGAACTTTCAGAGATCCGAAGTCTTCCACGATAAGTTGAGTCAACTTTCGAAGCGGCAGAACAGTTCCAGTGTACCAAAATTGGTGAAATTTTGGATTTCGGTTCAATTTTTAACGCAGATTACGAATATGCATTTATCTCAACTTTAAATAAGTTCTATTACATTATTAAAAAATACCATCTTAGCACCCCTAACTGGGATTTTGTATGGGATCGAGCTGTCAATCTGTTTAGTGTCAAGCTTTAAATCTTGATTTAAAAATCGAGATGGAAGTCTATGGGATTAAAAAATAATCGTTGTGCTCAGAAAACGAAGCCCTTTCGGATGATGAATAGTACCCGATATGTTTTTTAAAATATAAGAACCCAATTTCGCGAATAAACATGATTATAATTTTTATAGTAAAATTTGCCATACGGAAATGCTCATAGTTCACACCACTTCAATCTGTGCCACCTTAAATAGCCCGTCTTGCGACGAACCGTCCTGGTACCGGAGCACAGGCTTAATGAAACTCCTCAAACTCACATGAGGTTAACTACTCTTGTCCAGTGAGTTTGGGTAGCCCTCACCTTGAGTGACTACGGAGAGCTTCAACGCAGTTCCCATATTTTTGCTAAGGATTCTTTCAGGATGCGACTTTCAAGAAATTTCTGCGAACTATAGAGAAGCTGAGCGAACATCAGGGAACTGCTGTGAACTTTCAAGACGTTCTGTGATCTTTAGCACAGTTTTGTGACCTTCAGTGAAGATTTCCGAATTTTATGAAAGTATTGCCACAGACAAACAGACGTAGCTCTTTGAAAAAGTTTTTCTTGAAAACATAGTATCTCAAAACATAGGACCTCAGTAACGACATCTTTCGGGCTTCTCGCGGAAAACAAGCTTGCTCGCTAACTCGCAAACAATATTGCATAAAAGTTCTATAGAATGTATAGAAACGTCAAAGTTATCCGATGCCAGCGCTGCGGCGAGTGGTTCGTGGAACTGATAATGTTCAAATCAACCGTTAAATGCGTGAACAAAGATACACAATGAAGTGTTACGTCTGTTTGTCTGTAGTATTGCGAACTATAGGGAAAGTTCTACGAGCTTCAGGATAATTTTACGAACTACATGAAGTTCTGCGCACTCCAACTAAATTTCTAAATTACAGTAAACTTCAGGATATGTTTGCAAACTTGAGAGAACTTTTGTGAACACATGTAAATTCTAGAAACACCAGGAAAATTCTACGAACAGTAATGAAAAGCTCCGAACTAAAGGAACATTGTATGAACTTCTATAATGTTCTGCGAACCCCAGGAAACTCTTAAAAACTCAAGAGTAACAGAGAAGTTCATTCAGACACTTCAGGGAAGTTCTACAAACTTCAGGAAAACTCTGTAGACTTTAAAGGCGTGCTTCAAACTTCATAGAAGCTCATTAAACTTTGAGAACATTACAGCAAACTTCAGGAAAATGCTTCGTTCTTCAGAGAAGTTCTACAAATTTCAGGAAATTTTTGCGAACTTCAGGGATGTTTTGCGAGTTTGTCCATTGTCCTCCTGATAATTTCGGAGATGAACCAGCCTGCGGCTGAAAATCTCCTAAATAGAGATAATAATAATAATCCTGTTAATTTCTACGAACTTCAAGAGAGTTCTGTGAACTGTAGCAAAACTATATGTAGTTCGATGTAGCTCTGCAAACTCAAGGAAAGTTTTACAAAAATAACGCAGGAAAATGTACTACTGTGAACTTTAAGAAATATCTGCGAATTTTAGGGAACACAAATGTAAAATTCAGAGACGGTCTGTGAATTTCAAAGAAGTTCTAAGAACACCAGGAAAGTTTGAAGATCTTCATCGAAGTTATCTTACATCTAATTCCACTTAATTCATTTTGGAATCTATGACAGATACGTATATCAACTACAATGTGCAGTCTTCATCAATGTCATTCCCACTTAAGACTTGGCAAAGTCTTACAATTTTTACTAATTTTTTATCGATATGCACAATATCTTGGCGAGCTGTCAAGTTAAAGCAAACAATCTAGATGGATGTCCACATCAACAGACCATTTTAGTCTTATTGATGTTTTACTTAAGACTCACATTTATAACTCACTGGACACTAATAATAATAATAATAATAATAATAATAATAAAAGAAGATCTTAGAGTTTGCCTCAATTGTTCGTCGCTTCAGAAAAGACCTCAGTAAATCGGCTTACGCTACGCCAGGCGAGGGATAACGTACTATAATACCGGGGCGACTCTATTGAAGGTCCTTTGAATGCCATCGATAATGGTATGCATCCCATAATTTGTCCGGCGTAGAGGTAAGCGCAGCATACGATTGTTCCGTAGGGCTCTGGGTTGGACATTTATGGCGATATCCTGCAGAACGGCGGAGCAATCGATTCTGTTCTGAAGAATATCTACGAACAAGGCTCTGGATACGTTTCGTCTAGACCGCAGGGTTTCCAGATTGATAAGCTGGCAGCGGCTCTCGTAGCTGGGCAGATGATAAGGATAACGCCAAGGTAGCCTACGCAAGGCAAATCTTACGAACCTTCGTTGTACAGATTCGATCCTTTCCGAGCCATTGAGGTTTACTGGATTCCACACTGCAGAACTGAACTCTAGAATTGGGCGCAGAGCAGTACAGCGATTTTAAACAGTATAGGAACCATAGCCAGAGGGTGGCAGGGGAGGGCAACTGCCCCCCCCCCCTAGACTCAGCAATACAAAGGTTTTCGGTGAAATGGCATTCGGCCAAATTTTCCATAGTAAATTTTTTGTCGCCTTTCCCTAGCTCAAAACCTGGCCACGCCCTTGGCTGGAACAAATGACGAAGTGGTGACAGCAAGCATTCGATATGGTTCTTCAGGATAATGGATGGTATTCCCTGGTATTCCATCTGGCCCCGGATTGTGGGGCAGCAGCAGAGACGTGCTCATCAGATAAATTTTCCTCTGTAAATACGTTGGCGAACTTGACGGAGCTCGCCCGGATCGGTAGCCGTTTCCCCTTCCAGAACCAACGAGGACGGTTCCTTGCGTTGCTCGTTAACGTACTTCCAAAATGGCTTTGGTTTATACTTGAGTTTGCGTTGGATACTACGTTGAAAGCGTGAATAGCAACGTTTACTAATTTGTTTGAACTTTTTATTGAGTCTCACGTAGTGGTTCCACCGACAAACCGACATGAATGACCATAGCAAAATTTCTGACCCAAGCACACTAATGACATCTGGCTCCGGGTTCGCGGGAAATATTTAACTAAACCATGAACCCGCATGCAAAAGTTATGAATTGGTTCGTGTCTGATCTATTCTGGACAAATTATTTGTATCTATATCAAACAATCCCATGGTTTTGACAGTTCGGCTCACTGCACATTTGAATTAAGTGCCATGTCGGTTTGTTGGTGGTGGTTCCTGAGTGAGAGAGTGCGGTGCTTCGTGTACTTCCTCAGGGAGGCACGCTTTACTGTTTTCAGTCGCCGTAGCTCAGTGGATTACCATGGAGGGTGTGTTCCAGTTCGGTTCACTTTTTTCGGCACGTATTTGTCAATGACGTAAGCCATAATGTGAGAGAACGACTGGGCAGCTGCTTCGACATCGTTTCTATCGAGAATATTGACTCAGTCAAGCTCGGAGAGAAAATCTTCTATACCGTGATGATCTGCGTTCCGATAGTCATAGTAGACTGGGATCGGGGAAATAGTAATGGTGCACGATCGTCTCTCTTCCAGTGAAATAACAAGAGGGCAATGATGCGGGAGAATTTTCACTAGTGGGGCTGGTGCAACAGAAATAGTCGGAGCAACATCCTAGGCACTAACGAAGCAAAAGTCAAATGATACACTAGCCCTACCTGGTGAGTGAAATATTAACTGAGATGTCCATCATCCAATACGTCTTGTCCATCTGAACAACTTTGCCAAATATAGCTATCTTCTGTCTAGTCGAGCTGTCAAAGTTACAACAAATCAAGCTGAACATTGCATTAGGTCCTAAGTAACATTGACAGATTCTCTTTGTTTCTCCACGGCCATGTAAAGACATTCCCGGGTATTTTCAGCACACAGATCCATCAAAGAAGCTTTTATCTAGCATCTAATACGACAACCACAACAAGAAACGGTTATGTGCTCAAGTTATTAACGAAAGAGAAAGTCGACGAAGAGAATTGATCAATGTTACTCAAGACCTAATGCAATGTTCAGCTTGAATTAATTTGAAACCAAACGACACTCTACTTCAAGAGCAAATTTTCATTACGTCGAATGTAACAAAGGTAAACAAAGTCGAGCTATCAGTGTCAATCGATTCTCCTGCTATTACACTATATACTGTCCGAATATAGGATCAAATCCCATTTTTAAATTTATTTACCAGTCAAATTGCTTTTTGACGTAATCACCTTCTGATCAAAATAGTTTTCAATGTTACTTAAGTCACCCAATTTCTATGGAGATGCCGTTTGACTTAAGTAACAGCGCTGAGAAACCCGTGAAAAGTGTACGTTCGTCGTTTCGCTTTTTCATTATTAAAGTGAATAAATCGAACTGTTTGTTGCTAAGATGATTTCGGTGGTCCTAAAATGATGAATGGGCTGCACGTAAGGAGACGTAATTGATAATTCTCCCGAATATCCTGGTAAATACACTTTGACTTAAGTAACAATAAGGGCCACCAAACGACGTATAATAACTTTTGACTAAAAAACCAGGGTTTTTTAGCATGAAAGCTAGCGATTAGCATTTGTATGATTAAAACCCTGCTAAATATGTTAAACATTGCTATCACTATGAGATTATATGTGCATGAGCATGTGAAAGCAATCCATTTGAAACCAAATGGCACACTATCATCACAAACGAAGTGACAGACGACTAACTGGCGAAGAAATCCATTTAAATAATGTGGTTCACTGTAATAGAATTTTCTTGGAAGCTTGTGCCATCATCTACCAGATGGGTTAGTTTTTTTGTTTTGATTTGAACAAAGTTGATTTTGTGTACAATGATTCTTTGACAGTTTGCAAAGAGTGCGTATCATTTTGTCATTTTTTATGCATTAATTTCATTAGAATTCTCACGTAAACAATTCTCTGAATGCATTCAAACGATTTTTTAGGCTTTCAGCTTCATTTTGATTATATTTTTACCACTGAGAAAAGGCAATATAGCAGGGTTTTCTTGAAATGAAACACGCGCACTACAAAATGCTGCTGATTTCAAGTTGCCGATGAAAGCACAGCTGTTTAACATGCCGAATAAAAAGGTGTTGCCCACAGCTCAGTGGCAGGCGCGTAGGCAACATGTTATACAGTGACAGCGGGCCCAGCACAGCAAAATAAATGATTTGAGCCCGGGACATGCTGCCTACTGTCAAGCGCTGCTGTTGGTATAGGCCTTGTCACTGGCCTGGTTGCCCACAATAGTCGCTCTCACTAGAGAAGTTTGCAGCTTTGTAAAAGCGTTTCAAAACAGTTTTTGACAATTTATTTGGACAGAAATTCTCGCGTCACTTTTCAAATAGACCAATGTAACAAATGTAAACAAATCGAGTTAAGCGATTCAAGCTATTGCTCTTCTATCATTGTATGTGATACAAAAACACCCATCCAAATTTACTTTCATTTATTTAAGAAAATCATCGATCAAAAATTGTCCAATGTACAGTTTGAAATGATGGGTATATGATTGTTACTTCGGTCATTCGGACTGCCTAACATGATTGGTGCTCATTTTCCAAAGGCGGGGCCAATCTAAAGTTAGGTACTATACTCTGAAATCTGTGAAAGGGAATCTAGTATCCTGTAGACAAAACGTCCAATGTAACACTCATTGATTATGTCATTGAGAAAAATCGTCCAATGTAACATGTCCGATGTACAACTCGACTTGTCAAAACGTCCTATGTGGTTTTTTCTATGTTGTAGCATGAAATTCAAAGTAAAATTGTGATTTTACCGTTTCTTCTGAATTTTCAACGTTATTATACACTGACTACATTAAAAATAGTATTGCAAAATGTATTGTTTTTAAACAGTTAAAATAATAATCTGTCGAACTTCAACTTCGATTTTCTCAAAATGGTGGATATGTTACATTGGTCTATTTGAATAGTGACGCGAGAATTGCTAGAGCCGCTGACAGCAAAATATTGTAAACAAACCAATTGATCAGTTCACGAAGATTTGCCGCACTCTTCTCTCACCCGTAAGTTTTGACAGTTTTGGGTGGTTTGTTTTGGCTCCCATTCGTTGCTATCTCTTTTACTCAGAAGCAAAATGATAGGGAGCAAAAAGTGAGGTTAGGGACCGTGCACTGATCTATACCACATATGTGTGCGTTCCTGAGAGAAAAAGGCTATAGAAAGATGGTCGTTGCTTAGGTTGCCGAGAATACGTAAATTCCCCTAGGTAATAGAATTAAATTTAGTTGAACAATAATCAATAATCATTTAATATCTGGCCAGAGGGGTATGGAATAAAAGAAAAAAAAAAATTAAAAAAATTAAAAAAATTACAAACGCATTTTGGTCTTTTTGAAATATTGATGACGATACGAATTTCGATTCGAAAAGCGATTCCGCAAAATCGCGTGTTATGTTGCAGCCCCGTTCCAGAATGTACCGGCATATATAGCTTACCTTCTTCCAAATCCGGAAACATGTGAAACAAATGGATCGACGTGATAAACTCAACCACGGCATCGCCGAGAAACTCCAGCCGCTCGTTATGCGTAATGTTGCTGTCCGTTTCGTACTCTTTGCCAAAGCGGGACATGATGCTGATCAACGTATTGATGCCACGCTTGCGGGTATTCATGAAATGAATCTTCCTATCGCCGTACTCCGGTTGACGGATGCCACAATTGGTCAAGCTGTTCCTCGCATGATCCGGGTTGGTTCCGAAGTTTTCCTTATACGATGGATGCGTCAGAGCCAGCTGAAGCGTGTAGCGATTGATGAACTTATAATCGACGTGCTGCTCCAAAACGTCCAACGCCCGATGGAACCGCAGATGGCCGGTAAGCACCGGAATCACCATAGCGTGCTGCACCATGTCGCACATTATGCCGGTTCGGTGGAACCCTTTGGCACTGACGGCAACCGTAATATTACGTTTCATTCTTCCCTGAGTGCGCATTTCCAGCAGGCGGTTCTCCTTTGCTTCCAGCTTTCGCTTATCCTCGAACGATGGTTTGGACATGTTCGCGATCAAATGTCTAAACTTGACGTACTCCCTCCATGCTTTCTGGTATTCTGGATTTCCTGCATAGCTCAACTGGGGAGGTCGGATGCCAAAGTGGACGATAACTGGATGAACATTGCCTTCCTCGTCGGTTAGATTGGCATCCGGTACGTCCGTAACGTTACGATCAAGCTGATCTACTCGTACTGAGCAAGGTTTCATTCCGGGATTCGTCACTACCATTCCCTTTACGTAGTCGACGTAGTCTTGCCATTCAATTTGGCTCAGGTCGTTCATCTCCTTCAGTATGTCAGGTGCAACCAAGGGACCGGAATTGTCCAAAAGGTAACGCAGTACCTCACCCATTGCGAGTACTTCCTTCCCATTATCCGGGAGGTCCCGAACAAACCTCGGGAGGAAATGATAGCATGGGCAGGAGTTTTCCGGACCGGCGCCCGAGGGATACACGGTAAAGTCAACCAGCTCGAGCAATTCTTTAAACATGAAGCGTTCAAAAAGGTCCAATTCGCGAATCGTGAAGTTTTCCGGCATTTGCTCTTCAATGTAGAGGATTGTGTATTCTATGTTGAAGCGAATAACCTTACAGGTTGGTAGTTCGCCAATCGGTTGATGCGAAAGGAGCGAAAAGCCCTCGAAGAGGAATTCGTGTTGATCATGCTTGATGATGGTTGGAGTTTTCGTTAAGAAGTTCGTCGGTGGCGAGATGGTGATTCTGGAAGTAATTTCAAGGCATTTCAATACATTTTGACTCTCATTAAAATTTCCGAGCAAACCTACCTATAGTGATACAACTTATCGGCATTGTTTGAACTCGATACACATTTGTCGAAACCAACTTCCCCAGGATATTTCCCATGCCGTATCCCCGTCCTTCTGGACCTTGCCGAGCATCGGCACAGCGGCCCGTCATTCATCTCTCCCGGATCGTTATGCCAAAGGTCCGCGTGCAGCCGATACGGGTGCTTTATTTTAACGGTCAACTCTTCCATGCTGCACTCTTCCTCGAAATTCAGCTCATCATCCGACGAATCCGAAGAGGAGCATTTGTCATTTTTATGGCGACATACGCGAACCTTATGCTTTCTCGGTGGTGGTTGATATGGAGCCTGTTTGGCACGGACACGTTCCGCCCGCCGGATAAGTTCATCGTCAAACAAAACGCACAGGGCATCTAACCGAGGAGTTCCTTCCACTACTTTGTCCGAAACTCGGCGATAGAAAAGATCCGCCGGAGACGATCGGACCCATGAGGCTTTGTCTTCGTCATTGGTTAGCTCGGCCAGTTTCCTTCGGATGTCCTCCGGAGTTTCGCAATAATTCTTGCGCCACTTAGACAATATCGCTTCACGTTCGGAATCCTGCAATTAGGTATATTTAAAAAAAGCTTCAATACATAATGACATTGTATTTTTTTTTAAATATTACCACTTTGAATCTTGAAACTCTCGTTGGGCGCTCTTTGCTGTCCGTGGAGGACGAATCACCCTTTCTGGTCGGTTCCGTACGGGTCGACGATCTTGAAGACCGATCCCTATCTCGACTTTTTGGTCGGCGCTCGTGATCTCTGGTTGGAACGGAATAGCTTCTTCCGCTACGGTAAGAGTAGTCCGCTGGGGGAGGTGAGGAACGACTCCTGTAGCTGTCTTTTCTCGGATGTTCGGAGTAAACATCCGATACGGATGTTTCCCTTCGCTCACTAGCCCTTGAACCAGACGTGCCGTAGTATCGCGAAGACGAGTGTTGACCCGAGTAGTACTGCTGTGGTACGGAGGAATGATACCGGGATGGCTGACTATTTCCATCAGAAGGAACTGCCGATTGACGCGGCGGTACAGAGGCCGGTCTTACCGGATGAAGTGTCGGTGGTGGAACATTAAAGTTTGCCGTTTCCAGCGGATAGTATTGATCGCCTGGAGTCGTTCCCGGTGGGGGTGGGTCTCTGAGTGGAGGATGGATTGAGCGATTACTACCGTTTTCACTGGGTCTCGGGGCCCGCTGAGGATAAGCCGGTGACGTGTAGTTTGAACTGGGTCTGTAGAAACTCATTTTTAACACTTTTACACTGATTTAATACGAATTCAGATGATTTTTTCACATTATTTCGGCAGACTCTCGAGAAGCGTGCGCCGCAAGAAATGAATAACATAAACACCAGAACAACGAATTTAGAACCTAAAACAAAAAAGGAACTGTACGACAGTTATCGACGTTTCTGAAGGGACTAAAACAAGGAAAGCACAGATAATCGCTCAGATGCGTGACTTGAGTTGAAAGATTTCAATCGATTTCCGTTGTTTTACTTCTTGAAAGCTTCCAACAAGCAAGCAATAACAGTTACTCTGGAGCAATAATAGAACACGGCCTATTAGCATTTGTACACAAAAAGGTTTGTAAATCGTTTCCTCGCAAAGCGTAGATCACCCACGAAATCCAGCAGCATCATCGAGTTGGGGAAACTTTCCCCTATCTGATGATGCTATTGGTTTGCATGGATTACGTACGCCTTGCGAGGAACTGGCGTACAAACCTTTTGCTTACAACTACTGATCGGCTCTTTTCTATTGTTGCTCCAGAGTTGCTGTTATGTTGTTTTGTAGTCCTAGTGGCGTTCAATGTCCTGTTTCACGAGTTTGTTTTTGTTCACATCGTTCACATGTCGCTGGTTGTGTATTTTTCGTCGGAAAGCGCGAAAATTAATTTTCCTATCTGAATTGTTTATGTGATCCGGACAATGCTCGCTCGAAGCAAATCGGCTCCTAGAGGGCCATTTTTCCTCTTCATGTTGGAGTTCCGTCGACGGGAAGAAAGTAAAGGCAAGAGTTTCCCCGGCGGAATGGATCAATTAGTGCACGAAGCCCGGTCATCGTGGAAACTTCTGAGTGAAGCCGAAAGGCTAGTGTACAAGGATCAGTCCCTGGCGTACAGGAATCAACAAAAGCAGAACACGAATCAAAAGGGCGTTCCGCTTTCGATGGTCGAAATAAAGCAGCGGAAGCGAACAAAGCAGCAGAAAACGATTGATAAAGCAATTTCCGAAATGATTCAGAGAGGCATGCGTAAAAATGTGCTGGAAAAGTTAGAGGTAAAAGACAGCTTTAATAATGATTTTGTTTGTTTATTGTGTTGCATATACTTTCCCAGATGTTCTTCATTTCGGTCAATCATTTTTGTAAGACTCATACATCTGATTACGTACCGGCCGAGATGGCAATCATCAGGTACAGTTTGGAAAATGGAATACTTGGCAAGTTCCACGAATTGATAAATCCCGCCAAGTTGCCGTTGGGACTGACTTATGAAGCGAGCGAGTACAGCGAAGAAACTCATGCGCTGCCAATTCCACCAAATGCGTTGGGTGAAACCGACTTCGGAGCCGTACTACAGAAGGTTCTGGCTTTTACCGGTTACAACAAGCCGCACAAACTGTTTCCTCTCCTCACCGATGCCAAGGAAGTTGCGGTGGTCGAAAGTGTTCTGACTCAGCTCAACAAAGAATCGAAGACCAATTATCAGTTTTTGGTAATTTCCCTGGGAGAATTCTTCTACCACCTGAAGCGTGGCACGGAAAAGTACGGTCTGGATATTTGCATCTTTCCGGATAAAACCATAGCGGAAATATTGCTGAAGAATGATGTGTACGAATATACCAGTGGGATTGCTTGCGATTTCCATGAGAATCTAGGAAATCCAAAGTGCTGTGCACTGTCGAAGGTTAGCCGTTGGACGTACATCATTTCGAATAACTGCTGCCCGGATCTGAGTATTGATCTGATCGCCGGAAGTCACATGCCATTGAACACGGAAGCATCCCATTTGTACGAATCAACACCGTCCAATACCATGCTGAGGCAAGTCGGTGAAATGTCTCTCGTTTCTTCTTCGGCGCAGTCCCATTTTACACTACCACAGATCCAAAGGCGCCACGCAAAGAGCCCATCTCGTAGTTGTGCAGGAACCAGCAAGGATGTGAAGATGGATACTGCCGAAACAGGTGTTGCTACTATGAATTCATTCTACATGGTTGAAAGCGTTTACGGTTCAAGTTTCCCAATGAAGGGTACTGGAAAACAAACGAAACTGATACCGGTGCGCCAGTCAAGTTCGGGACGAGGTCGCGGAATATTGCTGGCTAATAATTTGAACGAACCCTCATCGATTGGGTTCTACGTCAAGGGAACAGGAAAAGGTCGCGGTGAATGGTTGGCTGATAATTCTATTAGCTCAGTATTGCAAGGAGCTGGTCGAGGGCAGAGCCTTTTGATCGGTTCCACTTCTATTGGAATTGATCCTACGTACTGCCAATTGGATTCCATGGACATGGCAAGAGGTCGCGGATCAGCGCGCAGACAGTCTTCTGTTGGGAAGACTTCCTCATACCGCCAGCCATACAGTTCGGATGGCAAGAGAGTAGTGAAAGGTCCTGGAGATTCGCAGACTGGTAACTCTAATGGGAAGAATTCTTTGGTCCGTCAATTGAATAACACTGGAATAGCAAAAGGTCGCGGAGAATTGTTGGCCGATTCTTCTTTCAGCTCAATGTTGCAAGGAGCAAGTTGGCGAAAGGGCATTTTTGCCGAGCATTCTTCATAAAGAAATATTTAAGTCCCTTCCATTGCTTCAGGCATTGGCTTACTGATAGTCACGTTAAGGATTATATAACTATACTGTTGATTTAGTTGTTTCGATTACAACTTTCGAACCTATTCTACTTTATGACTTACTTCAAACGTGAATTATTGGTGATTTGTTTTGTGACATTCGTATTTTGATTTTTCTTTTTAATTTTTTTTTTGTATACTTTTTTTGATTCGCAGTGTGTTCTGGCTGCGAAAAACTCAAGAATTCACTTTTTTATTCTTTGATTCACCGGAACAATACAAAACATTCTTTATATAAAATATGTACAACTAACAATAAAATTACGCTATGGTATGAACTTGGTTTCACCTTGTTGTTGTTGTTGAGGCTTGGTCGCCATTATCCCCTAGGTATGCCTCTGCTTTAATGGCTTGATGGATTCCGCGCTTACTTCCATATGGCTACGCTGTTTGGCATAATGGACATTTTGATATACCGAAGTTATATCACAGACAAACAGACGTCACACTTCATTCTGGATCGTTCACGCATTTAACTATTGACTTGAATATTATCATTTCCGCGAACTACTCACCGCAGCGCTGGCTTCGGATCACTTTGTCGTTTCTGTATATTCTGTTACCTTGCATGCAACATTGTTGGCGACTCATCTAGTAAGCTTGTTTTTTTGCGAGAAGTTCGAAAGATGTCGTTACTGAGGTCCTATTTTTAGGTACATTGTTTTCAAGAAAAAAACATATACAAATATTTACGAAATGGAACGTTGCGAAACGGAACGCATAATCAAAACAAAGCATCAAATAAGGTCCAGCTAGAGTCGGTGTATAATGAGTCACGCCAAGAGAAAAACAGTTGAACTCGCATCACGGTTTCCGAAGGATTCCCTTTCTTTTCACTTGGCAACAGAGGACTTCTACATCAACTTTAAATGACTTCTAGCGAGAACCTATGCTAATACCATAGAGGTAACTCTAAGACTACTGGGTCCCGAAGAAAATCATTATTATTTTTGGCTCACTCAGTACCAGAACAACGGTCCCAAGCAGTCCCAAGCTATTTCACTCACCCCTGCATGTTCTGCATGAATCCACACACCCCTGATGTTATCTGTCAAACTTTCATAGCGAATCAAAACAAACATAGTGTAGTAATAGAATTTCAACTAGAATAGGGTACGTTAATCGTTTGCTTGGGACCAATAGGCTACTAAAGTGGTGAGCCAATTTAAAATCGTTAGTTTCGTATTGATTGTTGCTAATACTAACGGTGGTAGATAACTCTTTTTTTTATAATGCGTTTATTTGTCCAGGCTCATTTGCTGTAGCTTTGTAGAGAACTCTATGAACGGTTCTGGAGAGGTGTTACTCCTGCCACTGCCAGAACTTCGAGACTCATGTTATGCGTTGAGGGCATACAACCGAGAGCAATACGCAGACAACGATTTCCAATTTTATAAGGTGACTTTTTCTTGCCGAGAGAAAGCAGAAAGAACCATACCATAGAGGTAACTCTAAGACCAGAAGGTCCCGAAGAAACGTGCTCAACTTTTTGGCCTAGCTCTGGTACTTTTTTCGGTCCTAAGCTAATCGATGCACCCCTCGAAACATAGGCAAATCCACGAACCCCTCGTTTTATCTGTCAACATTTCATAGCGAATTAAAACAAACATAGTGTAGTACTAGAATTTCGACTATAATGGGGTACGCTAATTGATTTGCTTGTGACGAATAGGCTAGTCAAGTAGTCAACCAATTTAAAATCGTTAGTTTCCACCGGTTTGTCATACTCTAGAACCGAGATGGTTTTATGACAGGTGGGCAGGAGCGCTCACGGTCTCCCAGTGTTGGTGAGTTCTTTGCCGTTAATGTTCACGAAAAGTTCAATATTTTGCCATACAGAAATTCAAAACAAAAAAAGTTATGGGCGGATTTGGACAGTTTTTGACCTGTTTCATACGACCGGAAGGTGTATTGTAATGTCCTTTCAATTGGGTAACTTGCCCAGAACAGGGAGAGTGATACCAACAATCAATACGAAACTAACGATTTTAAATTGGCTCACCACTTTAGTAGCCTATTGGTCCCAAGCAAACGATTAACGTACCCTATTCTAGTTGAAATTCTATTACTACACTATGTTTGTTTTGATTCGCTATGAAAGTTTGACAGATAACATCAGGGGTGTGTGGATTCATGCAGAACATGCAGGGGTGAGTGAAATAGCTTGGGATTGCTTGGGACCGTTGTTCTGGTACTGAGTGAGCCAAAAATAATAATGATTTTCTTCGGGACCCAGTGGTCTTAGAGTTACCTCTATGGTGATACTCCTTAATGAACGAAACGTTTTCGTTGACGGTTTAAACGTTAATGCTTTATTTGAATCAACTGAAATACAACATTACCTACGGGAGACATCTGAAGTCGAGTTATTTACTCCTGCATTATGTAAGCGATCACCAATCAGTGATCGTCATTCGAATTGAGAGAGTGTGTTAAACTGAGAGAATGGCGTATGCAATGGAGAAGGCGTCAATAGCTGCTTGGTAACAAATCACTAGAGCGTCCTTGGCAACAGTGAAATGTGAATATGATCCTTATGGGACAGAAAGTGGAATCGCTGACATGTGTTTTCGATTATCGAACCGCTTTATGCAGTTCGTTGGCTTGGGAAAATATTTGAAGCAAGGTCCCACGAGTGTGGTCTTGAAACTAATGGTTCTTGGAAATAAGGATAGCAAACGTGGTTCTAGAATTTGATGACACGTAAGATTCACATGTCACAGTATGCTGGTCTTAAATGCCTTGCCAAACTGATTTCCTACGCAATTAATCTACCATTGATGTGAATTTCGCTATAGTTTATCGGAATAGTTCGTTTTAGTAAACAAACTAACACTAAGCCTTCTTCCTTGTGTGTCACCTTTGATGAAGCTTCTAGCATTAAAAACCTCTGTTACATTCATATTTTCGGGTTAATTTGACCGTAGTTGAATAACCATTTAATAAAAGTAGAAAAGTATCTAATTAAACGTTACTTCACGTTGAACAAACAAAAATGTGATTGTATATGCGCTGGTACAACTCATGTATTATTTATTCTATATGTACTATAATCACCGACAAACCGACATGAATGAGCAAACAAATTACAAAGAAATTTCTGATCAAAGCACAAAACTGACATCTGCCGCCGTGTTCGCGGAAAATACTTATCTTAGCCACGAACACGGGTACAAAATTTATGAGTTGGTTCGTGTCTCATCTATTTCGGACAAATTATTTTTATCTAGATAAAACATTTCTATGGTTTTGACCAGGCCAGTGACAAGGCGAGGGGCACGCAATAGCCTTTTTGACTGCGTTGGATTTAAAGTACAAGGTGTTGAACTATGTAATTAAGTAATTAAAAATGAAAATTAAGTATTTCATGTAATTAAATTTAATTTCGCGTAATCAAAGCAGTGCCAGTGTAATTACTGTAATTAAAACACGTACCTCAATTTGATTACGTAATTAATGTAATTAAAAATTAATTATCTGTAATTAATGTAATTAAAGTTACACAAATGTAATTAAAAACGTACCCAAATCCTTATTCTTGAACTATTTAAAAAAAAATGAAGAAAACCCTTAACACATACTCGAATGAATTTATTTATTCAAAAACTCTGAAATACGCATATTAATGTTTTACTAGACTACAAACATGACCAATTCTGCGAATACTTATATACTAAATTTCTTGGAGCACCATGATAGAGTTGGAAACTGAAATAATCCACTCGCGACAATCGATTTCACTTTCGTTTTGTACGTTCAACATAATGTTGTATCTAGTGCACTGTATTCGTTGAATAATGCGCTTTAATGCAGAACTAGAATAAAATCGATTGTCACGAGTGGGTTATATCGGTTTACAACTCTAGCGACAATATACATTGAAAAGGAAGTGATACTCATAATGAGGGCCGTGATTGCCATACAAATGAAATGGGAATCACTTAGTTGTGACGACAAGTCTTCAAATTTTACATTTCCTTAAATTCAAGCAATTCCTCGAGCAAATTTCCTCCCAATCAAAAAATCAGGCATAACATTTGATAACGGCACAAAAGCATTTGTAAACAAACTTTCTAAGGCCCTTTACACCAAAGTATGCCCACGCAAACCAACAACATCATCGGATAGGGGCAACTATCACCTTTCCGAAAGAGGTATTGGTTTGCGTGGGCGTACTTTGGTTCGCGTGTAAAGGGCCTTAGAAAGTTTGTTTACAAATGCTTTACGGCACAAAATGTTATGCCTGAAATGTTCGAATTTTAAGCCATGCTCGCAGCACAGTTCGATGGGTGATGATATTAGCTTGTGCCTGAATTAACAGATTCAATGGAAGATGTATTTGCATTTGCATTAATTTTCTGATGTTACGCGTGAATTCTTCGATTATTTCAATATTTCTTTCAAACTTAATATTATTATACTAATAATAATTAACAGATTTAAGGCAGAGTTCATTAACAAAAAAAATATAATCAGGTTTTGGTTGCAGACACTAAGATGATTCAAACCAATTGTGTGCTTTTATTTGTATTATCGCCATCATATGATCACACCCGTATTCAGAATTGACGCATTTATGAAATTCGCCTCCCCATTGTTCGTCTTTCCATGGGTCAACTAAACAATACTATGGGCAGAACTCCAAACCGATAGGAAACGATGAGTCCCATGTGCACAGGACACGAAATGATCGTTACCGATCAACTTGACACACTCAAGCTATCCGTGCTGGGAAGACAATTGCATACCAGCTGCGATTTTTTCCCGGAAGTAGCTCAGCGTGTGAATGTCCAAAGTATTCACCAGCTCCAATGTCCGTTCAGCTGTCTGGGATAGCAAATTTGAACTCTTAATATGGTCATTACCGACGGAGTTTCGTAAAATAATGAAGTTTGATATGTCACACGAGGGGTTCCGGTTCTTATTGGGAGTTGGATATTTAACCGGGGGGGGCAGTTAAATGGGACTGTGGACTGCCTAAGACCATTATTAGCCGTGCAGGATCATGAAGTTTGATATGTCGCACGAAGGATTTTGGTTCTTGTCGATAATTGAAAATATACCCGGGAACACCGGAACATGCCAGGGAGGGCCAATGGGATCGTGGTCTCTCAAAAAGACCATTACTGGCCGAGTTCAGCAGAATCATAAAGTTTGATATGTCGCATGACGTGTTTTGGTTCTTGTGGAGAATCGGTCACTTGCCCGGGGACACAGGAACATGCCCGAGAGGGCTAGTGTGACCGTCGAGTCTCATTAAGGCCATTACCAGCCAAAAATTGGAAAATCATGAATTTTGATATGTCGCACGATGGGTTTTTGGTTCTTGTTGAGAATTGGCCACTTCTCCGGGGGCACCGGAACATGTCTGGGAGGGCTAGTGTGACCACTCTACATTTTCGAAGCTCTAAAATGAACTCGAGTTTTGTTTCTCTCATACAAACGTGTTCAACGCTTCATTTCTATAACGCCTAGCTAGATTATCAGCAAGAAATGATAATGAAAAAGAAGCACACTTAGAAGAAAACGCTGGCTGTGGATCTTCTCGACGTTGCTTTGCTCATCGCTTTCAATGTAAGTAATGTCGATTTTCTAGTTAAACGAAACCTCATTATGGTTTTCAATCTCCTTTCACGAACACTCTATCACCGCTCTTTCAATTTGTTTAAAATGCGTTATGTCCCGTTTTCGTTAATTTTTTTTAGAGAAATATGTCGATGGAAGATAAATTAAACATATTACGTGTAATCTTCAAGTGTTTTCACGTGAGAAATGCTTTAAATGTGTTATTTCATTTTCCGTCATATACGTCATGAAACCTCTGTTGATGTGTTTCATAACAGAGAAAACTATCAAAGTCGAGCACTCTTTCGCTCATCCGTTTCACCGAAGCTTGAAAGGAAGACCAATGGAGCGACGGGAGAAAGAGAGACAAGCGATTGAACATTTGTTTGTGCACGCCGACTGAGGTTGTAGAATTCTGCGAAGCTGTTCGACTTTCACAAAAAAAGAAAACCAACAGTCTCTTCGTCGCATCAATTTAGTCGGTTGAAGCTGATATTGTGACGCCCTGAGTGTTACCATGGACTCTCAATAAGACCATTACTGGCCAAGATCTGTAAAATCATGAAGTTTGATATGTCGCACGATGGGTTTCGTTCTTGTTGAGAATTGGCCACTTCCCCGGGGGCACCGGAACATTCCCGTAAGAGCTAGTGTGACCATGGACTTTCAATAAGGCCATTACTGGCCAAAATTAGTAAAATCATGTTGTTTGATATGTCGCATGATGGGTTTTGGTTCTTGTTGAGAATTGGCCACTTCCCCGGGGCACCGGAACATTTTCGGGATGCCCAATGTGATTGTGAACCATCGAAATAGCTGCCACTGGTCCAATTACATCGTTTGAGAGAAAAAAAAAACATGATGTTCATCGTGTGTATACTTATTACAGAACAATAAAGCCGAATGCCGACCAAAAGCGACCCCAACGGGAACCGAAATAACTCCGGAACCATGAATTGATCAAATATTTTCAGATGTATTCAGAAACTTCAATAGATTCAAGACAAAATTCAATTTGTTGTAAAGACAAATATTGAGAAATTATGTTTTTATAGCTAATTGAATTTTGAAATCTATGCAAATTTAGACGTTAGGCACGCAAAGGTTAACATAATTTTCTATTGTAATTCTGTTTTCGTTCGCATCCTCCAAATTAAATTCGTTATTTCTTAGGTTGAACCAGGTAGCACAAACAAACATTCCTTTCATTGTCGCATTCTCCGGTGCTTTGACAGGGGCGTGATCCAGGATATAGTTCATTTCCCTGCCAACACCTCGGCAGTATTGAAATCCCACTACATTTCCAATCACGAACCGATCGTTGTATGTGAATTGGCACCAATCACCAACTGACATTATCCTTAACGTAGCAAAAGGGCCTGTGAAATTTTTGTTTCACGGGCCAATAATGAAAGGGTCTAACGGTACGCTGGGGGAAATTTAACTACATTTCTCGTTGTACATTAATGGAGTTAATGTACTTAATTTATGCGACTTGTAATTAAAGCTGAAATTTGTACTTAAAGTAATTAAATCAAAAAAATTCCGGCGCTCGTAATTAAAGTAATTAATCATGTAGTTAACTGTAATTATTGTACTTAAAAAAGGCTTGCGTAGGAGTTAAAGGTTATTGCGTGCCCCTCGTGACAAGGCCTAGACAGCATGTGCCGGGCTCAAATCGTTTATTTTGCTGTGCTGGGCCCGCTGTCACGGTATAACATGTTGCCTACGCGCCTGCCACTGGGCTGGTTTTGACAGATGGGATCGCTGCACATTTGAATAGGCCGTTATGGATTCTCGATCAAGAGTTAAGTTTAAGTTTCATGTTGGTTTGTCGGTGCTATAATAGTCGAATAAAAGCAGTTGGATGTACCTTACACACAGCAGTTTAATGTTGTGGTTGTGAACAGAAGTCATTATGAAAAATAGTACAGGTACCTAAATATTATTAAGTATGCAGTGTTGACTTAAATCATCAAGAAATCGGTACTTCAATAGGCAATTTTTTGTTGGGGTACTTCTCGATGATCTCGTACAGACGATATACTTGATAGCAGCTATTGTGCGGTGTTCATTGTTCATCATCTGCGACCCTTTTGTTGTCGACCTTGGGAGCAAACAGTTCGTGATGAGTGTACAAGTGACACCTTTCGGATATGACCATCAGTAAAACTCACCGCTTTTTTATTATTTCAAATATTTTTTTCTTTTATTTTAAATTTTTACTTTATCAAACAAGTTTCCATTAAATTTCCATATGCTTAAAACAGCATGAATTAAACTTAGCAGTTTTATGGTATCGTTAAATCTACGAAGTTCTTTTTATTTTTATTTCTCTAAGTGTATGTTCAATCCGTGTTGGAAATCGTATAAAAGTTACACAACTTTTCATAACATCCATACGACTTATAACAGGATTGATTTTGCCCTTAGTGTATGTGTTTTTTTTGTCTGTACCACGACTAACATATTTTACGTCTACATGTAAGGTAGTAGTATTTTTATCATTCTTTTATACCATGTAACTAATATAATAAATAGCAGCAAAATGTTTTTTTTTCTCCTTAAATTCATTTTATTTTTTATTTTTCTCGAAGCTACCTCTGAATCAAACGCATTATCAATTGTTTATTCAATTTCTTTCCCATTATCAGTTAGGAGTCAAACAGGCGTTGAAAGTGGAACAAATTTTGATATTTTGATGCGAAACTTTCCTAATTAAATTCAAATACGTTCAATACTTTCCTTGAACCATTTCGGAAGATGTCTCATGAGGTGTATATTTTTTCGTTTTTTTTTTTTTTTTTTTTCACAATTTACTGTAAGTCCTAGCGTAAATGATGTAGGTGTTTGAAGTATTTAGTTAGTTGTTGTATAAAACCTGTTTGTTCTGGTCGTTTGCAGTTTTTTGGTTTGCATATTTTAGCTAAGGAAAAGGACATTTTTCAATTAATATTTTGTTTTTTTTTTTACTTTTTTTTTCGTGATGCTGCAAAGTTTAGTAGCTTTATCCCATGGAACGAAAAGGCCATATGCAATCAAGGGGAAATGAAACCTATCGCAGGATGGCGCTAGTGTTTGATTTTTTGATTTACTGATAAGTTTTCGCTTTTATAGAGATTCGATCTTTTTTTTTGTAATGAATTTATCTATTTGCTTCGGGTTCGAATTTTATTCACATCTTCTCAGTATTCCTATTTGTTTTTGAAGTCAGATTTTGAATTGTATCGATATCATATTTCCTGTTTGCTTCTGTTGGGATCCATGTAAGTTTGAGTTTAGTTTAACATTCGGTTAATACTTGTGACTGACATTGTTGATGATAGCTACACAATACGCTATGACAGTTATAATTTGTTTTTGGGGATATGTTAAGGATTAAATTACGCAAGTTTTACTATTTTTAGGGCATTGCACACTAGAGCCAATCATTGGAACGTTGCTATACCAATGGAAAAAATAGGAAAGTATCTGTATCTGTAGTAATAAACTCGATTGTCGTTCAGCGGTGTTGTAGGTTGCGGAAGAACGTTGAAAATGCGTTCGATTGATGAGAGAAAAAAAGCGTTTGAATGTACCTAGCCCACATACGGGGCGAACAGAATAGCTTGTAAGTGTTATTTGCCACTTATTTGCGACTGGATAAATGAACGGTATATTCCATCGAAACGTTCCAGATATGGCTCTAATGCTTGCAAAACAACTGAAAGAAATCGTCTGTCTCTATTGGACTATCCTAGTGAAATGCTTGGATTACTTCTATAGGCTCTAATTTGATCGTTCGCAATTAGTTTATACTTTTAAATAATTTTTGAATTTATCAGTTTTTTTTATACAACATGTGACAGCTACATTGGGTGGCATTGACAAATGACTAAGGGTGTTACAATATAAGGTACTATCCCGTATTATTGACAGCCGGTTCACTTAAACTTGATTTAAATCAGCTTGTTTCAAACTACACAGTTTCATGGTTTTGTCTAAGTTGCAATTATTTTTTTCTGTCTGCTGTTAGTGGATACACTAACTATTACATAACTGACGCAAATGTAATTAAAAATGTTACGATTAGCTCGTTTTCTGTTTGTCCCTCTTCCTAGATAGGTTAATTTATCGCAAAGGTTTTCGTTACAAATTGCGTAGAAAATGTGTAACTCTTCTAAATTCAGCAGGAGGTTCGAAATAAGACAAAGCTGAAAATACAACGGTCCATCAACGTGTAAATCGCAACGGTTTGGCTAAGCTATGGGATAAATTAAGATTTCACAGCTTTTCTTTAAATCCATTATAGATGGAAAAAAACGAAAAATTTCGAATTTCGTTTCTATTTTCCTTCCAACCCGTTTCCCCAGACAACACAGTTGGTTCCCGTTTCATTTCGCTATTGATCGTTATGTCGTTTCAGTTTTCTACTTGGCCACCGGTTTTTGTTATTTCATTTAAATACTTCTTACTATTACGACTTACTAGTACGAAAATCACACACACGGACATTCTTGTTGAATTTTCCGAAAAACTAAGAACTAAAATATACAAATTATTATGTACAAAGCAACGGAAAAGAAGGGAGGTAACTATATATATACACTAGCTGGTTGTAAACTGTCACGGGTTTGGACGCATGTACTGGACGCACAGCTTTCTTTGGATTTGGATTTTGAAAAGGCGTGTGTTTTTATTCAGTGCACATTTCTGAAGTGTTAGCTCCTCACTGCAGGAGAATAAACCTACTTTTTTTTAATGATGAAGAAGAATTTTGTTCTTTCAGGCTTATTATGTTCCAACTGGAATTGGATGATTGTTCTCAAGTTAGTACTAGGAACGCACATTAACAGTATTGTTTCCAACCCAAAAAGATCATCAAACAGACCAGGAATCGCACCTATCGAGAGCATCTCAAACAAAATCTATTGATACACAAGGGCAAAGAATTCATCTCATAGTTTTCTAAATGTCACTTGAGGTCATCTTAAATAATCGTTCTCTCCGATGGAGGAAATTCAGCAATGACGATTGACGACATTATGTAAACCATCATAAGAAAGTCAAGTTCCAGGGCCAGGACCACATGCAACTTTCGCAAATGATACATTCATTTGTTTATTTCATACGCCGAACCTTAAGTAAGAAGAAGAAAGTAAGAGCGTTGAATACTGTCTGGAACCAATTGGGTTGTTAAGGGGTATTGATGTAAATACATACTCGTAATCTGCATTAAAAATGGAACCGGAATCTAAAATTGCATCAATTTTGGTACACTGGAACTATTTTAAATAAGTGCGATTACATTAGCAAACATCACCATCTTAGCGCCCCTAGATGGGCCTTTTTTCCCCTGTTCGGATCCTAACACCACTGCGACCAGTAATTTGATCTATTGTAGTATATTCCGTGTCCTTAGTTTAAAGGGTTATACCATAGAGGTAACTCTAAGACTAGTAGGTCCCGAAGAAACGTGCTCAACTTTTTGGCTCAGCTCTGGTACTCTCTTCGGTCCCAAGCTAATCGATTCACCCCTCGAAACATAGAAAAATCCACTAACCCCTCACTTTATCTGTCAAACTTTCATAGCGAATCAAAACAAACATTGTGTAGTACTAGAATTTTGACTAAAATGGGGTACGTTAATCGATTTGCTTGGGACCAATAGGCTAGTCAAGTAGTGAGCCAATTAAAATCGTTAGTTTCGTATTGATTGTTGGTTATACGGTCAAAATTTAGTCAATATCAACTTGACGTATTTCTTTCAATTTTGCATTTAAAAAACCTGAACACCCCTCATTTTGAAGGTGTGTGTGTGTAGAATGTTGCTCCTATTTTGATTTTGGAATTCACTCTTCAGTTGTCAAAATGCCGTCCAAGCAAGAAGAGCAGCGTATCAAAATTTTGCTCGCGCATCGCGAAAATCCGAGCTACTCGCACGCAAAGTTGGCAAAATCGCTAAAAGTTGCCAAATCAACCGTTACAAATGTAATTAAAGTGTTTGGGGAACGTTTGTCGACAGCCAGGAAGTCTGGATCGGGGGGAAATCGAAAACCGGAAGCCGCTGAGACGACAAAGAGAGTTGCCGGTAGTTTCAAGCGAAATCCTAACCTCTCTCTCCGAGATGCCGCAAATAAGCTGGGTGTATCGTCTACAACCGTGCATCGAGCCAAAAAACGAGCCGGACTATCGACTTACAAGAAGGTAGTGACTCCAAATCGCGATGATAAACAAAATACGACGGCCAAAGCGCGATCCCGGAGGCTGTACACGACGATGCTGACGAAGTTTGATCAACAATCAATACGAAACTAACGATTTTAAATTGGCTCACCACTTTAGTAGCCTATTGGTCCCAAGCAAACGATTAACGTACCTCATTCTAGTCGAAATTCTACTACTACACAATGTTTGTTTTGATTCGCTATGAAAGTTTGACAGATAACATCAGGGGTGTGTGGATTCATGCAGAACATGCAGGGGTGAGTGAAATAGCTTGGGACTGCTTGGGACCGTTGTTCTGGTACTGAGTGAGCCAAAAATAATAATGATTTTCTTCGGGACCCAGTGGTCTTAGAGTTACCTCTATGGTTTGATTGCGTGGTAATGGACGACGAAACCTACGTCAAAGCCGACTACAAGCAGCTTCCGGGACAGGAGTTTTATACGGCAAAAGGAAGGGGAAAGGTAGCAGATGTTTTCAAGCACATGAAACTGTCAAAGTTCGCAAAGAAATATCTGGTTTGGCAAGCCATCTGTACCTGTGGCTTGAAAAGCAGCATTTTCATAGCTTCCGGGACTGTCAACCAAGAAATTTACGTGAAAGAGTGTTTGAATAAACGTCTGCTGCCTTTCCTGAAGAAACACGGTTGTTCCGTACTGTTTTGGCCGGATTTGGCATCTTGCCATTACGGTAAAAAGGCCATGGAGTGGTACGCCGCCAACAACGTGCAGGTGGTTCCCAAGGACAAGAACCCTCCCAACACGCCAGAGCTCCGCCCAATTGAGAAATACTGGGCTATTGTCAAGCGGAACCTAAAGAAGACCAAAAAAACTGCTAAGGGCGAGCAGCAGTTCAAGGCAAACTGGCTTTCTGCGGCGAAGAAGGTGGACAAGGTGGCTGTACAAAATCTGATGGCAGGGGTTAAGCGTAAGGCCCGGCAATTCGGATTTGGAAAAGCGGAAGCCTAACTGAATATTTTTCCTGAAATTTATACTAATTGAACTTGAAAAAGAAATTTAATTTGATTTTTTAAATAAACGATTTCACCGACTTACACGCGTTTTCCCTTGACCAAATTTTGACCGTATCACCCTTTAGTGCATGTCGTATGACTTTATCACTATTGAGAAATGATGAAGTATTCGGTTTTGATACAGTTGTCATTCTTGCCTTCATCGCAAGAAATCGATTCTAATTGAAAGGTCCCGCTATTTATACCCTTCGGAGTGTTGAAACACCCTCCAAAGGCGCACCCCTTTGTCAGTCAAATTTGATTTATAAGTAACAAATTTAAGTAATGACATCCATACTGACCATGCATCAGAATCTTAGTCTTATCACTTCAAACTAGGGAACAACGAATTTTAGGAACGAACGATTAGGAATCACATAGATGCAGACTAACTGAATCATTTTTTTCCTTGTTTCAAGATCCACTGAGGGCAAAGCCGAGGCTTGTCACTATCAACAAGGCAAAAAAAGTACTAAAATGTGTTCCTTTGATTACTGAAAAATAATGTTCCCCTAGTTTGAAGTAGTCAGGACTAGGAATCGATGGTAGATCTTACATGCCGTAACGTACCACGAAAAGGTGATCTACCCCCGTTACGGGGTCCGTGGGATTTAGTATGGGAGCGAGTTGTCAGCTTAAAGATTCAGTGTCAACAATTAAATATTAAAATCGAGATGAATGTCTATGGGAATCGATAAAAATATCGTTGTGCTCAGAAAACGAAGCTCTTTCAGATGTTGTATAAAAACCGGTATGTTTTTATTTTCGAAATTAAACAGCCCAATTCCTGCTGCCAGCAAATGTGAAACTCGTTAGTTGCTGAGGACGAGTTTTTGAGAGCCAAAAAATCTGTCTCAAAGTTCAGCAGATGGAATCCGTTATCGCGTTTGGTAGTACCGCCGAAGAGTTTCCCAGCACCTCAAAGCGGCACGATTCGTGGACCACCTGAAGGTCCCGCTTTTGATGCAATGTCTTGTTTAGAACCGGCTCTCATAATTTACTACACTCCCGATTATGCTGCGGCTACACCAGATTTTCACACGATCTCGGATCCCGTGATGGATTCCACAAACAATGTGTGGGGTGCTTAATCAAAATGTCAGTTGAGTATCTCATAATAAATTGTCCTACATATCAAAACTTCCTAGACCAATACGGTATCGGTTCCAGTATCAGAGACGCATTATTCAACGACCCTGACAAGGAAAGACCACTTCGACTTCCTTAAAGACACCGGCTATTACCAATCTACGTAGAACCTAGAAACACTGGAATAAGAGACCAGCGGAGAAAAGAAACATGAATTTGGCAACAAGATCATGAGTGATTGTTAAACGATTTTAATATTCCTCCCTAATTTAATCAAACCATTTCAGGGTATAACTCGAAACGTAAACAATGACTTTGAACGTCGATTTCTCTAGAATGACCACACACCCACGGAATCTGATTACACTAGCTCATAGAACAAACATTTCTCTGTCAGATGATTTAGTTAGTTTGAGTGGGTATGGAGTCATTCGTAAGAGACCGACGATACAAGTCATTGTTTACATTTCGAGTTAGACCCTTCTGACATGTTTCCCCTGATTTGTAAACATTGCAGATTGGAACCGCTTTTGACAGTTCGATTGGAATCATAACAGTGTCTCCTCTGGTCACGACAACGGACGAACGACGGCACTTGGCCTACACTAGAAACACTGGAATAATAGACCAGCGGATACACTGTTATGATTCCAATCGAACTGTCAAAAGCTGTTCCAATCTGCAATGTTTACAAATGGTTTGCTTCAATTAGGGAGGAGTATTAAAATCGTTTAACAATCACTCATGAACTCGCTCGTCTGTGCACGGACGAAGTCACTAGCAAGCAGTTACAAATGCAAGTGATGCCAGGATTGCTTTGATGTTAATCTTGTGGCCAAATTCATGTTTTTTTTCTCCGCTGGTCTCTTATTGCTGTGTTTCTAGCCTACACCAGCTCTCTAAATGACAAACGGAAGAACGACGACGACAACTCCGCAGGCTACGGACATTGGCTCTCTTGGAAATTAATCACAACTTCGTTCACTTCTCTTACTCCAACAACAGTCGTCATAGAACTCTGATATCCTTAAACTCTGTAACAAACACTATGTTTTTTTTTTTTCAGGAACCCCCTCAGGAGTCCATTCCCTTCAAAGAGACGAACCAGGGCTGAAAGTCTCTATAATAAAGCAAAAGAAGAAAAAAGAAGAGCTGTAGTCAGCCCAGTGACAAGGCCTATACCAACAGCAGCGTTTGACAGTAGGCAGCATGTTCCGGGCTTAAATCGTTTATTTTGCTGTGCTGGGCCCGCTGTCATAGTATAACATGTTGCCAACGCGCCTGACACTGGGCTGGCTGAAGTGCAATGGAGTGTGTATAGAATGCAAACGTTGTGCTAGAATGGTCGATTTCGAAGCGTTTGATTCCTCCATAGTGCGTCTGGTTGAAAAGATATTGGTAATTACTATTAATATTAGTATCTTCGAAATGGCAAATGGAAACATCAAGGGAACTTCCAGCTTTATGAACGACGTCGTAGTCGGTTGCTAAAACGATCAGGAGAATAATCAAAACCAGTAAGTGGTTCTACAGTGATGAGAAGTTTAAGATGAATATGCGGATCTTGCGTTATCCGGCTGGCAGCCGACTCATGCCAGAAGCAAAGTTCGAGTTGTACAAGGAGTATCTTCTTCTTCTTCTTTCCTTTATTTAACGTCGGTCTCTGTTCCGCAATCTAGTGTCAATAACACGGGGGCAACAATCAGGAATTTCGGCGGAGCTCACATCAATGTGATGAATATAGTGGGTGAGGATGACTGCAACAGGCTGCTCTTTCTAGCATTCAGCACTGCGATGCAAGTTTGAAAGAGTAAGCTGTTTTGTTCTGTCGTACCTCCGTCAGTTTTACCAACAATCAATACGAAACTAACGATTTTAAATTGGCTCACTACTTGACTAGCCTATTGTTACCAAGCAAACAATTAACGTACCCCATTCTAGTTAAAATTCTAGTACTACACAATGTTTGTTTTGATTCGCTATGAAAGTTTGACAGATAAAATGAGGGGTTAGTGGAGGTGAATCGATTAGCTTGGGACCGAAGAGAGTACCAGAGCTGAGCCAAAAAGTTGAGCACGTTTCTTCGGGACCTTCTAGTATTAGAGTTACCTCTATGGTTTTACCCACAAACGAAGGGACAGACGGAGCGGCTCGAAAACTTTGGTGACTAACCTGCTATTGCAATTTTTCAGTGTACCACATGGCAACACCACTACTACTGGATTGTACCACATGGCAACACTACTACTAGATTGAACTAGCATTTTCACCAAATGTACTAGAATGTTTTGGTTCTTTCTCTTTCACTCTACTCAAAACTGAAATGCATAAAAAAATAACAAAATGATACGCACTCTTTGCACACTGTCAAAGAATCATTGTTCAACTTTGTTCAAATTAAAACAAAAAAACTAACCCATCTGGTGGATGATGGCACAAGCTTCCAAGAAAATTCTATTACAGTGAACCACATTATTTAAATGGATTTCTTCGCCAGTTAGTCGTCTGTCACTTCGTTTGTGGTTTTACCGCTGTCCAAAAGTGTCAGATTATCAAAAAATGTCAAAATTGTGTGAGCTATGGTGCATCTATATGTGGTGGACAGGGATAGGTTCCCCATGGCCAATCACTGACGGACATCGATTGCCATCCATTGACGGCAACTGAATGTGCAGGAAGGCAGCTTCCACACCTGCGTAGGGTATTGCACACATTCAACACTATAGTCGCTATATTCATAGTCTGGCGGATAGAATTTCAATCTATCAAAAAGCGGAACCAAGTCAATATATTGTAGACCAACAATTGAAAAGGTCCTATCAACTTTCATAAACAAAACGTTGATTATTCTTTCCTCGACAATCGATCCCAAATTATCGGCATCATCGGATAGGGGAATCTTTCCCCAACCCAAAGATAGTGTTAGTTTGCGTAGGCGAGCCTTGAATCACGAGAAAACGGTTTTCGAAGTTTTGTTCGCAATAGCTGATGTGCTCTTTTCTGTTGCTGGTCGTGATTTGCTCGATTGGTTCCGCTATTTGACAGCTCAATTGGTTCCCGAGGCTCTATCCACCAGACTATGAATATAGCGACTATAATTCAACACACATGAGCCGGGACCAACGGCTTTACTTCCCTTCCGAAGGAAGACGTGACCAGAGATTTTTATGCCTCAGAAAAATCCCTCCGACTTCGGCTGGGATTGAACCCAGACCCATTGGGGTGAGAATGCAGTCACGCTAATCACTACATCACCGGCGCCAGCACAAGGAGTGTCAGTAAGCAATCGACAGCTTCAAGCGAATCCTTTCTTCTGATCTGCTTCTCACCCACTACAATCCAAAACTGAAGATTATTGTGTATGCTGATGTTTATTTATGATATTTATCCAGTGGTCTCGGAGCAACAACGATAAACCAATTCCAGACAGCTCTGTGAAAGTGGTCCAGCATGCTTCAAGAGCACTCACCAAGGCGGGACAGAATTCCAGTCAGGAGATCGCGAAGGTCTGACTATTATATTTGAAAATTTAACAAAGTGCTTCGGTCTACCTACGAACTGCTTCGGATCCAAGATACTTATAACTCTGCTGCTATATGACTTCGAGATTGAGTACGTCACGACCAGAAAGCTCGGTAATGCTGATGTCCTATCACGTGCCATCGACCAGTACGCGAAGCCAGAGGAAGAATGCTCGCCAGTATTCATTCAGTCAACACTTTTCCTTTCAATTTCAGAGGGTGGCCACAAACACAACTCTTGTAGCCGACACTCAAGCCAGGCAAAAGCCGCTCAGTCTAGTTGATGGTTGTATCACCGACAAACCAACATGACACTTAGTTCTGACTTATGCCCGAAAATCGTAAACGGCCGATTTAAATCTGCAGTGATCCGAACTGTTAAAACCATCCAAATTTTTGATCTAGATAAAAAATAATGCCTCCAGAATTGATCAGACACGAACCAATAATAAATAGCTAAATATTTCTCGCGAACACGGAGCGAGATGTCAGAAGTGTGCTTTGGTCAGAAATTTTATTGTTTTTGCTATGGTCATTCATGTCGGTTTGTCGGTGGTTGTATCCTGTTCGGAGAACGACCCGTGAGTCCATCGCAGTACCAAAAGCAGTGCTTGAACCAACTATATCTTGGACATCCCGGTATCCAAAGGATGAAGGCACTCTCCAGCAAGCATGGGAAAAATCGTTTCATTTTGCATTTAATAGGGTAGAGCACTACTTCGTCGTAATCGCCTATTTCCGTTCTATCGATCAGAAAAGATCAATAATATCAATGATTTCACCGTGCAAAAAACAATAATAGGTTTGTTCCTATGCGTTAGTTCATTAGCTACAACATAAATCCTATTAGAGCGCATTGTATGAACATTTACGCTCATTGTTCTCAAAACAAAAGAAGCGCTCCTAGCGAATCCCCTTTTTCTCCGTTTATCCGTAGGACGAAGAAAATCTAATGGCGTTTCAATGCATTAGGACGGAATTGAAACTCGTAGAACGAATTTAGAATCAATAAGCAGTATTAGATTTTAAACAATATCTCAACAATTTGTGACTCTTTATCAAATCCAACGTATGGAAAGGTGACATTTCTCGATTTTCACTTTGCCTGATAAAAGTGCTTTTAAGTCGGCTCGTTCCCAATATGTTCCTGTTTTTTTTCAAGGAAATCCACCAGATTCCTCCTGAAGTCCCTTGTACCAGTAGATTTTTTTTCAGATCCCTTCATATGCTTCACAGCCGGTACATTACAGAACTCAACACTTATTTTCAAAATGCCCGTGTGGGCCTACCAGAAGACAGTTTACAACCAGCGCGTACCAGCGCATATTCAAAAACAACGATAATAAAACAATCAGACTTTCAACGCGACGGAACAGAAACGTAATAGGTATTTTCTGGACACGAAATTATAAACAAAGTACCTTCCGTGTAAGTGTTTATTTACACAGAAACCCAAAAAAAAAAAAAAAAAGAACGATCAACCGAGGTGCTATATGATTATCTCGTTCGCATTTGCCGGAATCTGATTGGTACTTAGCCTTACCAATCCAACTCACATCTCTATAGCTTCTGCTGCAATAATAAAACAAAATAAACGGAAACCCATCCGTGTACTCTCACACACTCACTCGCTAAGGTAGGCAAATCATTGCATTCCAGTGCAATTCGCTAAAGTTAGGTTTAATCTCCTCCCAACGTCCTCCCAACACACACGAGGCCAGTTTTCGTGAGATGCTCTCCCCCGCGTATCTTTTAATGCAAACTTACCATGTCCATAAATATTCGAGCCGGGATACAACAAGCAGTTGCAGCAGCGGAATTAACGCCAAGTAAAATCTCTACGTTACACTTTTAAGTCTACTTACTTACAAAGTAGATGGTGATGGCGCGATATGCCTTGTTTGACTACTACGCGTTTGCTTTAAACCGTATGTGCATGTAGCAGCGCAGCAGCATTGTGCGACAGCAGAGATACGGGTTAAGCTGTTCCCATAAAACGGGCGTCTACTCCTCCGTGAATGGATGTTCCGATGTGTCGCTTATGTTTTTCCGTCGGTTCTCGAGGATTTTGGTGGCTTGCTCGAGACTCTCCACGTAGTACAGCCCGCTGAAGTCCTCGTGAGTGGAGTATTTGTCTTCGTCGAAGCCGAACGTCAGTCCCAGGATGATGTTGAAGGCAGACGTGTCGTAGCCGTGACAGCCCGAGTAGCGATACTGGGGTTTTTTGTTGTACTTGCACCCGGCCGATTGAGCACCTGTGAGAAACGGATGTAATCGTTGTGAGAATTACTCATTATTTGAACTGTGCCGTTATTTATGACCCTTGCAGAAGATAACAACTGTGCGAAACCTCTCTATAAATCTTATACCCACCGATAGGATGTAGACATTCGGGCGTTAGCATGCACCTCACCCAGGGTAGCATTATCTTATCGTTCACCGTCGGAGTGCTGACAAAGAAGACGAAATCCAGCGAAACCATCGGCAGGAACTGGAAGTTGTCCGAGTCGGTGTCAAAATAGTCGAACATTTTCGGATGTGTGCGACTGGTTACCGCTTGCTGGGTGGTCCAACCCATTACCCCGCTGCTATTCTCAGTCTTGACCCGTATGTCTGTGACTTCCTTGCCACTGCCCCGCAGTCGGACACTGTTCTCGGTGAACAGGATGCTTCGCGCCCGAGCAAGCGCATCGTGGATGATAATCGGCCGAAAGGCGTGCATGTTTTCATCCGTAACGTACGACGGCAGCGAGCTCAGATCATAGGTTATTACGATGCAACGAGAACTGTTGCAAAATGCCTGCAGCGTGTGCAGGTCACTCTCGGATAAACCCAGATCGTAGATCAGCAGCTGATTATTGGGTAGTTTGGTGGCAATGTTTTGTGCGTACAGGATCGTAGATGCCACCTCGCCGGATTGGGTATACGTCACGACGGAAAAATTGGAACGCGTTCCATTGTACAGGGAGTGAGTGAAGCCCAGCTGAGCCAGGTACTTCGGATCCATCTCCGGGTGTTGTTCATTGGCATCTCTCAAGTTGTTCTGCAAGGCGTTAAAAAGTTTAAAGGGAGAATCTATTTCGATGTTCGAGTTTGACAACCTACATGGCTTACCTGCAAATTCCGCAGCTGTTCGTGCGTCTGCGAGACAATGTTCTTAATCGAATCATTTTGCTGCCCGGCTGGCCCGAACAGTATGAACAGCAAGCTGGTTCCAATCACGGCGAACAGTAGCAGTAGGAAATGTTTTGTTCTCATGGCTGTTTGACTTATTTTCTAGATAAAGCTGAGATTAAGAAACTTTGCCGGTCGTGTAATGCTTGCTTGCTTAATAGTAAGTAGTGTTACTCGTATCCTTCCTAAGTGTTCCTATATTTTCTGCGAATCGTTACTTCCTAGTGGTTCCCGTTTTTCTTTAGTTTCGTTCGTTTTGTAAGAGAAGTGGTCAAATCCTTCCTTTCAGTTCGACTAATCCTGTGGAGCAGAAGAGTTGTTTTGTGTTCTGCGAGTAGTGAGGAATGTAGTTTCTTCTTTTGTGGTGGCTTATCACGGTTGGACCTTTGATCACACTAAAGCAGCACAACCGCCAGATCGGTTGCGTACAAGCTACGATCAAAGGTGACTAATATCTGGAAAGATAAGGAAACATGAGAATGTGTTATTGTTTATTAGCGCTTGTTGTGTAAGAAACCTGGGTGGGCCCATGAAGCAGTGTTGGTTTATGAGTAATAACGAATGGATTTTCAAATTGTATTACCAATGGAAAAGTACCTACGGATGTGTTAGGTGAATCTATGGCAGGAAACCAAGCAATCATTATGCATACTGCCGTTTCGCATGTCGGTCCTTTAGTCGTTTTTGTCAAAAAGTTCGAAAAGACAGTTAAATTGCTTGTCACATCAGAAAGAAGCAATGGCGGTAGTATATCCATAAGGATGAAGACAATTTTGCAATTGCTGCAAAATAGCGTTCAAATGGTTCCAAATCGAAACCTGATCGCCCTTCCTGCGTTTTGATCAGTGAGCATCGTTGTGCCTGGTAGGTCGAGGCACATTTCAAGTATGAGAAAGTGATTGCAGTTTGCTCAAAAGTGCTGATACTTTCGATGATTACCCGTAGTTTCGATAGTGAAGATGTATGCTTATATTCTCGATTATGTTCGGGCGTGTTTACCATACAAAAAGCTTTTTATTTGACTTTGTGTGATGGATGAGTTTCGGGTACGGTCGGGCATATGGGTGATAATATTAAGTTTACATTAGGATAAAGTTGAAACATTGATAAATGTATCGCTTCAGTTTGAGAAGTACTTCACTTCGTAACCGATGAACCTTTCTGATGGCCCACATTATCGTGCAGGTGCCGTGAGTTGGCAGGGTCCAATATGGGTTAGCTTGATGTTTATAAAATACTATCAGCTAAAACTGTATTTTTGAGCTTTATCTCTATACATTCCTGGTTGTTTCCCAGCATATAAACATGTTGGTGTTCGCTGATTCAAAGAGTTAATGGGATGAACATTGAGCTGTCTATAGTTGGGCGTTGCTGAACTTCTATGGGGCTGTTCATAAACTACGTAGACAGTTTAGGGGGGGGGGGGGTTGACAATTATCCACGGCCCATACAAATTTTAATTTTTTTGTATGGACAATTGTCTACGCAGGGGGAGGGGGGGGGTCAAGAATCCCAAAAAACTGTCTACGTAGTTTATGAACAGCCCCTATGTGCTTTACCTATAGGTTAGGCAGTGCCTCTTACGAATGTATTAGTAAGCGGGGTAAACTTTATGGGTGGTAGTGTGGTCCCGTGCATCCGAAGCTTCAGGCACCGGAGACAATAAAGTTGCGACGTCACAATCACGATTTTTGTTCGGAGAGTTGGTTCTTGTGTCGTCACCACTTTTCATCTCCGAAAATGTTTCGTAGTATTGTTCTCAAACACAAACAAACACTATCATGTGCCACTCCTGTATGTATATCTCATTGGCTGAACTTGTGGTGCTTGCAAAACATTTTATGTGAGTACCCAAGTAACCATATGATAACAAAATAACTTTAAATGTAGGTTCAGAGTGAGACGATGGGATATCTCATGAACTGTTGTTTAAAGACATAGTATTCTTAAACCATGCATAAAGTGCTTATGTTTTACGAAAAATAGAGCTGTGAAAAAACATTTCCTCCAAAAAGTAGGTGAAAATGGGATAAAATGGTCCAAAACACATACCTACAAGGCTCTCCGGTCTATGGGACCACGTGCAATCGATTCCTCGGACAATTTCCCTTCGGAAAAGTTGTTTTTCATGGCCGGAATTCAGGCGTGCTGTTGAGATATTGAATTTTGGGTAATTTTGGACCCATTTTTGCCCATAGTGCGATGCCTTGTTGGTGTATGGTCTCATTTGGATTGGTCCTGAATTTGTTTGATATCCTGTTCGAAGTAATTCTAGTCCTTCTCCTTAGTCCATTGAAATCACATTATTTCTTTGAGTTCCAGCTCCATATGATTCGCCAAGATAATGGGTTAAAAGGGATTAAAGCATACATAAAGGTAGATTAGTATTAGTTGTACTTGATCCAAACAATATAAAGAAGCATAGATACATAAGTTGGAAAATAAAACTAATATATAACTAAAAGTGCAATGGATGAGTGTTAGTTCCGGGATCGTTTTAGTGTTAGGAGTTATGTTAGTTTTGATCCGTATTCAGCCCTGCCAGCACTATTGGCAGAAATTGTGATTTGATTATGCGACACTGCTACTACTACTATGTTAGATGTATGACTTGTCAATTTTCGTTAGAGAAGAATACTGTTTTCTAACGCAACGCAATGTCTTTCAATATATCACTCAATCAATTTGATTTTTGGAAATTTGCTCAAAAGGGTTTAGTTGACACATCATACCTTACCGAAAACTAAAGCACAACAATTCTAATTCTTATTTCAAACCTATCAACATATTTAACACACCTTTCCTAAAACTTCACTTATTTGTAAGCGCCTGATTGAAGATATGACTGCTATTGACATTGCCTGTAATTAACAAATATACTAAATAGAAAGATTTATTATACAACTCTAAATGCTAGTTGCCTCCCTAAGCGGACCCCCCGCGTCCTATCTCTTATGTTAATTAACTTTCTGAATTCTCTAATTGAAGTTCATTTGTTGATTATTTAATAAATACTGAAATCTCTAATCTACCTACACAATCATAACCCATGCTTTTAAGCAAAAATTTCAAGTACTTCTGGCTTTGACATATATTAATTATATCTTTGTTCGTCCCAGAGGACACCTTCAAGTGACTAAAATGCTTCACTTTGAAGTTAGTTTCCAAGCTAATTTTAAATTGTATAGGGTAAATCTCACATTTCCACTATGTGGCACCAAAAAAATACATATGGGTAAGTCACAATAGAAGCACACCACAGTGGAAATCCCGAGTCATAGTTGAAACACTTATCTCAAATCAAAATGAAGCACATATAAGATTAGTTACAATCTTCTTCTTCTTCTTCTTCTTCGCATTTCAAGCTTATTGCACATCGCATATTAGCTTATTGCGTGCTCTCAACTTAGTGTTCTAGATGCACTTCCACAGTTATTAATTGAGAGCTTTCGATGCCTGTACCATTTTTGCATTGGTATAATTGTGTGGCAAGTCCAATCATACTTCTATGCCCAGGGAAGTCGAGAAATTTTCTTATCCGAAAAATTCCTAGACCGGACCGGGAATTGAACGCAGCCACCTCCAGCATGATCTTGCTTTGTAGCTGCGTCTTTACCGACTGAGCTAAGGGAGGCCCCTTAGTTACAAAACCATGTACAAAAATGGTGTTTAACATTGTTCCCTGAGTAATACCTCAATGAAAACAACAATGAAAGCTTGTCACGCAAGTAGAAGGAGCACTGTTGGGCACTTTCTGAAATATTTCAATAGTATAATTCCCTTGCAAACCCAAATAAATCTATCTGCGTAAAAAAAATAAGAGTGATTTGCGGCAAAACCCGCCAGTATCGCACCCAACGTCAGTGCCTATACGTAAGCGTACTACGACGCGGCTCTCAATCAAAGGAGTAACAAGTGTGATACTATCACTGCTAGACTAGATCCTTGGTTCTCTCATGCAGTGGTTTATCAGAGAGGGGAAGCTTAGTAATCCCCATTGCCTGCCCATGGCGCCATTCTATCGCGGCATGAGCCAGCAACGCCGGCCATAAACCTACCGTCTCCAACACTCCACTAAAAAGCATGAAATTAAGCCCGCCCACCAACAGCAAGGTGCAAAAACTAGCCAAGGGGAGGGATTGCTCTTCTATCATTGTATGTGATGCAAAAACATCCATCCAAATTTACTTTCATTTATTTAAGATAATCATAGGTAAAAAAAATGTCCAATGTACAGTTTGAAATGATGGGTACATGTTTGTTACTTCAGTCATTCGGACTGCCAAACATGATTGGTGCTCATTTGCTAAAGGCGGGGCTAATCTAAAGTTAGGTACTCTACTATGACATCTGTGAAAGGGAATCTAGTATCATGTAGAACAAATCTTTCAATGTAACACTAATTGATTATGCCATTGAGAAAAATCGTCCAATGTAACATGTCCGATGTACAACTTGACTAGTCAAAACGTCCTATGTGATTTTTGCTATATTGTAGCTTGAAATTCAAATCAAAATTGTGATTTTACCGTTTCTACTGAATTTTCAACGTTATTATTCACTGACTACATTAAAAATAGTATTGCAAAATGTATTGTTTCTAAACAGTTAAAATAATAATCTGTCGAACTCCAACTTTGATTTGATTTCAAAATGGTGGATATGTTACATTGGTCTATTTGAAAAGTGACGCGAGATTTCTTTCTTTTCTTTCGCATGTTTCATTTGGCACACGGTAATTCCAAGACATTGATTTAAACTCATTAAATTACACTGATTCATTACAGTGATTTTGTAAACTCCCTGTTTGAAAATATTTTTCAATGATCTACGTAATCCACGCGCTTTTTCAGTGGTCTTATCGCACCAAAGTACATATACAGGGTGTCGACTCAAAGTCGAAAATAAAATTCCCTGACTTTCCCTGACTTTCCAGTCGGTTTTAAGAAATATTCCAGTCATCAAAACTTCGTTATTTTAACCTAAGAAGCTACAACGTGATGTGCTTTATTATACCGTAGTGTAAATTAAGATTAGTTTAAAATGAGCAGCAGGGTAAGCTTTCGAAGATATCAAGAATAGCATACTCATGGCACGTACAACAGAACTTGATACTAATAAAATTTTTACAAAACATATGACCGACTATCTACGAAGGATGTGAATATGCCTAGGGCTATAAATACATATTACAATATAATAATGAATAACTACTGCTCACAACTAGGCTCACTATTAATTACTAAGTAATAATATGAATATTTAATCAATGTCACCAAGCTCTCAATTTGTGTTCATAATTTCACAGCCAAATAAAAATCAACCCGTAGACGATCCTTTCTCTTAACATATAAATTATTGTAAAATAGTAGAGCAGTGATTATTCTTGCTTTGGCAACCGAACCTGAGGATGCACTGCTCATGCATTAGTCAGTTTCGTACTCTCTGGAACTCCATATGACAACCACAGACATGGCAAAATAATTTAAGTTTAATTATCATTAACATTTTATTCTCTCGGTGAGTTCACATTACAACGAGAAATTGCAAGTTGAATTTGTGTTTATTTTCATTTTCAGATTACTTTTAAAAATGTTTATCATTTGAGCAGAACAATTTTCTCCTGCAAACTCTCGGCTTCTTTTTGAGCATCTTGAGTTTTCGGAATCGAGAGCTTCTTTCATACGACGATCCTTGTCTACATGGAAAGCGAATGAGATTTTTCGAACTCGCTGAATAAGTTTATTCAAAATTTGCATGAGTATGATGTATGAGTAACACCATCATAGATCTAACGTTGCGCTACGACTGAAGGCCCAAACGCAATGTGGGCGGAAGCGGAACGGAAACGGAAAGTTTGACAATTGTCACAAATGACATCAAGATGCCTAACCGCAGTCGATTTATTTCTAACTAGTTTTCAATCCGACAAATAGGCTTACTCAGATCGGGCTTTTCCGCTGCCACTGCCGTTCCGCTGTCATTGCGCATGGACCTAGATAGGAAAGTCCTCATGTCTTCACAAAGATATTCTGCATTTACCGAAAAACCTCTCTCTGCATTGGCGTTGTCATGCGATAAGCAGCAAATCATTTTCACAACCAACAATAGTTCTAAATACGCCGACCAATAACCTGTGCCAAAAAACGTCCAGTTGTTCCTTTTTGCGATCTTATTGATCAAATGTGCATTTACCTGTGCAATATTGTTCAGATAATCAATATTAATAAACCTTTCCATAATGCCTCTAACCATTTGAGACATCGCGTTGCACAAAAAAGACACCATAGGGTTGTCCGTCTGAAATTCGCATTGAAATGGCTTAACTTCGACACCAACTGATTTGAAGAAAGCTAGCTTAATACCACGTTCAGACTACTACAGAGTTATAACATGTTATAACGGTTGTCAAATAATTGCAACACAGAAACCACCATCAAGATAGTGCTATAACATGTTATACATCTGTAATCTGAACTTACTATTTGCCATCAGCAGCGAGTCATTCAAACCGTTTTTAACATCTTGGTAGGAAGCTGACGTTCATTCGATTTTGTCTTTCTGGACGCCTTGAATAAATTTTCGTATTTGCGGAGTAATTTTGCCCTCTGTAGGGCTGGTAGCGATCACTGCTGTCAGAAATAGTGATTTTAGTGACCATGTTGAATAAATAAGTGACCAAATAGTAACTTAAAGTTGTAAAAATAGTGACTAAAAAGTGACCTAAGACCTAACACTAAAGCGACATATTCAATAGAAACTTTATAGCCAAACCCACGGTATTAGTCACGGTATCTATTAATTTAAAAAAATCTGGAAAACCGGGAATCTTCAGGAAATTTTGTTTCCCTAAAATACCTGAAAGTCTCAAAGAATTTAAAAACAAAAAAAATCTTACTAAGGAAATTTAAAGAAAATGATGAATTTTAAAATACAACCATTTATTTTTTCTCGATATTTTTATTCACACTTTGAACTTTAAGATTCACAGTGGATTAATCTTCAGTAAGAAATAAATTTAAAAAAATAATTATTTTTTTTGGTTTTTGAAGACCATTGTCTTTCTGTAATGTTTCCGAAATTTTTCTAAATTTATGGAACTTTTGTGCTCCCGAAATTTTCATGGAATTAGAACGAAATAATTAATATATTTCTATGATTTTCACTGAAGTTCTCAAGATTTTTCTGAAGTTCATAATACTTCCCTTAAATTATCAACATTAATTTAAAACTTCTTCAATAGTCTAGACTTTCTTGGTGCCTAAACGATTACTGAATTTCTTTAAAGTTCTCTAGACTACCCTGAATTTATCAGTATTTTTTAAGAACCCGCAACTTTACTGAAATTAATTAATTTGTCTTGAAGTTTTGACAATGTTCCTTAAGTATTATAACCATTATTAACACTCGCTTTTCCCTGAACTTATCTATGCTTACCTGAAGTTCTCTAAATTTGTTTAATAATCCAGCAAATTTTCTGATACATATTCATAATTCCCTGACGCTTCTGACATTTTAGGATCAATCATAGAATTCTTGGAATACCCTATAATTCCACGGAACTCCTTGTAAGTTGCTGCAAATTTGCTTAAGTTAATGGGATTATTCTGAAGCTATCTGATCATCCTCGAAGTACTCGGAACTTCGCTGAATATCATTAAACTATCTAGAAATATCTAAATTTAGTTCTCTGGAATTTCTAGAATATATCACTGCTTGCTAAAAGTTCTCTCTTTTTTTTATTAATGGAACTTCGTTTATGTCTTCTAACCAACTAAGCTAAATTTTCACATTTTTGAAGTTCTTGAAATCTCCATGATATGACACCCTTAAAATATTATCACGTTTTCCGGATGCTCATAAAATTCTCTCGGAGCTTTGCTGAGGTTTTCGGAAATTCACTGAGCTTCTCGAAACTTTTTTAAGGTTTCTAATATTTCCTTGAAATTATTTGAACGACCCTTTGATTCTCTGATTTGTCTTGATGTTCTCGAAGCTTAAATTTGTACATGGAATACGAAACTTCAAGACATTGAATATTTTTGGACTTTGGACATACTTACTTGGAAAACTGAGGTAATTTTATCCAGAAAAATGAATAGACATTCATACATAGAGAAAGACGATTAAACGTCACAACGTAAAGAATAATTAATCTTGAAATAAATTTACGCTAAAAAAGTTGAAAATAGTTACTTATTACAAGAAAAAGTGACTTTAGTGACTTGGCCTTAAAAAAAGAGAATTTTTAGCAACTGACATGAAACTCTTTCTAGAAATAAGAAATAAAGAAGATATACAGACATAGGTACCAGATTGAAATAAACTTATTCTATGTTTGGTGTAACAAAAGCCTCCTGCAACTAAACGTTCAAAAATGTAAATCAATAGGGTTTTCGATCTAATTTCCGTCCTACTAAGCACAACCCGCGCTTTACCTCTCTTTTCTGAACGAGTTTAAACAAAAAATGTAATATTTCTGTCAAAGATGACTTTTAAATTTATTCACCTTTCTATACGTACCATTGGATTTGATAAAAAAAGAGTCACAAATTATTGAGATATTGCTTAAAATATAACACTGCTTCTTGATTCTAAATTCGTCCTACGAGTTTCAATTCCGTCCAAACGCATTGAAACGCCATTAGATTTTCTTCGTCCTACGGATAAACGTAGAAAAAGGGGATTCGCTAGGAGCGCTTCTTTTGTTTTGAGAACAATGAGCGTAAATATTCATACAATGCGCTCTAACAGGATTTATGTTGTAGCTAATGAACTAACGCATCGGAACAAATCTATTATTGATTTGTGCACGGTGAAATCATTGCTATTATTGATCTTTTCTGATCGATAGAACGGAAATGGGCGATTACGACGAAGTAGCGCTCTACCAGCTATTAGTAGAAAAAGAAACAAACCAGAAAATACAATTGTATTAGGAAATCAGGCAGTAGAAAATTGTGAACGAGTTAGGGATTTAGGAGTTATAATTGATTCAAAACTAGCATTCACTGATCATTATAATACAGTTATCAACAAAGCAAATACCTAATATGCTTGGCTTTATCAAACGATTCAGTTACAATTTTCATGACCCGTATACAATAAAATCACTGTACATTTCATATGTAAGATCAATACTTGAATATTGCAGCATAGTTTGGTCACCTTTTTCATTCACGCATGAGGAACTATTAGAATCAGTGCAAAAGCAATTCTTACTATTTGCTCTTCGTAAATTAGGTTGGACAAGATTTCCTCTTCCATCTTATGAAGCACGCTGCATGCTCATCAACATTCAAACATTGAAAGCGCGTCGTGAATTTGCAATGGTTTCGTTTGTGAACGATATAGTATCGCATCGAATTGACTCAGTAGAACTGTTATCAAAGCTTAATTTTTACAAACCTTCTCGGCAACTGCGAACTCGAAATATATTTACTACAAATAACGATCGCACAAATTATGCCAAATTTGGTCCACTAAATCAAAATATGACTGCTTACAATAAACATAGTGAAGCTATTGATTTTATAATGACAAAAACCAGATTAAAGCAGTACTTTAATTCTATTCGTAAATTTAACACATGACTTGTAACTTGTAAAAAATGGTCTACATCTGATTGACGACAAAATAAATAAATAAATAAATAAATGAATGCATTATGCAAAATAAACAGCTCACAGCTTCCCAGATCTATCAGCTTCTCGCCACCTTTTTGTATCTCTAGCTTCAATTCACATTGGGCCCATCCATGGACACTTGCAGCAACTTGTTCGAAGAGATACCGGCAAGGGCGTCCATAAACGCAGCGAGTAGATCTGATACCCGGGATCTTCCCAAAAACATTGACGTCATGCACTGATAAAATTTCAAAGATTGTTTTTATGAGTTCCACACATGATTTTTTGCAATGTGATCAACATAATTTTTTTCCCTGACCTACACTAAAATTCCCTGACATTCCCTGACTTTCCAGATCATAATTAGAATTCCCTGACATTCCCTGACTTTCCAGGTTTTTCCAGGTAGTCGACACCCTGATATACCTTAAACATCCATGAGTGAGAAAAATGTGAAATTACGGATATGTAAAATTATTGAAAGATAAAAGTCTGATGCGAGGAGAAGCTGACAAAATCGGGTCATTACTGTATTTTCTACAGTTGATAGAGGGAAAATATTTAAAAAAAATATAACCATTGCGAGAGAGGATGATGATGACGTCATAACACTCGCAAAACAGCTTTGCGAAATATAAAGTTAAGCCAACCCCAGCTATGTTTGCTCAATGATTACGCCTGATTACATTCATTTGATAGAACCGACTGGCAAGTGATTTATAGATTTCAAAGGTTTTGCTCCAGTTGCTACATAATAAACGAATGTTGTGTTTATAAATGTATAATTTACGAGACCAGACAAGAAAACTTGTTTATGTTGAGCCCAAACCTATCATACAACAGACGCTAGTTTCTAACTAGACTAGATGCATGGGTTCAGTGTTGCTAATCACACAAGCCATGTTCCGGTTGAATCCGGGAAATATCATCTTAAAATATAAATAACTTTCATGTGATCTCATAATTGGGAATCGCACCACGAAATCGCATGAACCTTATGTGTCCAATGAAGTTTATGTGATTTATCACTAAAATTCATGTGATCATGTGAATGTTATGTGAATTTCAGATAAAAATCACTAATTTTGTTATAGGAAAAATATCAGGTGCGTTCCCAATAGAAACTATATGAAAACTTTTTTCAGTGTAGAGAAAGTTCTGAAGAGGATAGGTAGATACATGGTGGGTATATAAATGGTGATACAGCTTTGTCACTATATAGGCGAGGAGGTCGCGGGGGGGGGGGGGAAAGTGTGGTTTTAGAGCAAATTGAAAACAAACTCGGTCGCTGTCCCATACAAAAATCCAACATGGCTGAATCATGAATTTGACACATTAGAACACCTATATGTAATCACCTTGAGTAGATAGTTTCGCTAGAGCTAGGCGGGTAATATAAAGGTGACACAGTAGGAAGAAGTGTTAGTTTGTTTACTAAAATGAATTATGCCCATTTTGTTATGGCAAGTTTTGCTATAACAAATCAAGAGCAAATTTTCATTATGTCGTAAGTAACATTCGCACCGATCCGAGAAAAATAAAGTTTTGTTTTGATGACCGAAAAGTTATTCCTATTTTCAATTAAACACATATAATCTCATAGTGATAGCAATGTTTAACATATTTAGCCGGGTTTTAATCATACAAATGCAAATCGCTAGCTTTCATGCTAAGAAATACTGGTTTTTGAGTCAAAAGTTATTATACGTCGTTTGGTGGCCCCTATTGTTACTTAAGTTAAAGTGTATTTATCAGGATATTCGGGAGAATTATCAATTACGTCTCCTTACGTCTCCTTAGGACCACCGAAATCATCTTAGCAACAAACAGTTCGATTTATTCACTTTAATAATGAGAAAGCGAAACGACGAACGAACACTTTTCACGGGTTTCTCAGCGCTGTTACTTAAGTCAAACGGCATCTCCATAGAAATTGGGTGACTTAAGTAACATCGAAAACTATTTTGATCGGAAGGCGATTACGTCAAAAAGCAAAAATGGTAAATAAATTTAAAAATGGAATTTGATCCTATATTCGGACAGTATATAGTGTAATAGCAGGAGAATCGATTGACACTGATAGCACAGACAAACAGACATAACACTCGCAAGTTGATCATCGTACAAGCATTTAACGGTCAATTTAAAAGTATCGTAGTTGGTAGTACCGCCACCTGTGGCGCGCGTAGTCAATTCCCTTGCGTTTGACGTTTACACACTACCGCCATCTGTTCAGCGTACTACCCACCACAGTGTACTCAACAGATGGCGGTAATGTTTTAGCGACGATGTTTTACAGTGAGAAATATACTATGAGTTATGTCTGTTTGTCTGTGCTGATAGCTCGACTTTGTTTACCTTTGTTACAATCGACGTAATGAAAATTTGCTCTTGAAATGCTCCTCGTGTTTATTAGCGAAATTCACATCAAATGTTGATTAATTGCGTAGGAAATCAGTTTGGCACGGCATTTGTGACCAGCATACACCTTCAGGTCGTATGAAACAGGTCAAAAACTGTTCAAATCCGTCCATAAAATTTTTGTTTTGAATTTCTGTATGGCAAAATAGTGAACTTTCCGTGAACATTAACGGCAAAGAACTCACCAACACTGGGAGACCGTAAGCTCCTGCCCACCTGTCATAAAATAATCTCGCCGCTAGAGTACGGCAGTGTGAAAATGGAATAGAAGTTGAATTTGAGCGAAGGGCCAGCAAGGGGGGAAGGTGGTTTTGTTTACGTTTGGAACCAATTTCATACAAGAATGATCAGTAGGCTGAGTTGATAGCACGTACCGCCCCAGTGCGACAATGGTAGTCAAACGCACACTTCTTTACCTAACTCATACATTCATGGATGAGATGAGGGGACTTGAAGTTTTTCTTCAAATACACAGGCAAAAGAGTACGCGTTTGACTTGCTGATACAGCTATCCCCCGAAGAACGCGTTACCCACTGAGTTGCACCCACCGCTTTTTTGCCTGTAGATTTGAAGAAATGCTTCAAATCTCCTCGATTTAGGTAAAGAAGTATGCGTTTGACTACTACTGTCCGTATTGATGGCCCTTCGCTGATTTTCAACTCCTATTCAAATTTTCACACTGCCGTACTCTAGCGGAACTATCAACACCGACGAACCGACATGCCATAGGAGCATTTCGTTTGTCCACAATTCGAATTGTCAAACGAGCGATTCGAACTTTCAAACGGGCGGTCTGATCTGTCCTGCCCTTTTAAATTTACCACACAATTATATATATATTTTCAGATAAATATGATGAACTGTTAGAAAGATAGTAGCAGGGTGGCCAGTGAATTTGCATTTTGAAGCGAAATTGAACGCATTTTTAAGAACGTGCTGAAAGGATTAAAAAAATGATTTAAGAAGATTCGCAAGATTCTGGGGCTTAAAGCCCTAGTAGAGTCTGAAAATAAAACTTTTTTTTCTCAAAATTTGTGATTAATAACAATCTTTGTGATGCAAGATTTGGAGAGAAAATAATTAAAACGTGAGATTTCGAAATAAGATCACAGATTTGAAAAAAAAAATATATCATACTTATGAGTTGTGGATTCATAATTGTCACGCTCTGAGACATGGAAGCATTTTAAGAGTTATAAAAAATTAAAGAACAACTTATAGCTGACAAACCCTGAATTTTTTTAGTTAAATTTAAAAGAATTCAAAGTGTTGATTTCAAACAAATATTGACACAGTTTTCGAAGAAGAAGTCCTGAGCAGAATTCCAGAATTATTCTGACATGAAATCCTTAGAAATTGTTAGATAAATTTGGAGGGATTTCTGTGGAGAAGAATGCATGTTCTATATTAAATTGTTAGGTAATTTTAGAAGATTTAAATAGGAGTTGTGAAAAACAAAACTTTGCAGAAAATTCCTACGTTATTCTGAGAAGATTTGTATGGGGATCGTAAGGAAAATGACAGATGATGTTTAAGAAGAATTTCAAGAGAATTATGATCAGAATTCAACAAGAAACAGAGTTCTGAGAGTGTTTTGGCAATAATTTCAACCCTAGTGCGAAAGATTCATCACAGAACTCAAACAAAATTGATTACAAAAAATTTGCTGATAATTATAAAGAAATTCTTTAAGGAGTTTCTAAATAAAATTTCGAAAGATTTCTGCTATTTTGAATAGAGTTAAAATAAATTTTTGAAAAGATTTTCAAAGGAATCAAAGTCTCCGAATAGGCTCAAGGGAATTCTAAGAAGGATTTCAATTAAATTCTTAGAAGGGGTTCCAAAAAGGAAAATCCAAAAAGAATTCAACGGTAATTATTACGCGGATTGTTTTCTGGTTTTCAGAACAATTTCAAGATAATTTAGAGCAGAATTCCAAGTTAGTTCTGAAATTCATATCATTAGAACAACGAAAAATTAAAACCCCGGAGAAGAATAATTCAGTTTCGGATTTTACAAATATTTGTTTTCCAAGTCCAGCATCTTCAATATTTTACATCTGAAATTGAAACGACAAAAATCAATTTGCAATATTAAGGGGGTTAGATTTTGAATAGTTCTTTAGTGGGAATTAAATGGAAGATAACCCTTTTTTTGCTGTTTTATTTAGCATTCCGCTAACAACCCAATTTCATTACTTCACTGTTTTAATGGTTTATTCTGAAATTCTGGTGTAAAACTTTGTTCCTATGGTGTGGTTAATTTATTTTTCCCGGTTCTCTCGCCGAATTCCCGGGTTTTTTCCCGGTTTGCTGGCCACCCTGTACTAGGTGGGGTGAAAAGTAACCTCCTTGACCGCCATAATGCGCTGCTACTGCAAAAAAGGTTATGGTGCCTTGTAGGATAGAGGTAACTCTAAGACCAGAAAGTCCCGAAGAAACGTGCTCATCTTCGGTCCCAAGCTAATCGATGCACCCCTCGAAACATAGGAAAATCCACGAACCCTTCATTTTATCTGTCAAACTTCCATAGCGAATTAAAACAAACATAGTGTAGTACTAGAATTTTGACTAGAATGGAGTACGTTAATAGATTTGCTTGGGACCAATAGGCTAGTCAACTAGTGAACCAATTTAAAATCGTTAGTTACCACCGGTTGCTTGTAGCCCGTTCATATTTAGGCAGACGTGCCAAATTTCAGTGCGATACTGTCTTTAGTTTTGTTTTGACAGCTGATTGGTGTTGACGTGTTTGGCATCATGTTGAGTATGGATAAAAACGATTTTCGTTCTCTCATAAACCATTATTTTTTTAGAGGCAAAACGGCGAAGGAAACAAAAGAAAAGTTGGATAAATATTATGGGGCTAATGCTCCGTCAGATTACACCGTCAAATATTGGTTTCGAGATTTTCGTGGTGGCCGCAGCTCCATTACCGATCAAGTCCGCAGCGGCAGGCCCTCCGATGCGGTTACAGAGGACAATGTCAAAAAAAATACATGAAATGGTGTTGGCTGACCGGAAAGTGAAGGTGCGCGAGCTAGCAGATACCGCAAAGATTAGTACTGAACGCACACGCCATATTTTGGCCGAGATTCTGCATATGAAAAAGTTATCCTGCCGCTGGGTGCCGCGCAAGCTCACTCCTGGCCAAAAACACGACCGCGAGAGCACTTCGAAAGAGTGTTTGGACTTACTGATGCGGAATCGGGCGGACTTCTGGCGTCGATTGGTAACTGTTGATGAAACCTGGATCCACTATTACACCCCAGAGAACAGAATGAGTGCCCGGCAATGGACTGAAGTCGGCCCAAGTGCTCCGAAGTGGCCGAGGAAGGCTCGATTGGTCGGAAAGGTTATGGCGTCGGTTTTCTGGGATTGTCATGGCATACTCTTCGTGGACTACCTCGAAAAAGGAAAAACCATAAACAGCGAGTATTACTGTGGATTATTGAAGTGATTGAAGGCCGAAATCGCTGCAAAACGGCCTCACATGAAGCGATTTTTTTTTTTTTTTGCAAGACAATGCGCCGGCGCACAACTGCATCGCAACCACGGCTAAAATCAATGACTTACGGCTCCAATTGCTTCCGCATCCATCGTATTCGCCCAATATGGCTCCCTCAGACTATTATCTCTTCCCGAACCTCAAAAGATGGATCATCAATAAAAAGATCAGCTCACGTGAGGAAATCATAGACGCCGCGGAGGAGTATTTTGCAGACGTTCCGGAAAATTACTTTTTGCACGGGATCATGAAGTTGGAAGATCGTTGGAATAAGTGTATCGAGCTAAAAGGGGACTAGGGGAAATGGCTCTAATGTTGGCCTATGGTTTTAAGATTGGGCCCATCTACTATTTATCAAATGTATCTAGATGAACGCGTCATTGGGACGGTACTAATGGTTATTTTTGGTTGCTATTGAAAATTTAGTCGATTGTTGAATTAATGTATGGGCCCAAATTAGGGGCATTTTGGCCGACATTACATCCATTTCCCTTGAATAAATAAAAAAAAAAAAACTTGATTTTTTTTTATTCCCAAGGAAGTTACTTTCTAGTATTAATAAAAAATCATTTTCCCATAGTAATTTCCATATAAACTTCAAATGATTGGTGCACAGTCAGTTTTTAACTAAATGAGTTCATCTCGATGATTTGGCAGCGTTTGTGCATGGTGGAGCGATTTTTTTTGAATCAAGACCAACAATTGAAATGGCGTTAACTCCATTTTGTAAACAAACCTTGTAAGGCCATTTTCTCGCGAACCGAAGTCCGCAAAGGCAAACCAACATAATGAACAGGTAGGGGAAATTCTCCTCTACCCTATTGTGGTTTAGGTTTGCGAACGAAGGTTTTGGTTCGCGAGAAAATGGCCTTACAAGGTTTGTTTACAAAATGGAGTGACCGCCATTTCAATTGTTGGTCTTGAAATTATGCATCATTCTACTGGATAGACTCGATGTTCGGTATCTATTTCAGTTAGTGAATAGTGGAATATCTATTGAAACGGTTTTGTATGTATGCAGGATGGTCACTGTATCCTGGTTGCTCAACATATTTTTTCTGGTATCATATAAACAGCTAAATATGGTAAATTTCCAGAATAATAACAAACAAAAAAGCTTCAAAATTTAGATAATTTTACGAAGAACGAAATTTCAAATGATGATAAATGTATCGAAATTTGAAAGTTATATGTAAATTTTTCGAACAGTACTAGCAACAATCAATACGAAACTAACGATTTTAAATTGGCTCACTACTTGACTAGCCTATTGGTCCCAAGCAAACGATTAACGTATCCCATTCTAGTCGAAATTCTAGTACTACACAATGTTTGTTTTGATTCGCTATAAAAGTTTGACAGATAAAATGAGGGGTTAGTAGATTTTCCTATGTTTCGAGGGGTGCATCGATTAGCTTGGGACCAAAGATAGTACCAGAGCTGAGCCAAAAAGTTGAGCACGTTTTTTCGGGACCTTCTGGTCTTAGAGTTACCTCTATGGTACTAGGCCATGTTGATAGATTGAGCATATTTTTTGTATATAAAGCAATGAGATCCACGGAATAACATCTGTATTCTCGGACTAAGAAATGTTTTTGAAGATTACATGAGAAAATTTTCAATTATTTGAGGCTAGGCAAGTTGTTTACATTCTTTTTCTTAATATATATTCGGTAAATGCGATGTTTTTCTTCAGTCGAGTATTAGTACAAGACACTGAAGAAGTCTGCACATTGTAGACGAAATACGCGTATCTGTCAAGGATAAGCAAATAAAGTAGTGGAATTAAATGGAAAATACTAATCCTTCTCTCTCTTATTAAAGCAGGCAACATTAAACAGAAGCTGTTGGACTCACTCACATAAGCAAGCAAAGCAGTAACTGCTTAAAAACGAGCACAGATGAGTGTCGTGGTTGTCAGGAATG